>NC_056517.1:1322031-1323274 GCF_014905685.2 Nematolebias whitei
CACACAGAGCAGAAACTGTGCAGCAACTGCTGCTGAGTCTCCTCCTTTGGTAGAAAACGCGCACAGGTGCAGGAGATGGAGACACCTCTGTGTTGCTCACTCGCCAGTTTAGCAGCTTCATGCGGGCAGTTGTTGACCAGGGGATTGATCATCAACATATATTCATGTTAGGAGGATGCTTGAGTGCAGCACTATGTCTGTAGCATGTTAGCTTAGCAGTAACTGTGACTCTGTCAGACTCTGCAGGTGTAAGAGACTCTGTGTGTTCAGGTGCTTTAAAGTTGAAATGTCTTTAAAACCCCACACCTTATTGTCCTCAAGCTTCGTGAGAAACATCATTTAGATGAGTAGTGCTGAACACAACTAAAAAAGTCTAGTGGTGATGTTTTTTATTTCTTTATAAATACAAATAGTGCAGATCTGACGCTCTGTATTAAAGTGTATTAAAGTTAAAATGTCTTTAAAACCCACAGCTGAATTAACACAAACTTGGTGAGAAATATGCTTTAAATGTGTGGAATTAAAGCAAATCTAGGTGAAATGTTGCATTTTTTGTACATTAGTGTACATTTCTTTTGCGCACACGCCACACACTTACACACATCATTGTGTCCCCCCCACATTACGGATGCTTCTGACGCCCTTGTTGCTCACTGAATACTAGAACATTTCTTCTGCTAGAGTTCACATTGCACCAAAAAAAAAACAAAAAAAAAACAAACAAAACAAACAAACAAAAATATATATATATATATATAATCGAAACTTCCGGTGAGCGAACGCTGGCGCATCCTGGCTGCCGCTTCCTGGCTGCCGCTGCTCGTCATGCTTTTTTTCTGTTTTATTCAGTCCTTCCTGCCTTTTCTACTACACCAAGTCTCTGATCCATCTCACTATAAACCATGCGGTTCATTAGGATTTGCCTGCTCAATTTGGACTCTACAGCTGTTCATCCACCACCACCCGGCGTCTGGCCTTCTCCATTACTCAGTGGTCTTGCTCCTTCGCCTTCGTTTCCTACCAGCCGTGACGCCTGTGCTCCTTCTTCAGGACATTGCCTTCTATCCTCGCCAGAGATACATTCACCGTGGCTTCCGCCGTAGACTCCACGCTGACAAGTCTAACTCCATAAACTCCATCTGGTCTGACTCTCACCATTCTACACGCCGCAATACTCGGGTCACTAACAGTCGTCAATAAGGGCCGCTTTGTAGTAGAAATCAGTCTGTCCCCAAACATGTTC
>NC_056517.1:1323374-1324751 GCF_014905685.2 Nematolebias whitei
ATAAGGGCCGCTTTGTAGTAGAAATCAGTCTGTCCCCAAACATGTTCGAACATGTTCTCATTTTAGGCCAATGGAAAGTACCTGATTCTCCAGCCTGGTTAATTGGAACCAGATGGCTAGAGGCGCTTACTCTCACACACACACACACGCATGCAGATACATCCAAGCATAGAATCCTGAGCCAAACTCCAGCCCTGAAGGAGGGCTGAAACGGGTGACATGATCCTTCAGGAGGTGGTAACCAATTTACTCTATAAAAACACCCTGTTCTGACAAACTGGGGCTGAAGGACTACCAGAGTGTGTGGAATTACAGGACAAGTTTTTTGACGGCTCCAGCTGAGGAAGAAATAGGACAGATCCGAAGGGAAAGCTTTGTTTTGGAATTATTCTCCACTTCAGCCCGGATCATTACCCTAATCATTTTCTTTAGATTTTGAACAGCTATTGAACCAGAGGCGGCCTCATTCAAGAACAGGTGAGGTAATCTGCTTCTTACAGAGCCAGAATTTTCAGGAATTCCACCAGAGAGATAAGGTAAGGAGACGTCTCAAAGATATTGTCCTTTATCAATCTTTATCTCAGATCAGAGCGGTAGCTACAGAATTGTAAGCAGAGGGATCAATTACATTTTAGATTCGATTGCTCGGGGTTACCAAAGGTTGTTTGAAGTTGTGAGAGATAATATATATTGGATCAGGTTGTGAGTTGGGGGAGATTGTAGAGGTTTTTGGAACGCTTAAGTGCGTGAGAAGGACCCTAGGGGCTCCTAGGGTGTGGTCGGCTTCTCCAGCTCTCCTCTGGATCCGAGAACTGCCTTGCCAAACAAACTGATCAACCTCTGGAGTCCAACTAAATCCCTGAATCACTTATTAATCACCATGTAATTCAATGCAATGCAATTTAATGCAATGGGATTTACCTGTATAAATAAAGGTTGATTGATGTATCCTCTGTAATTGAATGTAATCACTGTGTTGGATTGTGCTTACCGCTGTTCCCCCTGCAAAATCATTGATTAAAGCAAAGCAAAACGTAAAATTCTGGATTCTTATTTCAACACCCCTTTGTTCATGGAAGTGGAAAACTTGGTTCAATGTTAACAACAAAAGCACAGGAGGTTTTTAAAGGTTTCGTAGCTTTGATTATAAAACAAAATCCATG
Source organism: Nematolebias whitei (assembly GCF_014905685.2). NCBI lineage: Eukaryota > Metazoa > Chordata > Actinopteri > Cyprinodontiformes > Rivulidae > Nematolebias > Nematolebias whitei. Next base: position 1,324,538 of record NC_056517.1, read on the forward strand.
AATGTTATACCTAGATTCTAAACAAAACCAGTTTGGATAACAATTGCAACGCTAAAATTAGGAGATGAGCAGCCGTTAAGGTACACTTCCTCGTCTGCCAAACGTCCCCACTCCTGCTGCTAGGTCGGGCGAGGCGCAAGGTGAGATTCTGGGTGTGGTACACGGACAGGAGGTTGTTAACAATCTGGGTGAATCATCTCAACACAGCCTTAGA
>NC_056517.1:1324851-1329571 GCF_014905685.2 Nematolebias whitei
CTTGAAATCAGGACACCTTTGGTCGTAGATCAATGATTGATTTTATAGTTGTGCCTTCTGATTTTTGGTCATTTGTTTTGGACAATTGGGTGAAGAGAGGAGCTGCACTATCAATTGATCATCACCTGATAGTGCATTGGATTAGATGGAGGGAGAAGTCGGTGGACGGACCTGGTAAATTCAAACGTGTAGTGAGGATTTTCTGGGAATGCATGGCAGAAGAACCCATTAAAAATATCTTCAACTCACACCTCTGGAAGAGATTAACCATGTCCCAGCTGTGGCAGGGGACTTTGAGTTCTAGTGGGACATGTTCAACACCTCAATTGTTGAGGTAACTGCCGTGGGTCTGTCTTGGTTGACATGCTTTTGCAACATAATGTGGACAGTGCTGCTGGATTGGCAGACTGGGGTGGTGATTCACCTCTTCAAAGTGTGTGTGTGTGTGTGTGTGTGGGGGGGGGGGGGGGGGGGGTGCTCCAATTATAGGGACACCACTCTTAGCCTCTCAGTTAAGGTATATTCAGGGGAATTGGTGAAGTGAATCCTATCACTAGTCAAACCTCAGATCCAGGAGGGACGATGGTTCCTATCTGACTATGGAACACTGTACCAGCTCTTTACCTTCACTAGGGTCCTCAAGGGGTCATGGAAGCCCATCTAGTCTACATATGTGTTGTGGTAGGGTCACGGTCCAAAAGGATAAGCAGGGGTCATGCACGGGGAGTCAGAGGTTCAAGAATAAATCCAGTGGGCATGGAGCAGGTGCCAGACTTGAGTGCTGATGAGCAACAGGGAAGTGGGCAAGGCAGATGGCAGAGAACTGTGAGTGTGACAGGTGGCAGAGAATGGTGATCATGACAGGAGAAGTAGAAGCAGATGGCTGCTTGTCCTGAGCCTAGTTCTGTTGGAGGTTTCTTCCTCATGAGGGAGTTTCTCCCTTTCCACTGTTCCCTTTTGTGCTTGCTCAGGATGGAAGACTGCAATGAAGGGAAGATTCAAAGCAATCTGATGGCTCATTAGATGAATAAAGTTATTAACTGACCTTTTTATGTATTTGAGATTAGCATATCCAAACATGAGGCTATTTTCCTCAATTAGTAAATAGTGGATTGCTATGTTTGGGTCGAGGGTGAGGTTCTGCTTCAAGTAGAGGAGTTCCAAGTATCTCAAGGTTTTGGTCACGTGCAAGGGCAGAATGGATCATGAGATTGACAGATGAATTAGTGTAACATCTGCAGTATTGTAGACTTTGTGCCTGCTAGTTTTAGTGAAGAGGTAGCTGAGCTTTAAGGCAAAGCTCTCTGTTTACTGGTCATTCTATGTTTCTACCCTCACTTCCAGTCACAATCTCTGATTTGTGACCGAATGAATGAGATTGTGGATATAGGTGATTGAAACAATTTTCCTCCACAGGGTAGCTGGACTCTCCCTTAGAGACAGAGTGAGACGTTCAGTTACCTGGGAGAGACATGAAGTAGAACTGCTGCTCTTTCACATCTAGATGAGCCAGTTGAGGTGGTTTGGGCATTTGGTAAGGATGCTGTATGGGCGTCTCCCTAGGGAGGTGCTTAGGGAATGTACGACTGGGAGGACACCCCAGGGAAGACCCAGGACAGGCTGGAGAGAATAAGTATCTCGCTGGTCTGGAACACCTTGGAATCCTCCCAGAATACCTGGAAGAGTTAGCTATAGAAATAGAAGTCTGGGCCTCCCTATTCAAGCTGCTGCCTCCTCAAACCAACTTTGGAAGAAGTGGAAGATAATGGATGAATGGAAAAAAATATATAAATGACCAAAGTAATACATGTCGATGTTGCATTAGTAATGCAGAAAGTAGAATCCTGATAGTGGTTTATATTCAGCTGAGGGTAGACAGGTAAGTATAAATGCACTAATTGGGAAGAAAAAGCTAGTGGAATGAACTAATTGGAACAAGAAGTTGGTGAGATGAGTGGAAAAATGGGGACTAGAGAAACAGCCACTGGGGACCAGGAAGATGGAAAAAGAACATAGCACTGAATCCAAATGGAAACAAGGGAAATTATTATGTGACTATGACACACTTACACACACATGCACACAGATAACATGCAAACATAACTTAGAAAAAGCTGCAGTCAGGGTTTAACAAAAGAGTCTTGTTGGTTTTGTGCAGTGAAAACGCACCAGCCAGCCTTAAGAACATATTAAAAATCCCCCACACTATACAATCCTGACCAAGCAAACAGATGCGGTGATGTTAAAATACACCTTGACGCACAGGTTAAAATAAGTCAAGTCAAGTCAGATGTATTCATAAAGCACATTTAAAACAGACACTGTTACCAAAGTGCTTACCAAAAATATCACAACATCAAATAAAAAGTAGCAAGATATTTACAGCACATGGAATAAAAATATTTAACCAAAAACAATTAGAAACAATGAAATACTAAATCAGATCTGATGACCTTGTGTTAAATAGGAATAATAACAAAAGCATAAACAGAATCAGCATCAATGAAAAACTAGATCTAAATCAGATCACCCTGTGATAAATGTCAGTGAGTACAGATGAGTTTTTAGGAGAGATTTAAAAGCAGAGACTGAGGTGGCCTGTTGAATGTTGATGGGCAGATTGTTACAAAGTTTAGGACCCATGACTGACAATGCTCGATCTCCTCTGAGCTTCAGCCGGTTTAAAATAAACCCAATTGCTATTAGAGCAAAGCCACTGAATTACTCAATTTGTAAGAATACCTTTGCTAATGCTTCCACTCCCATATGATGACTTAAATAATTGTCACAAACTGTTTTTTTTGTTTTTGTTTTAAAACTACTTTTGATGGATAATAAAATGTATCTATCTGGATAACTCAAAAAAACAGTAATGTAATGTCTATGCTTTAGTTCATAAATGATAGCTCATGCCAAAATTGACATCCCAATACCGAATCAGAATCATCTTTATTGTCATTGCACCGAACTGTAACAAAATTGCATTTCAGTACAACCAGTATGAGAGAAACATAAAAAAACAAATATGGGGAGACAGAGGTGACTGAGGACACCGGCCTCGAGAGGCGCAGCCTTTATTTCAGATAAGGAAAATAAATATGAAGGGAAGTGGAGGTGTAACAAAAAACAAACCTTGCACTGTCCTGGATAGGAAACAGAGTTGAAGTTGCAAAATATGACCTCAGCACATGAACAGCAACATACTGATGACATCATAATAGATGTATGCATGAGGAAGCCAACGAGTGTAGTGAGTTGTCTGTGGGGACTGCCAGAAAGTTCCATAGACCTGATCAGGGCTTAATTTGTAAACCAATTGATGCCGGAACACAAACGACAGGCGTTCTAGCGGGGGGAGCGAGGGGAGGGGTCCATGGGTCCTCCCCCAGAAAATTTGCAATAAAAGAGATGACATTTCCTGCTTTTTGGTGTATTTTAACAGGTTTTTAAACATCTACAGTTTATTCTAGAAAAATTATTTGTGACCAGATTTGACCTATTTCTTGATAAAAAATAATATTTTAAGTAATAGTCAGTATTGGTTCAGATCAAAAAACTCAACATCCATGGCTCTTATGGAGTTGATGGAACAAGTTACTACAGCTATAGATCAAAAACAACATTGTATAAGTATATTTGTGGATTTAAAAAAAGCATTTGACACAATTGACCACACCATTCTGATTGATAAATAAAAAATATATATATGGTATTAGAGGACCAGCTTTGCAGTGGATATGTAGTTATTTAAAAGACAGAAAACAGTTTGTACAAATAGACGATGTAAGATCTAACCTAAGCAGTATTTCATGTGGAGTGCCACAAGGCTATGTACTTGGACTTAAGTTGTTTATTTTGTATGTAAATGATTTGACGGAGGTGTCCAGTATCCTTAAATGTGTTCTCTTTGCTGATGATACCACTTTCTTTTATTTGGGTAAAGACTTGAAACAGATGTTTGAGTTGATGAAGATGGAGTTTGTCAAAATACAAAATTGGTTTAAATTAAACAAGTTATCATCGAACCTTGATAAAACTAATTATATGATATTTTGTAAAAAAAAGATAACTGTCGATGTTCCTTTTAGAGTTGATGGTGTTGAGATATGCAGAGTAGGTGAGGTGAAGTTTTTGTGTGTAATTATTGATGATAAACTGTCATGGAAACAGCACATAAATTCTGTAAAAACTAAAATATCTAAATCCACTGCAGTACTGTATAAAGTAAGGGACTTATTGAATGATAAAGCCTTGTATTTGCTGTATAATACAATTATAGTCCCACGTTTAATTTATTGTGTTGATGTTTGGGGAACAGCATGTAAAACTATAACAATGCCTATTTTTATTTAGCAGAAAAGAGCTATAATAATTATCACAAGAAAGCGTTATTGTCATCCATCTAGTATTTTATTTTATCAATTGAAATTACTGAAGTTTTATGATTTGGTTAATTATAATATTATTTTAGTACTGTATAAAGCTCAGAACTACACACTACCTTCAAACATTCAAACATATTTTGTAAAAAGGAAAAGTTGCTATAATCCGACCCGAACTCTGCTGAATTTGGTCCTGCGTGTTGTTCTGCTCCAATCTCAATTGCCACTGCCTTTTATGTGCTTCACTTCTCAGTTGTCCAACTAAGGACAATCCATACATCCATTTATTTTAAATAATAAATTGGATGGTCTTTTCGACATTTTGATCGCTGTTATTT
>NC_056517.1:1329671-1334740 GCF_014905685.2 Nematolebias whitei
ACTCTGGGTGGTAAGAAAGATGACTGGGCTATTAGAGCAACAGTGGTGAGGGAGACAAGTAGAATGGTACTTTGTGTGTAAGGAAACCTTGTGGTAGACCCGTGAAGCACAGAAAATGATCCATAGGAAGAGGTTAGCCAAGAAGAAATGAGACAGAGAAGAGACTGAAAACAGTAAACATGTATATAAGGAGATGTAAGAAAGGGTGAAGACAGACACAAAGGACAACCAAAAGGTATGAGTTGCACCTAAGGTTGGAAACTAAGGAGGGAGGGAAAACATTATATCAACTGGTGAGACAGAGGGATCAGGCTGGAAAGGATACGCAGTAGATTTGGCGTGTTAGGCTTGTGACGAAAAGAGGGGAGGACTTTGAGGATCTAATAAATGAAGAGAATGAAAGTGAAAAAAAGCATAAGTCATAGAAACTGTTGACCAGGAAGTGAGAAAGACTAGTGACGATAAACTTCTGAAAGCCTTAAAGAGGACTAAAAAGGGGAAGGCACTTGGACCTGATGGCATACCAGTGGCAGTATGGAAATGTCTGGGAGACGTGACAATGAGGCCTTTGACTTATTTATCCAATGGTATTTTGAGAGTGAGAAAATATATGTGGAATGGAGGAGAAGTATACTGCTGCCCAGTTTTAAGAATAACAATGATTTACAGAGATGTAGCAAATATAAAATAATTACTTAGATAAGCCACACAATGAAGATGTGTGAGAGAGTTGTGGAAGCTACAGTTACTGACGTTGCCTTAAGATGCTGATGGAGAAGTACAGAAAGTGTCAGAAAGAACTTCATTGGAACTTCATTGGAACTTCATTGGCCTTGTTTTTTTTACTCCATGCATGGTTGTTGTTTTTGTATATCTTGGTGTTTTGGAGAACCCATGAAAAATTAAAAGGAGAGGCATAATAAAACTTTGGATTCTGTCTATTACTTTATGGTAATATGTGGTTTAATTGTTTATTTGCTTATTTATTTGGTTGAAAATGTTTTGTTTTGTTTTTTTATATATGACCAGATAAACAATTCATTCAGTCCTGATTTGGACTTTTATGTTGCAAGTGTGGTACTTGGACTGGTACAACTGTCAGTTTCATCTATTTGTCACTAGATGGCGGAACATTTTAATCAGCGTTTCAATTAGTACACCAAGATGTTATAAAAATTAAACGGAATGTCCAAATAGTGCACTAGAGATTCAAACTAGTAAAGGAAAATGATGTTTGATGCTAAGGATGTCAAATTAATGTTTAAATAACTTCTCATTCTGTTGTTAAATAAGTCAAAGTCAAAGAGTCTTTATTTGTCATTCACACCACATGTGGTACATATGGTGGAACAAAAATGTGTACACATGGTCCCAGTTACATCAAACAAAAGTATAAAATGTACAAAGTAAAGAAAAACAGTAGTAAGATCTAAGATATGAACTAAGAAATATGCTAGGCTAAGAATATGCTAAGCCCTAGTAGTACAAAAGCAGTACGCCAAACAACAGCAGCACTAAAGCAACACATTAATAAATTAATTAAAATAAATAAACTCAACACATGCTAATTAGATAGTGACTAAAATAGATGGAGGATATGTCTTGATTTTTTTTTTTCATTAGCTTGAGCAGCAATGCTAATTTTGAAAAGAGGTCCAGCAGTGATATTGCCAATTACCCATCATATCATAAAACTAATGTTGTCAGTCTAGTCTACAGTTTCAATCAGGTATACTTGATTAGTTCTGCCCTACAATATATTAACAGATGCTTCTGAATAGACTATAAGAGATTTGTCTGGAGAAGAAATCCCCAGTCATGACCCAGTGCTCAAGGTGTTTAAGTTGAATTTTCTATTTGTTGCAGTCCCTGTTTCTTCAGCCTTAGATGTTCATGTTGAGGTGGAAAACATGAGTCTAGTGTGACAAATCTGTAAAAACTCAAGCCGTCTTTTTTGTTTTTCTTTTTTAATCTGTTTACAGGTATCACAAGCTCCAAGTAATATTTTCACAACTGAGAGTGCAAGATACAAACTGAATTTAAAACTGAATGAACACAACTATTCACAGCCTTTTCTGCACATGTGAAGATTATTGAGAGCTGAAACAAAACAAACAAACAAACAAACAAAAAATGAAGCTGATCAGAATCAGTCCTGATCCTCTTTCAGGAGAATGTGCTAATTTTACGGTGTGAAAAGTATTAAATGTGTCAGTGAATGATGGGGTGGAATTCAAAATCAACTTTATCCATTATTCCTCAATGAAATGTTTCACTTTAATTTGGGCAGCTAAATGCAGCCTGCGGAACAACATATCTCCCTGTCAAGTCAAATTAGGTCAAAGCAGTCTCTGAAGCCCTTTTAACAGATTTGTCAAGAACGGACTTTAAAGAACAAAAAGTGATTAAAAGACTTTGATAAAATGATTGTCAAGTAAAGAAAGAACTACAAAACAGCTTAAAAAAAAACAAATCCTTGACTTTTAACTTAACAACATTACCGATTAGAGACTGTAACCTTAAAGTCCAAAACCCACCATGTTAGTCCCAAGTGCCCTTAACAGGTAACCACTGTAGTAGAACACTAGCTTTTTCACATTTGGGCAAGGCAAGTCTAATAAAAGATAGTATAACCACCCAGTTATGGAAACACCCAAGCATACAGCCAATGAGGAACAAATCACGGGACGGAGAGTGTCTTCCTGATGAAGGAGGATGTGAGTGAGGATGATTTCAGTGGTGAAAATAGCAGTGATTTAGACGATATATTTGATGGTTTATCTACACGTGATGAAAACCAAAGGTGAACTGTTTAGAGTTAAATTGTTGGATTGTATACCTGGATTATTGAGCATGGACTTTTTTGTTTTTGTTCAGCGTTAAGTTATTGCTCAGCAAGGAAGGACCTGCTCCATACATGTACGAGCCACCACGAAGTTAAGAAGCTCCACCAGAAGACTCATCAGTCCTTACACAAACTGGTATGTGCTAGTATTTACAATAAAATAAATATTTTATTAAAAGGTAATCTGATTGTAAGGAGAATTTGCTGTTAAACCCTCTGGAGTCAATAGATTGTCATCTTTCAAATCACATGAGAAACTTCAGTCACTGTACACACAACTGCTCTGAGACTTCATTTGAATTTGTGTCAAAATTAAAAAGAAACTTTAAACTATTAACCAGCGTATGAATTTTCCTTTTAGGTCAAGTAAAACCACAGTTATGAAACGTAATTCATGCCTAATCTTATTTCTTTCTTTCTTCTGAAAATCATTGTCTTATTTGAAAAGCTGCAGCAAATCAAATATCTCCATACGCTCTCAGCTTTTACCCCCCACCACCCCCAACTCACCCAAAGCCCCCCCCCCCCCCCCCCCCCACAAACCAACCTCCTATCTGATTGAGACTCAAAGTTATGTGTTAAGTATCTAAAAAAATAGAATAAAAAAATAACATGCAACAATTGAAGAGAGTTTGGAGAGCAATAGCAACTCATTGTGTTAAAAAAACACACCCACGCTGTCAGAAAGAAGAGGGAATCTCAAAGGTAGAGATGAAGGAAAAACAAACTGATTCTGATAAATGAGGAGATAGTGGGAGATCTATTGTTTATTTTAGACTATAGTGAGATGAAGAGGACAGAGAGGTCTGTGCAGGGGGTGTTGTGGTGTCTGTCATCACATCTGATCATTCCACTTTCCCATGTCCGGTGCTCCTCTTCAGGGGCTCCAGACGACAAACTTTATATATGTATATAATGTCCACTGTAAATGATAAACACCATTCATTGTTTCTAAGCCTGAGTCTTGTGTCATTCCGGGTCTCGAATTATCTGGGTATCTTGAATCATAACAGACAGACACTTTTCTCTTCTGCTCCTGCCTCCCTCCTGCTTTGCTCTCTGTCTTTTGATTCCTATTGGAGCCTCTTGCTACATATCATCTGAATTGTAAATCATGGATCTGGTCAGCTGGTCTCTCAACGCAATTGATAATGTTTTTTTTTTTGTTTGTTTGTTTGTTTTACAAGAAGACAGGGCGAAGGAGAGCCCCCATGCCCTGAAGGGACACTCACAGCTGGATACACTATGGATTCCTGGGAGTAGTGGAAGATGGTGTGTCTGACTGTATTGTCCACTGAGGATGTAGAAGACGTGTACATAACTGGATTTATGATAACCAGATTTCTGCTTTTTGGAGTTAGCGGGTGTCTGGCATATAGACACATTTGGAAGATGGTGGCAGCGGTTCTAGCAATTATGAGGCTGCCTGACTTGTATGAAGGAATGTACCTAGTGGTAAGCTCTCAAACTCTGCATGAGCTGAGCCATAAACTGGACGCAAATTCTGAGAATCACAGGCCACTTGAGGCTCCTGGGACTCACTGGCGGGAAGGAATTTACCTTGGAGAATGCTTCAAGCTTGTTCCTGCAGTGTGATCACAAAATTTGGCTGTTTGGAATCACCAGTGAGCTGTAACAGTAGAACTATGAAAGCAGACATGGAAATTCAAGCAGAGGCTGCCTGACGCAAAAGAATTGTGGTATCTGAATTTGGCTTCCCCCACCCCGCCTTGAATTGGCCAGCTATATCACCGTCTCCTGGTTGTTTATGTGAAAGAGCTCCCCTCCCGAGAACATCCGTGGGTTTGTATCAGAGTTGAACCTGTTGATAGACACTGTTCCATCTCTTATCAGGACCGGTGGTTAATTTGAGCCGGATCCTGCCCAAACAAGATTTGGAAACTCTCTCATTTTGACTGCTCAGATCCAGCAGCTCAAATCTCCACCCTTAAAAGTCCAACGTCATCATGCATTTTAATTTTGATTATTTATTAAAAATACAATGAGCGGAGACATTGCCCAGTATGTGGAGTGGATGTTCCGGCCGCACCAAGCTCCTGCCCAGCAGAGACGCAAACTGCATGTCCTGCGGGGAGCGTCTTCATCCACTTTCAGCTGAGCACCTTGAAGACTTTACACAGAGTGTATCCAGACAGCTCTGAAGGATGTGTGCACAACTGCTGTGATGGAACTCCTGCACCACAGTGCACAACATTTCAGATTA
>NC_056517.1:1334840-1335299 GCF_014905685.2 Nematolebias whitei
CCCCCCCCCCCCCCATTGCTCCCCTCCCGAGAACATCCGTGGGTTTGTATCAGAGTTGAGCCTGTTGATAGACACTGTGCCATCTCTTATCAGGACCGGTGGTTAATTTGAGCTGGATCCTGCCCGAACAAGATCTGGGAACTCTCTCATTTTGACTGCTCAGATCCAGCAACTCAAATCTCCACCCTTAAAAGTCCAAAGTCATCACGCATTTCAATTTTGATTATTTATTAAAAATACAATGAGAGGAGATGTTGCCCAGTATGTGGAGTGGATGTTCCGGCCGCACCAAGCTCCTGCACAGCAGAGACGCAAACTGCATGTCCTGCGGGGAGCGTCTTCATCCACCTTCAGCTGAGCACCTTGCAGACTTTACACAGAGTGTATCCAGACAGCTCTGAAGGATGCGTGCACAACTGCTGTGATGGAACTCCTGCACCACAGTGCATAACATTTCAG
>NC_056517.1:1335399-1337638 GCF_014905685.2 Nematolebias whitei
CATAAACTTGGAGCAGCTACAGAAAAAGCTTTGTCTCCTCTGAGCCTCCGTTTGGACCTTGGCATCTCCAGGACCTCTTTGTTTATTAATTAAATAAACAAACAAGCAAACAAATAAATTGTTTTGTTTATGAGACAATGACCCAAAAAAAAAAAAAAAAAGTAAAGACAAAGAGGAGACATGCAGCTAGGGAGGACATGGAAGTAGTTGGAGTGAGGACAGGATGCGGAGGAGGAGGAGGACTTGCTGTGGAGACCCCTGAAGAGAGAAAAGCCGAAAGATGAAGGGACAATAAAACTGTTGTTTTATAAACAATAGTTTATAAAACTCAAATATGTATATATCCTCGTGTTATATTAGATTTGTAATAATATACAGTGGGTTTGGAACACCACAAACCAGACAAATCAGGCAACTATATTCAGACCAACAATCATACAATTTGACATGGAGATGAGGTAAATTAACTGAAGACATGATATAAACAATTATAATTAATAATGAAGGAAATTATTGAAAGTAGGATAATTGTAAAAAAAAGATAAACTATTATCACATTCAAAACAATTGTATAACAATTGTGCAAACATTAGCAGAATACTAGTTATATATTTTGTTGCAATGAAATCAGCAGACTAGTGTAAACTTGTGTCTTGTTTCTTCTTCTTTGTGTTGCAGTGCACTTACAAACTGAAAAAGACTAACCTTCAAAGTGTACAGTTCTAAAGTCAGCTCAATGCAAGTCATTAACCTCAGGGAGTCCTTTGTACGGTACGCTTCTGAAGCACTTACATATTGTCTACTTTGTAAGAACAGCACTTAAGCTTTATTTCGTTTCCTGACACCAGTGACCACCAATAGTCACAGCATACCTTTTTTTTTTTTTGTATAACAAAAATACAATGCCACATTAACTTATGCGTCCTTGCACCTGATTCAATTATGCACAACATTCTATACATTCAACGAAAAAATAAAAAAAATATATATATTTTTACATTCAGTGTATTTTTATCTTAACACTTTTTTCCATAAAAAAATATAATTATGGCTCTATGGCTTATAAACGTATATAGGAACAATAAAGCATTTACATTTAATTCAGGAACGCTGATTAGAGACAAGAAACATAACAATTAAAAGTTCAAAATTGTTTCCATAAGTATCTCAGTAATATTCAAAGGATTCATTATACCCTCCCCAGTGAAATTTAAATAACTTTGAATTTAATTTGTGTGAGGTAAATTTGTTTTCTAAAATCTTCCAGGTAGTGAATGAAGCGTTAATTTAATGCTGTCTGATTTAAATGGGCAACTAAAACAATCAGAGCAAAGTATAAAATACTGTGACATGCTGATGTAAACAAAACAAAAAAGTCATACAAGAAAAAAAGTTATTTATTTGATGAATATTGTTATTTCATAAATTCAACCAAGGGAGACATTTTTATTAATAACTTTATGGTTGATTAAGATGTAACCCATCCAAGGCCCTCTCTGGCTTAATAACTGATTAATGCAATGCTTTGACCCTGCGTTATGGTGGCAGCATTTTTCAAGGCAAGGCTTTTTTTTTTCTGTATTTCAAGCTAGAGGAGCATTATTTTGATAAAGAATGTAAGAGATCATGTTTTGTTTGTTTGTGTTTGTTTACTAGCCTGCTTATTCTCTATCTTAATAAGGCATTGACTATGTTAGTCCGACTCATTGGAAAGAACAAGGTGAACACATTTTTTTTACTAGTAACACTTTGCCTAATAATGATGCTGTAATCCAACAAGTTTTCACATAAATCTTTAATTAACTAAAACAGCTTACTCAAAGGCCCAACTGTTTTTTTTTTTTTTTTTAAGCATAGATGACCAAATTTACATACTGGAAGGATCTAGACCATGAGTCTGCGACCTTCGGCTCTGGAGCCACATGCTGCTCTATAGTCCCTCGTCTGCGGCTCTTTGAAGCTATGACCAAAACATACATGAAATTTAATTGTATTGATTTTTATACACACAACAGAACAGTTTTTGGCATTTTTTAAATTAATTTCTTAGTTTATTTTTATTTCTGAAATATTTGAATTATACTAGGATTTTTTGTTTTATTATTTCAAAGTAGGAGACATATTATTTCCTCACAGAAAAGGACTCACACAGGCCTGCAGCATTCAGTGTTTTAATGTTTATATTATTTTTTTTAATAGCAATATAAACTGTAATTGTTTTCCTACTTTACATATGATC
>NC_056517.1:1337738-1339556 GCF_014905685.2 Nematolebias whitei
TAGGCTGATGGATAACTGACAGTAGTCCATCTGAAGCTTAGCTAAACTTTTTACCTCTTTAAACCAGCCGTTCAGCATGCAGTCAAATGGCTGTGTGCGGCAGGTGTAGTATGGCAAGCCATGTTTGCATATATTGGATCGTTGGCCGCACATGTCCCTGACACAATAAAAAGCCTGACATTGACCTGGCCCACACATTAAGCATATTATTATGGCATGGCCCGGTCTGAATCCAAATCAGGTGGGGTCAGGCTCTGGGTTTGGGTTAAAATGACAGCTCTAATGCTTGCAGCTGTTGGGAAGAGGAGGTCATACTGTAAGCACTTATGGCTTCAAAACAAAGATCAGTTAGAAGGATTTTAGGATATATATAATAATAATAATAATAATCATTTTATTTAAAAAGCACCTTTCAGGACACCCAAGGACATTTTACAGTAAGAAACATATCAGAAAGATTGCGTTAAAACAAACAAGCACAGTGCAAAGATCAACAGGAATAAATTACATAAAGAATATAAAATACATACAGAATATAAAATACATAAAGAATATAAAATACATACAGAGTATAGAATACATAAAGAATATAAAATACATACAGCAAAGTTAAGGATAAGCGAGTCTAAAGAGGTGTTTTCAGAGCAGCCTTGAATAGAGAAAGAGATGTGGTGTTTCGTAAGTCAGGGGGTAGAGAGTTCCGGGGATAATGGGCAGAGCAGGTGAAGGCCCTGCTCCCCATGGTGAAGAGGTGGGCAGAGGGTACATGGAGTTGTAGTGAAGAGGAGGATCTGAGAGAGCGAGAGGGGATGGAGATGTGTAGGAGGTCAGATAGGTACGTAGAGGCAAGGCTGTGAATAACTTTGAAAGTGAGAAGAAGAATTTTGAAGACAATGCGTGATTTAACCGGGAGCCAGTGGAGCTGCTGCAGGACTGGAGTGATGTGGTTATAGGAGGAGGTTTGAGTTATGACATGGGCAGCTGAGTTCTTGACCAATTGCAGCTTCTGGAGAGATTTGTTGGGGAGGCCATAAAGAAGGGAGTTGCAGTAGTAAATCCGAGAAGTCACAAGACTGTGCACAAGGATGGCTGTGGAGCGGGGTGTGAGAGAAGGGCGGAGACGGTTAATATTTCGGAGATGGAAATAGGCAGAACGAGTAACATTGTTGATGTGTGAAGTGAAGGAGAGACTTGTATCAAGGATGACATCAAGACTCTTGACCAGAGGTGAGGAGGATAGCAGGGAGTTGTTAAAGGGGATGAGATGATGTTCTGATTTTGAAATATAGTTTTTGGTACCAACAAGAATGATTTCTGTTTTGTCACTTTTTAGTTGTAGGAAATTGTTAGAAAACCAGTGATTTAGCTCATTGAGACAGTCAGTGAAGACTGAGGGTGGGTGGGTGGAGTTTGGTTTTGTTGACAAGTAGAGCTTTGCGTCATCAGCATAACAGTGAAAACGGACACCAAATTTATGGAAGATGTGACCTAGAGGAAGGAGGTAAATGATGAAGAGGAGGGGTCCGAGGACAGAGCCTTGGGGGCCACACGTGGAGATGGGGGAAGACTGGGAACGGAAGGATTTAAGCTGAATGAATTGAGTGTGGTCAGAGAGATATGATTTGAACCAGTCTAACGGAGTACCTGAGATGCCAATGGAGGTTAGTCTGTTGAGGAGGATAGAACGACAGATTGTGTCAAAGGCAGAACTTAGATCCAGTAAAATGAGGATAGACAGAAGAGCAGAGTCAGCAGCAAGAAGAAGGTCATTAGTTATTTTTATTAGAGCTGTTTCAGTGCTATGGTGGGGGCGAAAAC
>NC_056517.1:1339656-1341153 GCF_014905685.2 Nematolebias whitei
CAGTGAAGTAGCTGGATTTGGCTTGAGAAATACTGTCCTTATACTAGATGATGTGGTTTGCATAGAGTTCCTTGTGAATTGAGAGACCGTATTTCTTATAGCGTCGCTCCAACCTCCGACCTTTGGAGTTCAGAGAACGGAGTTCTGGAGTGAACCAGGGTGCAGAGTTGGAGAAGGAGACAGACTGGGTTTTCAGAGGAGCGACAGAGTTAAGGATGTTGGTGAGGCTGTTATTGTAGAATGTGACAAGGTCATCTGGGTTAAAAGAATTGAAGGTGAAGAAGTTATTATTAATATGAGACAAAATAATGTCATGGTTGATATTCTTAATATTATGGAAGGAAAGAGCGCGTTGAGGTTTCTCTGAAGATAATTTATAAGATTGACACTGAATGAGATCATGAGGTGATCAGTAAATGGAAGTTCATCAGAAGAACAGTTAAGAGGAGAGAGTCCAGAGCAGCATATTAAGTCCAAAGTGTGGCCCTTTATGTGGGTTGGAAAGTTAATGAACTGCTGGAAGCCACAGCTGTCAAGGCAGGATGTGAAGTCTCTGGTGATGGAGTTGTTGTCTTCATCCATATGAATGTTGAAGTCTCCAAGCAGAATAATGTTGGGTGAAAGAGCTGAGAGATGGGCGATGAGAGCAGCAAAGTCATTTATAAAAGAGTTGTTGATTTTGGGCGGACGGTAGGAAGTGGCAATAATGGTGGGGGTAGGGCCGGAGAGTAGACACACAGTGTCAAAGGAGGGAGAGGGAGAGGGAGGTGTGTGAACCGGCGTGACCTTCCAGTTCTCGCGGTGAATTATCGTGAGACCTCCTCCGTGGCCGGACTCGCTGGATTTGGCGATGCAAACAAACCCCCGGTGGGGTAGATTCATTCAGATAGAAAAAGTCATTTTGTTGTTGCCACGTTTCTGTTGGACAAATAAAATCTAGCTTACGGTCAGATATTAGGTCTTGAATAAGCTGACCTTCGCCAGTGAGTGAGCGAACGTTCAGAAGGCCAAACTTTACGGATGAGGAGTTGGTAGCGACTGGAGCATTAGCCGACCGAGCTAGGCTAGCTAACATGCTACTACTGTGTTTCGCTTACCCAAGTGAGGTAGGCACAGGACGCGTGTCACACCCTTACTGCAGCCTTCTCCTCGAAGGGGTCTAAAACTAATCCTAAGGCTCAGGTATTACCAGCATCTGTTTTTTTAGGACAGTTTTTAGTCTAAGGCTGTGTTGAGATGATTCACCCAGATTGTTAACAACCTCCTGTCCGTGTACCACACCCAGAATCTCACCTTGCGCCTCGCCCGACCTAGCAGCAGGAGTGGGGACGTTTGGCAGACGAGGAAGTGTACCTTAACGGCTGCTCATCTCCTAATTTTAGCGTTGCAATTGTTATCCAATCTGGTTTTGTTTAGAATCTAGGTATAACATTCATGGATTTTGTTTTATAATCAAAGCTATGAAACCTTTAAAAACCTCCTGTGCTTTTGTTGTTA
>NC_056517.1:1341253-1342799 GCF_014905685.2 Nematolebias whitei
ATCTGTGACCCTATGTTTTAAATACTTTTTATTAATTCTTCAGTTATTATTATTAGTGTATTGTATTCTTTTATTTCTCTTTAATTTTACTCTCATTGTTGTTGTTGTTGTTGTTGTTGTTGTTGTTGTTGTTGTTAAGCACTTTGATAACAGGTTCTGTTTTAAATGTGCTCTATAAATAAAGTTGACTTGACTTTCAGCCCTTGTCCATTGACAGATTGCCTTTTCAAACTGGTCCCACCGAAACCTGAATCAAACTCTAATCTGAGTCCAGCTACTCAAAGATACCTTAATGTGTCTGTGACTGCTTCCATCTTAAAGTATGAGTTCTAGACAACCAGTTTTGTGGGCTCAACATGCTCTAGTGTTGCTGTTGGAGGTTTAGTGTTAGGTGCAGTGTGCAAATCATTTACAGTCTAGCTTCAAACTTTCTAACACCATCTCTAGTGGGGTGGAATGGTCTGGAATGGAATGGAATGCAGCTATGTGTAGTAACTTTATTGAATGTGCACAGCTGCATGCGATACATGACACATCGCTCTTCATGATGGTAGATAATATTCTTAATTAAATTGCTGCAGGTGTTCTATATAAATATGTTTGTTTTTTTTGTTTTTTAGGCCTTACAGCTCATTCTGTGGCAGCACAATGACCAAATAATATACCATACTGTTGAGAAGTTCATGACAAATTAATATTTTTAACTTATTTAAATTACTACATCCTTCATAATTTTTTACATATTACAGGGGTCAGAGAGAAATGAAATTAATATTATTATTACTATTATTAGCATTATTATTATTATTATCACAAATTGCACAATTACAAATCTAACGAACCGCTGCATCGACCTTTCCGCTCTAGCCCTGTCAGAAAAACAAAGAGTCACAAATCTGGGAGTGATAATGAACCTTTCTATGAAACTCAACAGTCATGTAAACGTGTTAAATCCTGTTTCTTCCAACTGAGGCCACTTTCTAAGCTGAAGCCCATGTTGTCCAAAAATAACCTGGAGACAGTAATACATGCATTCATTACATCTAGGCTCGATTCAATTCAATTCATTTCAATTCAGTTTATTTATAAAGCGCCAAATCACAACAAAGTTGTCTCAGGAACTTTACAGGAACATTCACATAAAAGCCAATTAGTAAAGTTTTCTATCTAAGGAATCCAGCAGACAAGATGAATCTTGGCTTCATCACAGTCTCCCATCCTGAGCAAGCACAGTGGAGACAGTGGAAAGAAAAACTCCCTTTAACAGGAAGAAACCTCCAGCAGAACCAGCTCAGGACAAGAGACCATCTGCTTTGACCGGCTGGTTTGATTACTGCAATTCACTCCTGTTTGGTATCAGTCAGACCTCCATTGCACAACTACAACTGGTCCAGAATGCAGCAGCCCGATTTTTAACCAGTACAGGCAAAAGAGAGCACATTACACCAGTTTTGGCCTCACTGCACTGGTTACCAGTTCACCTTCGAATCCAGTTCAATATACTCCTGTATGTCTAAAAATCGCTGAACAGTCCACCCCCCCCCCC
>NC_056517.1:1342899-1343470 GCF_014905685.2 Nematolebias whitei
TCTCTCTGATCTGCTACAACCGTATGTCCCACCACGCTCCCTGAGGTCAGCGGACCAGTTGCTCCTCACAGTTCCAGGAACTCGTCTTAAGCGCAGAGGTGACAGGGCCTTCTCTGTAGCAGGACCAAGACTTTGGAACGAGTTACCTCTGCTTGTCAGACAGGCCCCCTCCCTCTCAGTTTTCAAGTCCCGTTTAAAAACTCTCTACTATTCAGTAGCTTTCAACACCAGATGATCTGTGTTTTGATCCTGTATGCTCCACACTGGTTTGTCGTCATTATCTGCATCGTTTTTATGTCTATATTCTGATTTACCTCATTTAGTATTTTGCTTTGTGTGTTACCTGTTGTTCTGTCTGTACAGCACTTTGGTTGGCCTTGTCGCTGTTTTAAGTTCTCTATAAATAAAGTGGTATGGTATGGGATCAATACTAATAATAATAATAATTAAATTATAAATACATTTAAAACAACCACAGCTGTACCAAAGTGATGTACATAAAAAAATAAAATAAAATCAAGAATGTTTAAACAACTAAAAGAATGAGTTAAAACATTAAGATCAATAAAAA
>NC_056517.1:1343570-1345523 GCF_014905685.2 Nematolebias whitei
CCGAGCAGCAACATACTGGACGAGCTGAAGACGTGAGATTGAGGCCTGGCTGACCCCAGCATAGAGTGCATTGCAATAGTCCAAAAGGGTCGTGACAAAGGCGTGGACTAGTTTCTCAAGGTCAGGTCTGGACAACACTGGCTTGAGCTTAGCTACCTGTCTGAGTTGGAAGAAGCTTTTCTGCAGAACAGAGTTGATTTGTTTGTCAAACTTGAAGTCAGAGTCTAAAACCATCCCGAGATTTTTACCAGACTGCTTCAAATATGGCTGAAGAGAGTCCAGGTTGACAGGATCAGTGGCAGCAGTTGAGCTAGGGCTAAAGACAATGACTTCAGTCTTGTCATTGTTAAAACTTAAGCAATTTGAAGCTATCCAGGCCTTAATGTCGTCCAGACATTTTAAGAGGATGAATGGAGCAAACACTTGCTGGTTTCACAGGCAGGTAGATATGGCAGTCATCAGCATAGCAATTGAATGAAAGACCATGTTTCCTCAGGATGGACCCCAGTGGGAGCAAATAAAGTGAGAACAGAAGGGGTCCAAGAATCGAACCCTGTGGGATCCCGCAAGAAAGAGGTAATGAGGCGGATACATTGTTACCAACCTTGACACAAAAAACTCCTGCCACTCAGGTATGAGCAGAACCATTCTAATGCAGCACCTGTGATCCCAACCCAGTGTTCCAGCCGTGATATAAGGATACTGTGGTCAACAGTATCAAAAGCAGCAGTAAGGTCCAGGAGCACAAGTACCACAAAGAACCATTATCCTGGAAACAGGACATTTTTATTTATTTTTATCCTGCTGATGATTTATACAACTTATTGTGTACTGAACTACTATTTTGTCGGGAACATGTACAAGAAACTCACATTATCATAATACATAAACATGCTAAAATTGCTGTACAACATGGCAATTAAACAAAAAATAACATAAGAGCAGCAAGAAAATGTTTTTTTTTATTTTATTTTATTTTATTTTTTTTACTGTACTCTGTAAATTTGTTCATACGCTAAAGAGCCTGATATCACTCATCATGTTTATCCTATTCTGTCTGGGGAGAAACAAATGCAGCACAGTTAATGCACATGTAAATAAATATAGTTTCTCTCTCCTAACCCCAGCTGGATGCTGTCTATCTAGCAAGTTAATAGCTAGCAGTGTAGCTGAGATGGACAAAACCAACTTAAAAGCCGAGGGAGAGGAATGTAGAAGTGACCTTATTCCAGATACTAATGTGCATACAAAAGCATGCAGCAAAAACACATCTACAGTGAGCAGTGAGGTTAGTGAGGTTCTTTCAGCAGCATGTTACACTGGTACGCTTTTAGCAGCACAGCTGCTAACAGAGCAGTGTGGTTCTGTTAGTGGCGTGGTCTTGTTAGCAGCATTAGAAGGTCTTGTCAGCAGGTCCTGTTAGCAGTATGATGATAATAATGACCGCAGCAGCTACTCACCCAGACTGCCCTCCATAACTGGGTCCGGCAGACAGTGAACTTCCAAGATTTTCCAGCGGACCCCAACGGGCCTGTAGAGTTCAGTCCAGGCTGGCAGTTGGAGGATTATGAAGACGGCCGCCCTGACATGCCAGAGCCTGAGCCCAAAGTTGGAGAAGGGCCAGGAATTGAACCACAATGGCAAGATGGCAAGCCAGCGACACAGAAATCTCCAAAAGTGTGTAGTGGTCATACTCGTACCGTGGGTGTGCAGTGTAGGCACAAAAATAAAAAATTAAAACAACAGGAACAAGACAAGGTTGAATTGAAGCAGAGCTCCCATCAGTGTTACCATTCTGCAGTACACAAGACGAGATGTCACTAGTATTTTGCAATGTAATGTGGTTTAGATATCATCATGCCTATTCCTGGTCTGTTGAAATATACAGTCTAAATAGCATTTATAAATACCAATGTTTCAGCTGTGCTCTTCAGTCATTGCATCACCTACATC
>NC_056517.1:1345623-1347627 GCF_014905685.2 Nematolebias whitei
TTTTTTCAGGGGTTGATGGGGGTGTACATGAACCCTAACTCATTTTTTAATTTTTTCGGTGGTCGGATCGCGGGGGTAGCAGCCTAAGTAGGGAGGCCCAGACTTCCTTCCCCCCAGCCACTTGGGCCAGCTCCTCCAGGGAAATCCCAAAGCGTTCCCAGGCCAGTCGAGAAATATAGTCCCTCCAGCGTGTCCTGTGTCTTCCTCTGGGTCTCTTTCCGGCAGGACGTGCCTGGAACACCTCACCAGGGAGGTGTCCAGGAGGCATCCTAACCTCATCTATGGTCATGAGCTTTGGGTTGTTGACAGGCTCTTTCCCTGTCTGTTTTCTTTATATTTATTTGTGTTCCCCGCTCTGCTCTTTGTACTTTTGTTGTTCTGCTCTTTGTGTGATTTATGTTCCTATATATCTGATTCTGTTTTCCATTCACTCCTCAGTCTGTCTCTCCAGTCCTCAGTTTTTATCATTCACACCTGTCCCTCATCAGCCACCTGCCCCGGTGCTCTCATTACTCACTCTCCCTCTGTCTTATAAAAAGCCTTTCTCTCCTCCACTCCTCGTCCGGTCATTGTTCTGTATTCACAGGCATCTCAGTCCTCCTCTGTCCTGTCTGTTTTCGTCCACCTGATGATCTGCTCTGCATGTTTACTCTGATGTCCTGTTCGGTCTTGTTCTTGATCCTGTTTTGCCAGAGTAAGTTTTGCTGCAGCGACAGCTTTTTGTTTTGTTGTTTAAATAAATTAATTTTATTTAAACTCCTGCCTCGCTTGCCGGCCTGCAAATGGGTCTAAACTTTGGGGATTGTGATAGTTGTAACTGAAAGAACAAGATCTCGGATACAAGCGGCCAAAATGAGTTTTCTCCGCAGGGTGTCTGGGCTCTCCCTTAGAGATAGGGTGAGAAGCTCTATCATCCGGGAGGGAATCAGAGTAGAGCTGCTGCTTCTCCACGTCGAGAGGAGCCAGTTGAGGTGGCTCGGGCATCTGGGTAGGGACGTAGATCGACCGGTAAAGTGAGAGCTTCACTTTTTGACTCAGCTCTCTCTTCACCACGACAGACCGATACAGCGCCCATTAATGCCGACGCTGCACCTATCCATCTATCGATCTCACGCTCCATCTTTCTCTCATTCGTGAACAAGACCTCGAGATACTTAAACTCCTCCACTTGGGGCAGGACCTCCTCCCCGACCTGGAGAGGGCACTCTACCCTTTTCCGGCTCAATACCAATGGCCTTGAATTTGGAGGAACTGATCCTCATCCCGGCCACGTCACACTCGGCTGCAAACCGCTCCAGCAAAAGCTGTAGATCACGACCTGATGAAGCCAATAGGACGACGTCATCTGTAAAAAGCAGAGAAACAATCCTAAGGCCACCAAAACTGATCCTCTCAACACCTTGGCTGCACCTAGAAATTCTGTCCATAAAAGTTATGAACAGAATCGGTGACAAAGGGCAACCTTAGCGGAGTCCAACTCTCACTGAGAATGAGCCCAACTTACTGCCGACAATGCGGACCAAGCTCTGACACCGGTCGTACAGGGAACAAACAGCCCGTATCAAAGGGCCTGGTACCCCATGCTCCCGGAGTACCCCCCACAGGGCTCCCCAAGGGACACAGTTGAACACCTTCTCCAAGTTCTTTTGTGGGGGAGTGGTGGTGCAAAGGTTAGAAGATAGGCTTGTGATTGGAAAGTCACAAGTTCGCCTCCCAGTACCGTCAACATCAAAATGTGGGTGGAAATGGTGATACACCCACACCTCCCTCCACCCTCATTCGCCCCACTCTGGGCCCCTGAGCAATGCCCTTAACCCCCACTATCTGCTCCCTAAACAGGTCTCTCTTGAAAATGAGTTCTCGTGGCTCAATGAGACTACCTGGATAAATAAAGGGTAAATGGAAAAAAAAAAAAAAAAAGTCCACAAAGCACATGTAGACTGGTTGGGCAAACTCCCACGCACCCTCCAGGACCCTGCTGAGGGTGTAGAGCTGGTCCAGTGT
>NC_056517.1:1347727-1354333 GCF_014905685.2 Nematolebias whitei
TGTTAAGATTTGTTTGTGCTCCAGAGGATAATAAACATGACCACCGCAACGCATTTTTCATTCTGAGTCTAAAACTTTAAAAATTGGATTGATTTTTGATACTGAGGGGGGAAAAACAGTAAAACTGTTAAATTAAAAACATATATATATATAATCATGAATAATGCCAAACATCTGTATTGTGCGGGATGCAGACATAATTGGGTGCACCAACCTTGTAAATTGTGATGGTGTTTCATTGATTTCTTCTAAATATACTTTATTAATTCCTCCAATAGCTCAGCTTTGTTTTCACCCGATGTAAACGGATGTGAGTACTTTCAGCTTGGATTGTGAGGCTTAGTCTCTTTAAATGGTGAAGAGAAGAGAATACACAGACAAAAATAGATTAAATCTGCTTAATTGGACCAGCTTGAAATGAACAAACATTCTTTATGTACTTTACTAGTTTGAATACCACTGAGAAGGTAATTAATGACAGGAATGGTATCATCAGTAATCAGTATGAACTGGATATGCTCCCACTTTCCTGTTTGCACACCTCATTCTGCATTAGTGCCTAATGAGTAAATTCCTTGTGCACTCCATGTGACTTTTGTTTACGAGCGCTGCCTCCCTTGTAATTAGAATCTGTAAATCCTAATGAACTCAAAAACAAAAAAAAATGCTAATTGTGTACTAGAATGTGCATGAAAAAATAATCAAATTTGCACTTCAGAGATTTTGTTTTTAAACAAAATAATTTTTCCACCTTGTAATTGTTTTGATTTTCAAATTACAGGCCTGCCACTGCTCTGCAAACTTACTGCAGTTGTGCTAACAGGGAGCATATGCGTACATGCAAAATTAACTTACAGAGCACATCTCAATCATTAATTATAAAGATAAAGCTGAGAAATGCATTCACTCATTAGCTGCAGAGTGACTGGGTGGGTTGTCTATTCGACTTGCATCTGCATCCTCCCTGGACAGATGCAAGGTCACTGTCTGCAACAGCTCTGTTTTGTTACCAACAGCACACTGATTATGTTCCATGATGAATGCAGCCACCTTGCTCTATAAAATTACCCAATCATTGCACAACAGTTCAAACATAATGGCTAAAATGGAGGACACTTTTAGGCAGTTAGTGAGGTTGCCATGCTCAGTAAATCATTTGTTATTGTTGCTCTTGTTATTGACAGCACACAAAACTACATGCCAGTAGTGCCTACAAAATACAACTTCCATCGCATTTTGTACACTTACATTTCTACCTCAACTCAACCTACTCAGCACATTGGACGTCCATGAAACGAGTAAATTAATCTTTACCAGGCAGATAAACTATGAGGAAGGAAGAGGCAGCAGTGTCTCCTGCAAGCTCTCCATCAAGCTGTACAATCATCCATGATGACTGAGGCCAATCAGTGACATCAGTGCCGACCTCTTTGGTCTCCCCTCTCCTCCATTTGTGACCCATTGTAAAAAGCATTAGCCTTCCACTCAGAATGCAATTCCCCCAGCAGAATCAGCCCACACTACCCCCACATCTAATTGAGGTTTTCTAAATCCTCTCCTTCTTCCACATGGTTCAATCATGCGAGATTGTATCATCCATAAACATTGTGGCTTTTATGTGTGTCAGTTTGCGTATGTGTGTCAGTGCCTGCCGGAATGTGCTCCTTTGCCAAGTGGAAATGTTTCTTAGCTTTGAGATTATGGTTGGATTGTAAAAAAGGACAAAATGAGCATGCTGGAACCCTGCACTTTTAGTTTTGTAGTTAATTGAATTTCCTGACATTTCTTACACACACATTTCTATTTCCAGTTTGTCCAAGCTTATCACTAAATTCATATGATAGAACAGTTAGACAAGACCATCCTATTTCAGAAAGCCTTGAAGTTAAACAGCATGCAGTCTTTAAAAGGTTGACAAATCTGTGCTGCTCATATTTACAATTTATGATCAAAAAAAAAAATGGCTGTTGAGGGTAACAAAACTAATATACTCTTGAAATAGTATAAGACCTGCAATTCTACTTTTTTCTAGAAATGAACAATTCTAGAATTGTGCCACTTGGGGCGGTTGAATGTTGGAGTAGCTCTGTTACATTCATTCTGATTTATTGCGGTTGAAAACTTCTAATTCCTCATTTTTCATAAAGTAAATAACTTGTATGGATGATTATTTACTCTGGTATCAGATGATGTGCAGTGGGAAGGATTTTTACTGAAAACCTTTTTACTTTTGGGAATTTGTTATGAGGTGTAACCATGGCAACAAGGTGTTTTTTTTATTATTATTAATCAGGAGCAGCTGATTAATCTCAAAAATACCTCAACTACAGCTCCAAATGTCAAATGAGTTGAAAAGAAGATGCCATGGATGAATTCCCATCAAACTGGTGGCGGTTCTCGAGTACCTGACTGCTGATCCTGGAGCTGGTGAGAAACTCGTCTTGTGACAACGGGAGGACCGGGGTCATCCCCCGGCACCTTCAGCTGTCTGTGCATGGTAACAAGGAGCTTGGAAAACTGCTGGGAGGAGTGACCATTGCTCAGGGAGGAACTATGCCTGGCATTCGGGCAGTCCTGCTGCCCTGGAGGACCGAGAGGCCCGCCGGATATGACCGCAAGCTGGAACCGGGCAGACGGATTAGTATCTGTGGCCAGATTCTTCGGCTTCAATGCAGGAGATCCTTCCTGCCCAAAACTATCAGCATCTATAAAAACTCTTGAACGAAACCAGGATGATGAGCTGGGACAACACTTAATTTCCCTTTGGGATTAATAAAGTATTTCTGAACTGAATTTAATTGAATTGAAATGAGCAGCACGGTGGCACAATTGGTAGAGCTGCTGCCTCTCAGCGAGAAGGTTGCCGGTTCAAATCCCAACCCGGGGGCCTTTCTGGGTGGAGTTTGCATGTTCTCTCCGTGCATGCATGGGTTTTCTCTGGGTACTCCGGTTTCCTCCCACAGACCAAAAACATGAATGTTAGGCTGATTGATAAATCTAAACTGTCCCTAGGTGTGAGTGAGAGAGTGAATGGTTGTTTGTCTTGTTTGTCTCTCTGTGTCCCTGTGATGGACTGGAGACCTGTCCAGGGTGTACTCCACCTCTCACACAATGAATGCTGGACATGGGCACTGACGACCCCCGTGAGCCAAAATGGAAGAAGTGGGTAAAAGATAATGGAAGGATGAATGAATTGAATTTAAGACCTACAATAAGACCAGCGTTTGACACCCATGTTTGTAGTTACAAGTAAAGCATTTTCCAGTTATAGGCTTAGTCCACATGTACATAGAGAACCTATGTAGATATATATATATATATATATATATATATATATATATATATATATATATAATTTGTCCTCACATACCCTTATTAAAATAAATAAAATTAGAAATGCAGAAGACAATGACAATGCAAGTACCATGGTGACAGCAATTTGGAAACACACCTGCATACATGGTTGCCTTATTATTTTCAGAAGTCCTTGTATTGACAACCCAAAGGCATTTGCAGAGATGCATTATTTCCTCTCGCCTGCTAAATAGTTCAGTATGCAATTTGTCAGACAGCACTGACAGGTGAACTCATTATCACTGTCTTCCCCTCCATGTGTGAGTGGAGCAAAACACAAAACTTATTTGGTCTATTCTATTAATTATTATCAAGAACTTAAGTCTCAAAGTTGTTTCACAAAGTAGATGGTAGACCAAGTTATTTTCAATACATGTTGTAAACTGGTTGCATTGGAATGAGTAGCTGTCACAACATAGGTGTACGCCCAGATAGAACGGACTGAAGGATGACAGACTCAGAAATGATAATTAATAAGTGATTTGTTTTACAGTGAATAACAGTCTCTATATACAGGTGACAGTCACTTGAAATTGCTAGAAGGGAATGAGAGATGATCAGAGACTCTTTAGAGTAGAATATTATGTCATTTGAATATTTTCCTTACAGTGGAGGGTAAGGCAGTTCAGAGAGGAGGCTGTAATTCAATTCCAGGATGTTCACAGGTAGGTACACAGATGGAGCACGGAGGCAAGTGGAAGAAAGGCGGAGGAGCAGCTGGAAAGGGCCCACATGGTGAGGTCTTACACTCAGATACATATGTCAAGATCCGCAGGACAGTCAATTAGATCCAGGACAGGAGGCACAGGAGAACAAGAGTCTGCCAGAGCATGAGGAGAAAACACAAAGGGAAGTATGATCAAGATCAGAAATGTTCACTAGGAGGCTGAGTGCACAAGTACCATGCAGTAGGTAATGCCCCAGCACTGGATGAAGTATGTCCGCAGCCTCTTATAACCCCGGAGGTAATTAGTGGGAGTGACTGTGGCTTGTTGACTCTGCTGCAGGAACCAGGAACCTGTGGATGGGGAAAAACAAACAAACTGGAAATCCTACAGTAGCAAGACATTGTATTACTAATTGTGATGCCTTACTTCAACAATAAACATAATCAGCTCTACATACAGTACTGTACATCGGTCTTGAGTAATGGCACATTTGTCCATTGTTGTTATCACTCTTTCTGGTCTCTCTTGTAAATGAGTCCTCAAGGCTCAATGGGATTAACTTGTATAAATAAAGTTTGAACAAATGAATTTGGATTTTGCTCATAGAAAGAAAGCCAAAGTGGTCCTGATTAGTAGTTCAGACTTTTGAATGTCAAATTTTGCAAATTTATTAAAAATAGAAAACTAAGAAATCATATTTATGTAAGTATTCACAACCTTTGCTTAATACTTTGTTGGTCCACCTTTGGCAGTAATTGCAGCAATTATAGCCTCAACTCTTTATGAATATGATGTTTCTAGCTTAGCACACCTATTTTAGGTTCCAACAATTTTCAGTCAGGTCATCTGGACAGATTCTTTTTGTGCTGAAACGTTTCACCTTCCATCCAGAAGGCTTCATCAGTCAAGGAAACACAACACAAAACTGATTCTTCCCCCAAACAGCTTACTCCAAAGTGGAACAAACCAGTTATGTTGGTGAGAAGATGGCATCAACATCTTAGGTCTTCTTCAGGACCTGACTGAAAATTGTTAGATTGTATGCCTGGATTATTGAGCGTGGACTATTATCTTTAGGCTGTTTTTCTCATTCTTCTTTGCAGTAGTTTCTGAAACTCCATCAGGTTGGATGGGAGATGTCTGTGCACAGTCATTTTCAGAGATCTCCAGAGATGTGCAATTGGACTGAACCAAAATCTCTATTTTATTTTATGTAAAAATAGTTTGTCTTTGCATAGTTTTTTGGTGAACTACAAATTGTATTTTATTTTATTTTGTGTAAAAACAAAGTATGTTGCGTTCCTTTGTGTATCCTGATGCATGCTCAATATTCCAGGTAGAAAAATCCGGAGGACCAGATTTAACTTTTTTAGATTCCTTTGTGTACTTTGTGCGTAAGCTTTTTCTAGTAATGTTGCAAACAAAAACTAAATCATGACAAAATCTGAAAATGCATATTGCATTTTATATAACAATAATTTTATGCATTACAGCAAACGGCATAACAAAATATTTTCCAGATTATTTAAATACTGTTTCCGTTGCACAGCCTTGATTTTTTTTTTATATTGTACTGACATCTAGTCCAGAAGGTATGCTGCACAACACTGGAACTATTAGTCACCATATAGAAGGGTCACAGCTATGTCAGAGCCGCCTCATACAGCCTGAAGGGATTCATCCTGCTCTTAGGATAGAAAAGTGTGGGCTTTGTGGACATGTCCTATTTTACCTGAGTCGCTTGTGTCACCTCAGCTATGGGTAATTGCTAACAAATGATCCCGATTGTTTTGTTTGCCATAAAATGTTAAAGCAATACAATATTTATTTAATTTTCTGATTCATTATTCATTGTTTCTTTCAACATGTCATTTCAAATTTGTTGCAAAAAAATGGCAAATGCCGTCTCTGTTACATGAGTACTTTATTATCCAAATGTGACTGCAAGTCCACTTACTAGTATATATTTACATATATTCTCACAAAAAAGCGGAAGGTTGTATTGTCCCATTAGCAAGATATTATTTTGGTATTTGTGTAAAAAAAAAAAAAAAACGGATTATCTGTGGGTCAGTTCAGAGAGGCATGATGAATTTATCTTATCACACTACTACTGCTAACCTTGCAATTACTGGCTGTTACAAATGACCAATCCACAGCTCTATGAATTTAAAGCAACCCTCGCCATCACAAAGTCATGCACTGCATCATAGGCAGTGAAATCTCAATTAACATTAGGAGCAGGAAAAACATATATAACCTGTGATTTATCTTACAATCCATTTAATAATAAATGAATTGGATGCACTGGATGACCAGAGCTACAGTCTGTTCAGACCAGAGTTGTTTTATGTATTTATTTTTGGGGTGTGTGGGGGGAGGGTGGCATGTATTAATTCATTCATTCATTTACTTTATTTCAGACACAATATACGATCCATATAGAAAACATAAAAAACAACAAAAACACAGAATTAAACAGTTTTTCTATAGAGGCTCAAATGCCAATGAGTGCATAAAGTAGAAAAAGTATCGCACAGAGCTTAGTCCAGCGTTGGTCAGTGTAGCGATGATACAGTTTTCA
>NC_056517.1:1354433-1359515 GCF_014905685.2 Nematolebias whitei
ATTTTGGACATAGGCTGTCTTCCCAGATGCAAAATAGTACTTAATCATTAAATTATTTTAAAACCCATGCTTGCATACTGGCCATGAAAGACCCTCAGAAAGAAGCAGTTACATCCAACTACCATTCAATCAATGGCCTCTGTTCAACATGAAAGCTTCTGTCAAGCATTATATCTGATAAGATGATTGCAAACATGGGTCAATGCTTGAGCCAGTCTCAGAAAGGTATTGGCACCAACACCAAGGGGGACAAACAATATCTACTGCTCAACAGAACTGTAACTTGATAATGCAGGACCAGCCAGCCAAACCTGTGCACCACCTGGAATAAATACAGACTTTGACATAATACCACACACAGATCTTGGAGTGCTTGAGACTTGTATCAACAGAACGCTAAGAGCCTCTATCATGGGCTGAAATGGGGTAGAGGTAGGGCAGCCGACTTGGGGCCAGAAAGTTGCAATTCGACTCCCAGCCATTCCCACATGTTGTGGTGAGCAAGACATCTGATTCCTACTTGTGCTCAATGGCTGCCCACTGCACCACCTGGGTGTATCTCAGGTGCAATGTGCTAAATGCAGAGAACCAAGTTTGTCACTGTATGGAAACATACAATGATGACAACATATGTATAGTACTTTATCAAGAACTCAATGGGAATGTATATGATGACTCTCAAAGCCAATTCAGAGCACAGTGGAAGAGTCAGCATCATGTGTGAAATTGACTAAAGTGATGCTTTGTCCCCACTCCTGCTGTGCATGAGCCTGAACTTCATTTTGTCAAAACATTGCAGAATGATTATGGATATTAGTTCCAAATTAGAACTGTCATCAGTCAATTCCTCTACATGGATGACATCAAGCTGTGTGCCAAAATTGAGCGAGTCGGCCACTAACTGATCCATCCCATAAAGATACACAGGAAAGACACTGGAGTATGTTTTTATTTATTTTTTGTTCTGTATAAATTTGGCCAAATTCAATCCAAGATAGGCAAGGTGATCACAAGTAAAGTGGTTGAACTATCTGAAGCCAGTATTGCAGATGTACAGGAAATCTACGAATACTGTGGAATCCTACAAGCAAATGGCTAGATGATCAAACAGATAAATACCTATAGAGAGTTATGTTTCAGTGAAACATAGATAACCTTTGTGTTTGACAAACTCAGTCCACTTTATTTCAGTCCCACACTTTCTTACATGCAACTACTCAGTACTCTTCATCAATATATATTGGTACAGGTAAGTAATAGTAAAGGTGAAGACACTGTCACTAAAGAGGATGGGAGTACAACGACTCATATCACCACAGAGAGAAAATTATGTTTTTCATTGCTCAACCTTTATTTATACAGGTTAATCTCACTGAGTCACAATAACTCATTTACAAGAGAGATCTGTTTTAGACAGACAACATATAAAGTACAGACAACAAGCAACAAAAAGCAATTAAAATCAAATATAAGTACAGTAGCTATAAAAACTGTCAAATCAAGGGGCCATATAAAATGAGGTAAAATGCTAAAACATGAACATATTTGCATCAATTGTTCTACTGACATTATAAAATATTTTGAAATATCTTAAAGAAATCAAAATGGACAGCTTCAGATCTTTTTGCAAGATGGTTCACGTTACAGGAGCAGAGTAAGAAAATACCTTTTTGTCGAGTTCTGTCAGCACTGAGTGAACGCTGCAGGTATTGAAGGCCTGAGAGTGCACGCTGTAGCTGCACTGACAATGTGACATGTTTGAAGAGTTTTAAGAAGGCAACAGACCAAGGCGTGATTTATAGATGAAGATGTGCCAGTATGAGAGCCTACATGTGGAATGTCTTAAGATGTCTTGAAGAGCCAGCTAATTGGCAAAAATAAAGTCCTAGCCAATGCCACCAAAGCAGTGCCAGTCATCAGATGCCCTGTTGTCATAACCTGACCAAAAAAGGAAATAAATATCATCAAAAATTGAAAGGTCCTCAAAATGCATCTATGGTTTCCCCCCAAATCCAGCACCCTGAAACTGTTCACAAAGAAAAAGGAGAATGGCAAAAGTATACTGTACATGAGCATCAAAGACACTGCACAGGATAAAACATCTAAGGTACTTGCACATATTTGGTGAACGTTAAAGTGAATGTCTCAGGTAGCAGAAACCCACTTTGGAAGAGGAGAAAAAAGCTGAACAATCTTGAAAAGACAGCCCCCTGTACAGCATGTAGCTACTACTGACAGAATTAGAAGTTGGCGGATATCAAGGAATCTTACCAGTTGCTAGAGAGGGCTGGACTGAGGGAACAGCACAGAGATACTGATCCTGGCAGCACACAAGTAATCCAGGCTGAGGTCCACTACACCAGATGAGATCTAAAATACCAGGTGTACAAAACATACCAGAATGCAAGATACAGGCAGGTAAAGCATGCATGGAATGCTATAACAAGTGGATGGAATAGTGTACAGGAGTTTGTGGAATCTCACTGTGAACACTGGCTCTCCAGTCCATACTAGCAAAGGTTGGTTGAGAATGGCAGCTACTATTCATGGACTCAAGGAACCATCCATCTAAAAAATATCTGTCTATTATTATTATTATTATTAGTCATAATATTAGTATTAGTAGTAGTAGTAATAGTAGTGGTAGTACTAGTAACAGTAGTACATTTGATCACCTCTATGGAAGCAGGAGGTGTTTGCAGTTTGCTGATCTAGAGTTTGCAGGACTGGTTAGCACAATGCCAAGGACGTAGATTTCCTGACAAATTGCAGTCCATAATTCTAAATACATTGACCTGACTATTAATTATTATTATTATCATTTTCCCCATCTCAACTGTCTAATACTGTACTTCTTTCGGGGTGAGGGTGTCTTTGTGGCCCCTCATATTTAATTTAATTTTATTTTATTTCTTGCAAGGTCACTTGGTAGAACTGAGAATGGCCTACGGCAGACATGCACATGCCCCATAACCCTTCAGTTTCTTGATGATAGCTTTAAGGGAACTTGTGGGGTCCTTCAGAGGGTTTACAAATCAATTTGTACTCATCTGTATCTGACTTGTACTTTTCAGTATTCCTCTGAGTTGCATTGACACAGCAATTTCAAAGGTGGCGTGAACATTTTTGTACTCGTTCATTTTACAGTACATCTATTTATTGTAATTGCATTGCTATGTAGGTGTTTTGTCACAGATGGTGATGATGATAATAATAATTGTAATAAATATTATTATTATTATTACTTTTACTAGTATTCTTATTGCTGTTGTCTAAAAGGTAAATCAATGTTGTTCATGAGTGATTTATAGTAGGGAATGTATACTATTTATAGGCACTGTACGTGACTGTTTGATCATTACGTTACACTTACGCTCTGCTTTTATTAAAATGAGTTTGGGATTCTAACAAGGATATAAAGTTTCATGGATGAAGGAAATATTGTCCAAATATACCATATTGTAATTTCCCATATAATATAAATAAATGCATACATAAATATATAAATAAATAAAAATCTCATTGCTTTGTTGTATTATTGGGTCAACTACAGACATTACCACAGTATCTTGACACACCATCATGGTCCCATAGCTGTGTCCTCACTTGTTGCCATTCAAGTAATTATGTAGAAAATTGAGAAATGCTGCTCTTGTCAAACATTCCAGATGTTTTTCTCTGTTAAACTGTTAATGTGCTGTGAAGATTCACTCACAAGTCCAATGCCAGCGGGGCTGACTGCTCACTTCTTTACTGGAAACGCCCTCACGATTTTTCACTTCTCACTTGTTATTGCATATGTGACATGTTTTGTTGTTTTTGACACCCAGCTGTGCCAGAATCAAACTCCATGCTCACCTAACTTTATCCACTGCAATAAACACTAGTGTTTATTGGGTACTGTACCTGCCTTACGGTGTCTGTAAACCTGGGATTTGGCTCCTGTCAAATGTTAAATCTACCTTTCTTTGCTACTGTCAACTGTCATTTCAGTGTGTGATTAATGCGATCATCCTCTGCAGCCCACACCTCAAGCTTTCATCAGAGTTTAAATCCATGGGTGCTTCCAAGGGTCTTATCAGAAGAATTGCTTCACATCACATTCAATTTAATTTAGTTCAATCCAGTTTTTATGTTGTGCCAAGAAACAGCAAAGAATCAACCCGGGGCATCATACAGATATAATATGAACGATAATTGCAAATGCAATTACATTTAGTCAAATTCTATTCAATTACGACCCAGTTCAGTTAAATTAAATCCAAACTAATTAAATCTAACTATAATCAGTTTAGGTAAGATAAAACTCAATACATATGTAATAATAAAAAGCCACTTTATACAAAGTAGAAAGTTATTTGGCATTAAAAAGCACTGCATTTCTCCTTTATGTATTACTTTCAGATCTTCAGACTACTCAAAATCAGTTTAACTTTCTAACATATTTAAAATATTCTTGATGCTGCACCTCGCTGTCAGACTTTCCTATCAATCAGGAAACTGAAACTGTCAGACACTTGTGATGATAACAGTAATTTCCTACCTACTCTTCAGAGAAATGTGTCAGCTGTCATTGAGATTTTAGGCTTTTTAACTCTTTACTCTGATCTACATTACTACATTTAAAATTACCACAACAGAACACATTAATATGCTAACAGACACAATGAGTGAGTAACTTTAAATACTTTAATCAGAAACAAAGACTAAATAAATCATGACGTTTGTGTGTACACAAGTATTACTTGTATACATACATACAAGTAATACAAGTTCATACTTTAAAAGTATGAAATACTTTTTGTTCAGCTTTTGCTTTTATCATTGAAGGCGTTTTTCAGCTGAAATGTATCTGAATGATACACGGCCTCTTTAAACAGTACACAAACAATCTGAAAAGAAAGAAATAACAAATGAAAGTCCTAAATATTAGGTAATCATCATTAAACAATAAAACCTAACAAATAATTCATAAAACATAAATATTTTTAGAAGAAGCTAAACTAAAATAGAGAGATGTCCTTAAAAATAATTACAGTATTTAATTAGTTAATATAGTAAATACATTTAAATATATATATA
>NC_056517.1:1359615-1369761 GCF_014905685.2 Nematolebias whitei
ATAAATTCCTATAAATTAAACAAACAATCAAATAAATAAATCATCCAAATGTTCTTGCCTGTGTGAAAGCACAGGTTTTGGCAAGTTTCTGCTCTGGAAGACCCAGATGTGTTGAACACAGTGATCAGCAAGGATCTTAAATGATCAGGTATTGCTGCACACTGTCGTGATAACGATCAACGATAACTCCAAACTGTCGGCTGTTTTTATTTTATTCAATAAGACTACCCCAGAGTGGAAAATATTCAGGTCAGTGGCTAATATTTCAAAACTCAGTGTCTTAAAATCATTATGCTTCCAAAAAGCAAAAACTTACAAATGTAGTGGCGTTTTTATCAAAATGTAAATTATGTTTTTTTTATTTTTTGTTGTTGTTGTTGAAAATGATTAGAAAGTCATACACAATAAGACAACAGCATTATAACTATAACATGTTGTTTTTGTTTTGAAGTCAATAGTATCATCCTTGTGTCTATTTAATGTTATTGTGCGCATCAATTTATTATTAATTATTATTATTATTTTAAGTTCTGCCCTTTTTCTCTTCTAAATCATTGCTGAGAGTAGACTTTGACACAACCACATTTTGTAACAAACATATGTATTGACTTATTCATAATACTTATAGAACCATCAACGCAGGTTTAATTTATATCATGTATAACGCACAATGCTCACTTATTCACCGTGAACAGAGATTCATTGACATTTATGAACAGTGAATTAAACTTGTTTCACTATCCACATGGCACTTCACTTGTCATCCACCTCCTTTCCATCGCTGACACCCTCAGACTCACGGGTCTGCAGGTTCATGGCATCGGTTGTTGCTCTGCTAATTTAATCTATTAAGCCTGAAAATAAAAAGAAACCAGCATCATACTTAATATAACATTATTACAATTACAGCAGTGATACATCTATTTACAAATGGCAGCTGTTACCAAATGTTACTCACCTATCTGTTATCATATGTGAGTGAGAGAGAGGGAGAGGAGACGTAAAATATGAATATAAAAGCTAAATAATTTACCATATATTCATTTAGCTGTAAACAATAGTTCTTATACTTTGCTTACCTTTTATAATAAATACTAATCTGCTGTCCAGCGCTGACTGGGTCACTTCAGACAGGACTATCTCAAAAGGTAAAACCTACACGTACACATCATGAATCCTGACATGAAGACAAACATTTACATTTTTATTATGTTTGTGTAGTTTATGAATGAAATGAGAGATCAAATGTTCTGCTTATCAGAGCATGGCTTGATTGAACCAATTCTCAAATTCTGACAGGTCATCAACTAATTCTGACAATAAAATAAAAAAAACAGTCCCTAAAATAGTACCGTGGAGTGATATCTGCATAACTATGTTGACAATTTTAATTTAATAATAATCTAAAGATCAAGGATATAAGACAAAGACTGACCCCAGAATAGAACCTCGAAGCCCACATGACAGTTTGATGATATTTGACATGATCTAGTTTAGACTGTGTCAAGGCTGACTGGAAATTTTAAACTTAAAATTAGGTTTATATTAAAAACATTAAAGTTTTACTTTGAACTGTAGGACTGTTTTGCTATCAGAGGTAAAAAAAAAAAAAAGTTTGTGTTTCTTGTTGACATATCAATATGATTTTTTTTTAATTAAACAGTCATCAACACATGAGTTCCTCCACACCTCACTTAGCAAATTCAACTGTTTGAGCATAACTTTTAAATACTTACAGTCCTAAAAACAGAAAACAGTTGCACATGTGTCTTTACAAGCTCACAGCAAGCATTTGGAATCAAACATGGATTCAGTGGTTAGATGAGCCATTTTCCAGCAGAGATAGTGGATGTAAAAAACTTCTGATGTGCCAGTGAATGTGATCAAAAGCAGTGATTAAACTAGAATGCATTCTTTAGATTAGCTCCGTAGTGATGTGCAGGGTGCTGCATGAATGTGTGTGTAACAGTTATAAATGAGGCCACCGGCTTTGATCGCCTGGTCGGGGTGAAAGGTGCTGTACACACGCAGCCTATTTACAGTTTAAATGAAAGAAAACAAGCAATCAGTTGGTGTAAACTATTTAATTTATGATGTGATATAACTATCAAATATGTTCTTGTTTTTAGTGCTTTACCTTGTTTTACATGACATCAATGTTATAATACTTATTTTAATTGATTTTTATTGTTGTAGTAGAAGTGAATTCAGAGAATCAATTTCCTGCAGCTATTAAAAAACAAAGCAAATAAAAACACTTAAGTAGCCATTATAACCAATACCTGTACTGTCTGCACAGGTGAGATGGCTGTTGGTAATTACAGGCTTTAATTAGTGTTCTAAAAGAGTTTTGAAAATCCATTTGGTCCCAACATAAGCTGAATAATTGTTTCATTACCTTCATTGCCATCTTCAAAATGAAGGCCGTTATGTGTTTTAATTATATTTTTTCAAGGTAATATTTATCTTTAACATAGGTACCACATTATGAAAATGGATGTGGAGGACCTAATCCATGTAAGACCCAACCCCCTTAAAACACACACACACAAAAGAAACAACCTTAGGGGTTGTTTTACAAGAGGGGCGCAGCTAAAACATGAGCCTCTGTCACTGTGCTGGAGCGTATCCCCTCTGGCTGTGCATTATCCATTCTGCTGCTGGATTAATGGGGCAATTGATCAACGGCAGACTTGTGTATCCAAGAAAGCAGCTGATCAGTCACCTACAGCAGGGCCCGACACAGGAGCACCAATCAGCACGGCAACAGCTAGAGTGATTACAAACGCATGACTGGGCCAAGCATCAGAGGACCTGTCGTTGATTCCCACCTTCCTTGGCAGCCTGACAGTGATGGGAGATGGAATTGCGGTGGGGTGGGAAGAGGAAGCTGAGAATAGGTTCAACAAGGCAAAAAACCTAGCAGGGATAAAAACTCAGGTGTAAAGCTCAATTGCAGAGGCAAGAGCAGACTCGTGGAGGGGCGGGGCGGGGATCACTCCCCTGCACTGTCAAAGTAATGATGTACACTTGAAAAGACACGACAGTTGATTATATCAATTGAGGTAAAGTTAGAACAGATTCCATCAGTGTCCTTTGCTGTAACAGAGGTGGTCCCAGAGCAAACCAATTGTGATGCTTGGATTTCTATTGGCAGACGTGTTACAGCTGTCCCTTTAACTGCAATAATCTCAATTACGTGCCTCTCATGGTAAATAACAGAGATAGATTTAAACGGAAAGGGTGGCTCACACAATAGCTTTCAGTCTCCATAGATACCCTCTTAAAGCTGTCTTAAACATACTATGGGTCACTGCACATTAATGTGACAAGCCTGCACGTGGAATGTATGCAATCAGAACTAATACTATTTTACTATTTTTCAAAATTCAACAGATCAACATAAACATTTGAACATAATGATAAAGACAAAGAATGTTCGACTCTGGAGTAGCTTTCAGACACGAGCAAGAGGTTAAAATAGAACAGGACCACCTTTTCTTCATCATGACATCGCCATGATGTCCTTGCACTTCCCACCAATCACTTGTCCATCATCCGTCTACAGGCAGACAGCTGTGGCCCTCGCAGTGCGATAACAGAGTTGAGTATGTTGAAACATTCAGTCAATGCAGGAAATGGTTCTACTAGTTTCTTTTATTCGGCTGGAATGTATAGCTTTCACACAAAGCACAATGGAGGGAGGGAAGTTGGGTGTTAATGCAATAAAATGTAACTAAAGATGAAATGGTGGAAGAGATGGGTTTCAAATTGCACACTATAAAGCTATCTGTCTGGGATGGACTGGAGACAGCAGACACCACCCCCCCCCCCCCCCCCCACACACACACACACACACTTTGTTTTATACAGTCTGAAATGGAGCAGAGGCTGTTTATCAGCTCTGGCATTTCTAACATTAATTCAACAGGCACTAGTTACAATGTTGTATTTTATTTTATTTTACTAATATTTTGTGATTGTAGATATAATAAAGTGAATGATGTTTGAGAAGTATTAATAAGAATCAGCTTAAAATGCTTTCCAGATAAGCTCAGTGTCACGAGTGAACAAATAATGCAGCAGATAGTGACACGCTCTTTTTTTTAATTGGATGCAGAAGAGAGCTCTATATTTATTAATATGTGAATAAATTTACAAGGCACATCTTGAAATCAGGTTTTGTTTTGGTTTCTCAGCTGCTCCTTCTTCGGGGGTTGCTACAGCGAACTAACTTGCACGTACACTTGGCAATAATTTTACACCGGAGGTCCTTCCTGACACAACCACAGACGGAGCTACCACAGCCTCTGGGTGGAGCAGAGAGCTGCCGTCTGGGGCGCCCGGAGGGGCACATGTGGGGGTTAAGGGCAGGGGCGATTCTAGACTCCAACCTTTAGGGGTCCCCAATGACCCTAGTCTTGAACAATGCGGTGGCCATTGGTGTCAGAATCATTCATAATGTGGGGGGTGGAGACACGCTGATGGGGGTCTGGGGTTCCTCCCCTAGAACATTTTGAATAAAGTAGATGCTATTTCCTGCATTCTGATGTATTTAAATGGGTTGTTAAATATCTATGTTTACCTACATATGTAAACACTTGATTCAATAACTGTTTTAGAGTTAATGGCACAGGAAGAAGTAGCGCTAAGCTAGCGGTGTTCAAATCAGACATGCTAGCTAAGATGCTACAGATGTCGTGCTCTGCTTTACATTACACAACCTAATAAACGCTTTGTGCAAAATCAGTTTAGTGTTAACTGATCATAACAAACTAAAACTAAACTTGTGCAACCACAAGTTGCAACATATATCTACATTTAAAACACACAAAACAAAGCAGAGCTAGCTTTAAGCATTAACCTTTAATTTAACCACCAAGCATAGCTGCAGTTACCTTCGTACACATGAACATGTGGTACTTGCTGCTTATCACTGTTGTGTTCAGATGCTCATGAGGTCGGCCACAGGGCTTTATCCGTCTTTTACATGTTTCCAAACTCAATTTAGGTTCTGGAAAATGACTAAACTGTATTCCACTCTCTAAAGCAGGGCTGTTCAACTAAACAGCTCAGGGGCCGGACATACAACAATTAAAGCCATTATGTAAACACCCCCCCCGAAAAAAAAAAGTTTATTTTTCAGGGATGCTGAGTTAAAATTTAGATGTCCTTCAGCACCCCCTAAGAGGCTAAAATCACCACTGGTTAAAGATCTTGCTCAAGGGCCCAGAGTGGGGCAAATAAGGGTGGAGGCAGGTTTGGTTGTTCCACCTTTCCCACCCACATTTTGATGTTGTTGGTACAAAGAATTTGACCGTCGATCTTCTGATCACAGGCCCACCTTCTCTAGCCTCTGCTGTAAACCAGGTTGTCACAATGATTTAAATTGTTCTCGTTTAACTTGAAACCCAGGTTGAAATGTCAATTTGGAGAGAATAAGCAAGAGTCATCAGAAAACAAGCAAAAACAACTCAAGTAAAAGGCTGTACCAAAAGATATATATATATATATATATATATATATATATATATATATATATATATTCAGTCTCTCAAAGTTTGACAATGTTATTGCTAAAAAGAGGAAAAAACGAACAACACTTTATGTGAAGTGTAGAAAGGCTCATGTTCACCCCTCCCACCCTGTAGGTTCAGTACAATGAAGAAGGAACAAATAATAAGAACTTACAACTCAAGTAGGAGTAAAAATAAAATTAAACATGTCAATTAAAGGATTTAAGGGATGGAAGTTGGACACCTTTTATTTTTACAAAAATAGATTTAAAAAGCCCTTTGAGCTGAAGATTAAAACAGACTTGAAAGCTGTGCAGACACAGAGCCGTGATGATGTAAACGTGACATGGGGTCCTGCTAAGCAGTCTGTGCAGAATGCTGCTGTAGATCCTCAGTCAGGCAGGACCAGACAATCCTGGGAGCTGAATAAAAGGCAGACAGACTTATTTCCTTTTTTTTTTCCAAATATATGTTGGATTTGTTCCAGTAGGACGTAGCCAGTTGAGGAAGACTGCTGCTTGGCAATGGGCAGTAAAGTTGATCCGATAACTTTTATATTCTGTTTAAGAACTCTTGGGTAACAATACCAAGCAAGGCGGTAGTGGAGCAAATGCAGGCAATGATGTGAAGCAGTTCACTGAAAGAAACGTGGAAATGTTAACAGAGAAAAAAGGAAATTGTTTAAAACCTACTAAAGAAATGTGGAATGGTTAAGACTGAAAAGCCAATTTGATACACATGCACCACCCCACATACCGTGGACCACATGAAGGTTGGCTGTGGATGAGTGGTTAAATGGACTGTACTTATATGTCACCTTTCTGTCTTATAAAGACACTCAAAGTGCTTTACAACATAATCTGTGTCCTCATTTAGCCATTCATACAGCACTACACCTCTACTAAGATAATTTAACAAATCACTCTAAAGAGACTAATCAGTGTTTTATCACATCCATACACTTTCACCATTCAGCCACAGCCGCTGGGTTAGAGCAGCCGTCCTCCAATGCAAGAGTTGGGGGTTTGATTCCACCAGCAGTCACATGCCAAAGTGTCCCTGCAAGACACTGAACCCCTCATTGCCTCCGATGTGTGTCCCATCGGTGTATGAATGTGATAAAACACTGATTATTCTTTGTAGAGATCTAGTAGAGTGCTGTATGAATGGGTAAATGAGGACACATATTGTAGTGTAAAAAGATCTGAATATCTTGGTATGGTATGGTATAAAGTTTATTCATTTTAAAAATACAAAACAGTTTCATAACTATATAGAGAAGTGGCATGTACGTGCAGTCCATTTACCATTTACATGTTATTGTAGTGTTGTTTAGGAGATGGATACACTGAAAGCCAATTTCTGAATCATTTACACAATTAAATGTTCCTTTTTATGGAACGGTCTTGTCAGCATTTTCACAGCTATGAACACAAATGGTTCAGTTAAGAATAAGAGAGATCAGAATCAATATCTATTCATTGTGTGGCCAGAAATAAAACACATAAACAGTAAGTTTATGAGGAAATACTTTAATGTGTCCAGTCAGTAATGAACTGCCCACACACTACCTCACGTCTTTTACAGAGACACTGAATACTAAATCAGGTCTGATCACCTGCCATTAGTAATTTATTTTCCAACATTGTTTTTTATATGTGTTTGTTTTAATCATTGGCTTCCAGCTTTAAAGTCTTTCTTTATATATACTCGATTACTGGTTAGAATATTGTTCATTTTTGTAGACTTGACAACAGAACATTGTGAATTATTTTGCAGTAAATTGTTGGAAGATTAAATGTGATTCAACCAAATTATTGTAAGCAAAATATAAGTTATCTTTCAATAATCCCAGTTATTAATCGGTTTAATAAAACCTTCTAGCTCCAGCCAGACACTACCTGTACATAGCTATTGTTGATGTTGTATTTATGGGTAAAGAGAACAAAAGTAAAAACTGGGAGCAGCTGTGTGGCTTCTAAGATGAAAAGTTCCTCATCCTATCATTGACACATAAGCAGTTCTTCATCTCATGTAGTGTACCTCACCTCCTAGCACTCTCCCAGTCTTGGCAGGCACCCTCTGTTCTGCTCACTGCACCGACCCAGCCCTTCAGTGGACGATGCCTTTTGATCCATGTCGGGGAAGATTCACGCTCTGCGATCTAGGGAGCAGAAGTGGCAGGAGATAAATTTCACTCTCTCACCTCTCGTCATCCATAATTCAGCATTTGTACCTTCTTCTTCCATCACCCTGCTTCCCTCTCAACCTCTCCTCCCGTCTCCCTCCTCAGTGTTTTTGCTGCTTCTACCCACTTAACTCCAGCACTCCAGCTTAGCGTCCACAACCTGCGGCATCATTCGTTTATGAATCCCCATCTGGAGCTGTGGGTCAAGCCATCAAAGGTAAGGTGAGAGCAAAACTAAGGGCTGCGCTGTCTTCACAAGTATATATGTATCTTTATGTTAAGTAACATTTGCGGTTCGACATGTTTGGCAGCTGTATGCATCTTATATGGTCTTGTGGATGATTCACCTGCTATCTCGCTGCATAATATACCTTTATGTTTCTTGTTGCTGAGACTTAGTGATACTGTTGCTATGGGAGCTCAGTGAAGCAGCTGAAAACCACTGGCAATATCTGGTGGTCGTAAGACATCAGGGGGTACATTAGAAACCGTTAGAGCATTAGTTGCTGGCATGCAATAAAGTTTAATGTCCCTGTGGGAGTTCCTGTTCTTCCTCTCTCCTCGAACGCTTACACAAAACAACAATCAGCTACTCTGCTCTGCCTTCATCAACTCATAAAGAGAATCAGTGAAGCTTATCATAGAACCTCAATCAATGGACGCCTGGTAGCGCTCAAAGGCACTTTTCTCAAACAGATACATGCTGATTATTATCATTATTTATTTTGGGGTTGTTTTGATTTTAAACATATCTGCTATGGTGCAATTGCAAAGATTGATGTAAATTGATATTTTGAGGTTTTAAAATGTATTCACACATTTAAATTTCAGGTCATTCCCATTGTCATCGTTTTTCTTTTCTTAAAAAGTGACGTAAATTAGAAAAAAATAATTAACATTTATTTTGATAAAAACATATTTGAAGTATACACGATGACACATGTCTGTGCACTGATGACAAACGCTCCCATCAACTTGTGGCCACAGGTCGAGCACCAACCTGAGCAGTGACTTGATGCACAGTCACAGCACTGGGTTGATTTTAGTTAACGTTAGGTTTTACATGGAGCAAAACAAAGAACAAGCAGAGGTTCAGAATGTCTGGTGTTAAAGTCAAAATGACTGGTGATGTGTTCTTACATAAGAAAGAATTCAGGAGCACTGATGCTGAAGGCTGATGCAATGTTGTCAACATTTCAAGATTTCAAAGAGCGGGTTTTGGAGCAGAATACAGCTGAAATGTTGAATGTGATAGTGCTGAGAAAAGTTACCACAGATGGTGATATTTACTTAGTAAAACTACCAGAAGAGTTTAAAGCTTTTGCACTGTAATTAAACCGAACTTGTCGTTTTTATATGTTTCAGAAGACATGTTTGCTTTTCCATTCCCCTTCCATTTAAATGCTAGGCTAAGCTGACGTGCACAAGAAAAAAGTCTAAAAAATTGAAACCAAACCGATGCATGATGTGAATGCTACATAAGTACCACTGTAATGAAAATGTGATTTATTAAAGGTATAATTGGGTCTTCTCTAAGACTAAAAACCTAGACACTTTAATACAAAAATACTTTGAAAAACAAGAGTAAGTTACAATAGACCTATGACATGTTTCCCATATACATGCATACATATATGCATATATATATGTATATGCATATATTTCAGGGCTGCAACTGTAAGAGACTAATAACTTAAATGTGACCCCTTATTGCATGAAAACACATGCAGTTTCAGTTTCAGTGACCTAATAAAAAATGGGTTTGTTTAAAGTACAACAACATTTAAGTATAATGTAAGATTTCTGTAAATACTGACTTATGTGTCAATGCCAATGCCAGTGCACGTAAAAACAATAGAAGCTAGCCGATTTGCTTTACAAATTAGTCAAATTAAAATGAAAACAATAAGAACAATGAAATGCATCTTGTGTCACTCAAGAAAAACAAGAAAGTCAACAATGAAGTACAAACACAACAACAATAAACATCAGGTGTATTTGTGTGTACTCCTTCCAAAACTGTCTTCTAGGCTGTTCACATTACTTCGATGCCTAACTCTGCCCACATTATACAAACCTTGGCAACTGCTTTATGATTTAATCATTAAATGTACTGAAGTACATTTATTTTATTTTTTTTTATTATGATTTATGATATTTAGACCTACATGTTTTTTTATGTTTGTTTTTTGGCAGAGGATGCAGATGTCACACCACATCTCTTCCCTCTAGATATTCTATGAAATAGATTGGAGACACCCAAGACTAAACCAAGAAAGGGTTAAAGACACCCACAGTGATGATGTCATCAAGACATTCTGGAAACATCCTTGTGAGTACTGGTGCCAACCAGTAGCCAGCAGCAACAGCCCAGTGAGATGCAGTCTATATTGTTAATTCACAACAATGAATTTGACCAGAAGAGAGGGTCACAAGGAAAAA
>NC_056517.1:1369861-1373934 GCF_014905685.2 Nematolebias whitei
AATTCACAACAATGAATTTGACCAGAAGAGAGGGTCACAAGGAAAAAATACAGTGATTTCT
Source organism: Nematolebias whitei (assembly GCF_014905685.2). NCBI lineage: Eukaryota > Metazoa > Chordata > Actinopteri > Cyprinodontiformes > Rivulidae > Nematolebias > Nematolebias whitei. Next base: position 1,369,923 of record NC_056517.1, read on the forward strand.
CAAACAGTAGCTCTTCAACACATCTTTTATTCTGGCTGTCTCTCATTTCTGTACCAGCTTAGTTAAAACTTGATATGTCTCTTTTTTTAGGTATTCCTATGCACCATTACTGATCAAGCAACTAAATATCTACGGTAATTGTTGTCCAATTATTAGCAATTTATCTGAGATTTTGGTTCATTGAACAAGCTGCTTGCACATGATATAAAACTGGAACGTTTCTTTTTTCATCAGCTGATCATGTTGTTTGTACATCTGTGTCATTCACTGATGGTTGTCCAAGAATCCTGGAGGCACCGTGGTACTGAAGAGAGGGCTGTGCAGTTTGACTGTTAAGTTCACACATCAACAGTCTTCTCATAATAGGGGACCACTGCACAGTCCATTTATTCATTTCAGGTCGTTTGTTTAGTGCATGTGTTTTCATTTTAACTGTACTGTGGTTGTTCCACATCCTTATAATTACCTTTTTTCCAAGTCATTTTTAGATTTTACTTTGCACTTTCTAACTTCAATATACATTCTAAAGTGGTGTGAGAGGATGTATTTAGTCCATACACAAGGCATATTATCTGACCAAGCAAACTGAACACACAATGAATGAAGTAGAAGATGCTCAAGTTTTGCAGTTGTCTTCTGTGATGTTCTCCTTTGAATGTGGGCAACACAAACTGCAATATTATGTCAAAGGAGTCTTGGCTCTGTGTGCCTTTTCAAATACTGATTTATAACTTAAAACAAGGACCCAGAACACAAAACTATAGTATTTCAAAGTTGCTGGTGAATATTTCATGTATAAGAGATTTGATGACAATCTGTCAGGCAAAAGTTGCTCAATCAAATTATGTCCCTGGTGCAATCATGTAAGTTCCTTACAACTGCTGTGCAATGGGACTTATCATTCTTCAACTGTTTTCATAACTGTAAACCAGAATCACATAATTTGTTTGTCCAACTGCGGTGGAAGTGGTCTCCAGCTACAAGTACTTAGGTGTACACCTGAACAACAACCTCAGCTGGAGCAACAACACCACCAGCCTGATCAAGAAAGCTCATCAGAGACTCTACTTCCTCAGACGGCTGAGGCGAGCTGGTCTGGGAAGCTCAGTCCTCACCTCCTTCTACAGGTGTGCAGTGGAGAGCATCCTGTGCTCCAGCATCATCGTGTGGCATGGAGGCTGCACAGCTGCAGAAAGAAAAGCTTTGCAGAGAGTGGTGAAGGCTGCACAGAAGATGTTGGAGTCAGCCTCCCCACCATCACAGACATCTACACCTCTAGATGCAGGAAGAGGGCCACCTGCATCATGAAGGACCACGCTCACCCAGCACACACTTTTTGCCCCACTCCCCTCAAGAAGGAGGTTGAGGAGCATCAAGTGTAGAACCACTAGACTGAGGAACAGCTTCTACCCTGAGGCTGTTAGACTCATGAATCTCTAACCAGGAGAATCACTGTGAAAAATCATATCATGTTGCTGCTGATCTGTTTCATGTTGCTGCTGATCTGTTTCATGTTGCTGCTGATCTGTTTCATGTTGCTGCTGATCTGTTTCATGTTGCTGCTGATCTGTTTCATGTTGCTGTGTTCATGTGTGCTCATCTGCTCACACAGACTCATGTTCATGCTGCTGTTTGACATAATGTTTTAATGCTATTACTCCTTAGTGTATTTTAGTTGTTTTTCTTAGTTCATATCTTAGATGTTGTTACTGTTTTTCTTATACATTTTATCGTTGGATGTAACTGGGACCCTGTGTCCATAATCTCATTCCACCACATGTACCACAAGAGATGTGAATGACAAATAAATCTCTCTGACTCTGACTAAAGAGGCCATGCTACACTGTTAGAAAGTTGTTTTATCGTGGGGTTCACCTTAAAGTGGTTTGGTTTAGTACAAACACTATATGTTCAGATCTCTGCTGGGAATGACAGCTGTGGTGGAATGTCCTGGAGATGCTCAATATATCAAACTGGCCATAGGCTACTTTATTATGCAAATTTGTTCTATAGTTAGGTTTTTAAAACAAAGTTAGAAAACAAGTGAACCATTTCAGCCAGTTCCTTGTTTATTGTTGCTGGTGCCTTGAGGCTTTGGGACATTGACTTATCTAGTCTTTGGCTGCAATTATTATAATTCTGAACGAAAGGATACACATAAAAATAATTAACATAAGCTATTTAATGTATCTTTAAATATCATACCTTCTAAAATAGGTCTGATCATATAGTAGTTATCCTTTTTCTTATTCTTCTTCTGGCTACTCCCTTTTTCAGATGTCGTCACAGCGAAATAACTCACACAAAGACTTGGCAATTATTGTTGGGCTCTATGTCCTTCCTGATGCAACCACTGAGCAACCACAGCCCTCTGTGTGGAGCAGAGATCTGCCATCTAGAACACCCAGGGGAGCAGATGGTGGGACTTACAGGCTTTGCACAAGGACCCAGATTGGGGAAAACAAGGGTGGAGGCAGGTGTGGGTGCTTCACCTGTCCCACCCACATTTTGATGTTGTTGGTTTTGGGGATCCTTCTGATCACAGACTCACCTTATCTAACTTCTGCACCACCCCTCCCCTATAGCAAATAGTCTTTATTATTATTTTCAAATTTTATTTCAAAACTTTTTTATTTCCTGTAGAATGTTAGATATGCTCCAGTAAACCATTATTGGTGTTTCAATTGCCTCATAGTCATGGTCAGGTTTTTACTCTGATTGAGTAACTGCTAACTAACTCCTCCACCTGAGTGTATCTCACGTGTGATGGGTTAGATGCAGAGAACTAATTGTGACATTGTATAGGAACATCCAGTGATGACACTTCCCTCACTAAAGTTCATGAACACTTATAGTTCTTCCTAAATTGCCTGCTCTGGTTTAACTAGCGTGTTTGAGTTTAGAATTCTGTATTCTGAGTGGTATTTACTAATCATTATTTACATTTTATTTAAATGAAACCATATCAAATTAAAAATATATATAAATATATATATATATATATATATATATATATGTGGACTATTTTAACATTGTTTCAGCAAAGAAAGAAACTGTCCAGATGACCTGACTGAAAATTGTTGGATTGTATTTCTGGATAATTGAGCATGGACTTTTTAGGACATCATTAACTTCACATAGACTCTCTCACTGGTATATTTGCATCTTTAAATAACTTCTTATTTATTTATTTATTAACCTTTATTGCGTATTTACTTCTTGGTCTGCTGCCTTCATACATCTCCTCCTACATGTCTCTGTGTGAGTGCAGCTACAGCGTGCGCTCTCAGGACATCATTACCTGCAGTGTTCCCTCAGTGAGGACTGAACTAGACAAAATGACCTTCTCCTACTCTGCTCCTGTTTCCTGGAATATCTTACAAAAAGATCTGAAGCTCTCGACCTTTGACCTCTCAACATGGCTTCAAACATCTGCTAAGTTTCTGGCAACAACCAATGCAGAAATGTTCCAGTTTTTAGTTTTCCACATACTGTAGCTTCCCATTCTAGCAGTTTTTTGTTTTGTTTTCTTTTAATACCATTTTCTTTCACTTATTCTTCTCAATTAGTATGCTTTATTTTATGATTGTCTACAGTTGTCTTTGTGGTCTACTGTTGTCATCATGCTTAGTTAAAATCAGGTCTATCTTAATGAGTCCAAGAGGCTTATTTTAACTAACCTGTATAAATAAACGTTGAATGAATGAAAAGTATAGAATAGATGGTAAATCATGGTTTGCATTATACAATCAGTGAAATTATCTGGATCAAAATAGAGGCTTAGAAACACAAATATCATGCTAGTATTGAATAGGGTCATTATCACCGGATGGTCTCCATCTGGGTTTCAGATTTAACAGGATTTCATTGTTGCACTTTCTATATAGCTGTTGATTAAAAATGCCTCCAGCAGTTAGGTGTGATTACGCAGCTGCTACCCAATACTGGAACACAATAACCATGATGGTGGGGATACTAAATTAATTTTATGTCACTGATTGAACTCTGCTTG
>NC_056517.1:1374034-1375494 GCF_014905685.2 Nematolebias whitei
AATTCACAACAATGAATTTGACCAGAAGAGAGGGTCACAAGGAAAAATACAGTGATTCCTCAAACAGTAGCTCTTCAACACATCTTTTATTCTGGCTGTCTCTCATTTCTGTACCAGCTTAGTTAAAACTTGATATGTCTCTTTTTTTAGGAATGTCTCCTTAGTGTATTTTAGTTGTTTTTCTTAGTTCATATCTTAGATGTTATTACTGTTTTTCTTTTACATTTTATCTTTGGATGTAACTGGGACCCTGTGTCCATAATCTCATTCCACCACATGTACCACATGAGATGCAAATGACAAATAAATCTCTCTGACTCTGACTAAAGAGGCCATGCTACACTGTTAGAAAGTTGTTTTATCGTGGGGTTCACCTTAAAGTGGTTTGGTTTAGTACAAACACTATATGTTCAGATCTCTGCTGGGAATGACAGCTGTGGTGGAATGTCCTGGAGATGCTCAATATATCAAACTGTCCATAGGCTACTTTATTATGCAAATGTGTTCTATAGTTAGGTTTTTTTTTTTTAATTAGAAAACAAGTGAACCATTTCAGCCAGTTCCTTGTTTATTGTTGCTGGTGCCTTGAGGCTTTGGGACATTGACTTATCTAGTCTTTGGCTGCAATTATTATAATTCTGAACAAAAGGATACACATAAAAATAATTAACATAAGCTATTTAATGTATCTTTAAATATCATACCTTCTAAAATAGGTCTGATCATATAGTAGTTAACCTTTTTCTTATTGTTCTTTTGGCTACTCCCTTTTTCAGATGTCGTCACAGCGAACTAACTCGCACGAAGACTTGGCAATTATTGTTGGGCTCTATGTCCTTCCTGATGCAACCACTGAGCAACCACAGCCCTCTGTGTGGAGCAGAGATCTGCCATCTAGAACACCCAGGGGAGCAGATGGTGGGACTTACGGGCTTTGCACAAGGACTCAGATTGGGGAAAACAAGGGTGGAGGCAGGTGTGGGTGCTTCACCTGTCCCACCCACATTTTGATGTTGTTGGTTTTGGGGATCCTTCTGATCACAGACTCACCTTATCTAACTTCTGCACCACCCCTCCCCTATAGCAAATAGTCTTTATTATTATTTTCAAATTTTATTTCAAAAGTTTTTTTTTTCCCTGTAGAATGTTAGATAATTATGCTCCAGTAAACCATTACAGGTGTTTCAATTGCCTCATAGTCATGGTCAGGTTTTTACTCTGATTGAGTAACTGCTAACTAACTCCTCCACCTGAGTGTATCGCATGTGTGATGGGTTAGATGCAGAGAACTAATTTTGACATTGTATAGGAACATCCAGTGATGACACTTCCCTCACTAAAGTTCATGAACACTTATAGTTCTTCCTAAATTGCCTGCTCTGGTTTAACTAGCGTGTTTGAGTTTAGAATTCTGTATTCTGAGTGGTATTTACTAATCATTATTTACATTTTATTTAAAT
>NC_056517.1:1375594-1378636 GCF_014905685.2 Nematolebias whitei
TGTGTGTGTGTGTGTGTGTGTGTTTGTAATCCAAAGTACAAACTGACTCAAAGACAGATTCTGACCCAGTCCATCACCATTTTCAAAAATAATTTGTTGTTACAGCTGTAGTGAGATCGAGTCGGTTAGCTTCAGTTAGCTCCACTACAATCAATATTTAACGACGGGTTCTCTCTTTTTCGAGCTACTTGACAGATATGTGACAGAGAAACTGTGTGGGAGATGGTCTAAAAACCAGTGACATGAGACGTTAATTTTCTTTGACCCATCAAAATGAATGTGGTCATTTATTAACAGAATCAAAATTTAACATCAACATTGTACAATTGATTATTCTGATTGAACGCAATAACACAGCTTAATTAATGAGCTTTACAATGAGAAATCATACGGCCATGATTTCTCACTTGCAACTAAAATACAACAGACATTTCTGAAAATATCTGGAATAATTACTGGCAAGATAGAAGAGTTTTAAAGATGGGAAATGAAGGAGTTTAAATGGAGAGGAAAAAGATGGATGAGGATGTATGTCTGTAGACCAGAACGACACGCTCCTTTTAAGCGCAGTTCGCCCGCGGTACACTGGTAGTGAAGTTCATGGCGACTCTTTACCTTTGACGGAGGATGAATCCGCGATGGTCAAGAGGTCCTTGGTACGCTACCTTTCAGCTTCTCCTCAGGGCGGCTGCGACTCGGCAGAAGTCGTAAGAACTAGTTCCACAGAACAAACCTCCTCAGAAGTTATGAAGTTTTCACCGGGTGGAGTCACAGCGAGGCATCGTGGCTCCTACAGGAACTCCAGCCGAACTTCATCAGTATCAGAAGAACTTAACGGGACTCTGAGAAGACTCAGAGGAACTCAGAACTTCTGTTCTCTCCCAGAACTTCGGTTCATGTCTCAGAACTTTTCTGTTTGGTTCTGCTCTCAGAACTCCGGTTCATTTGAGAAGTCCTGATTGGTTGAAAGAACCAACAGGGGTGTGGTTTTAGTGACGTAAGAGGTTACTACAAGTCAGAAAAACAGTGAGATGTTTTTGGAACAGACAGAGAAATGTTTAGGCGAGATGACAGACCCCAGGTGCCAGCTTCTTATTTCTGTCTGATAGGTTTAAAAACATGACAGTTCGTTCCAATAAACTTGTTTGTGACTCTCTCCGACTTTTGACCGACATCACTCCTTCTCATTTCAGACAGAAGATCAAAAAATGCATAATTACTCTGTAACAGACATTAACTTGATTTCTACTTTGAATGAGGATAAAAAAAAATCATTAATACTGTTTCACAGTTGATTTAAAATGAGTAGTCCACTTCAATTTTTAAAATGATTTGAACTAAACACCTTTTGATTATCAAGACATTTGTAAAAATAGTAATGACAATATAAAAGAGAGTGTTCTTTCAATTGATTAGTGCAGGACACACTTAGAAAGTCTCTGGATGAGCTTAATTTGTATTTCTGGACTCAAATCAATGAAATAACAGTTTCTGTCCCATGAAGGTCCTCAGGGTCAGGTTTTGACCTGAGGCTTAGTTCACTACACAGCTAACACTTATGGAGAAACAACAAAGATGCTACAGCAAGGGGAAGCAAGGATGACTTATCTTTTGAACATTCAAGTACAAGATCGCACATGCATTTAGTTTCACTATGCCTGCCACTGTTTGTATAGTTCACAATGCTTTAAAAAAGTATAGTGCATAGGATGTTATGTTAATATATGTTTCTGTGTTGTGTATTTTGCTTTTATTGCTGCTGTCTAATGTCCACTTGTGCCTTAACCAGGTTGTCATTGTAAATGAGAAGTGGTTCTCAACTGACTTTCCTGTTAAAATAAAGGTTATATAAATACAAAGCCCCATAAAAAGACTCGTTAAACTGAATATGAGCGCAGCTAATGTAAAAGTGAAGATGATGATGATGAAGGCACACAACAATTTTGCCTATGGTCAAGGCCAAGTGAAAACTTATAATGTGTATATCCCCTACAATACCATACCATACCACTTTATTTATAAAGCACTTAAAACAGCTACAAGGCCAACCAAAGTGCTGTACAGACAGAACAACAGGTAACACAAAAAGCAAAACACAAAATGAGGTAAATCAGAATATAGACAAAAAACGATGCAGATAATAAATATGACGACAAACCAGTGTGGAGCGTACAGGATCAAAACACAAATCATCTTCTGTTGAAAGCTACTGAATAGTAGTGAGTTTTTAAACGGGACTTGAAAACCGAGAGGGAGGGGCCTGTCTGACAAGCAGAGGCAACTCGTTCCAAAGTCTTGGTCCTGCTACAGAGAAGGCCCTGTCACTAGGGATGCACCGATCCACTTTTTAAAATTCCGATCCGATCCCGATACTTAGATCTGAGTATCAGATGATACCGATCCAGTTCCGATATCATGATCATCATTGATTTTATATGAGGCTGTAATAATCTCCTCTCAAGTACATTTTGTACAAATAATACATGCATGTCCAAAAAGACAACTTGAGGTAAGTTTTATTAATGTTGGATACATTTTAAAGTTAGAATTAAATTCTGCTAACACAAAACATGTTTATTTTTATTCCTAGCTTTAAAGTGGATATTAAAGTGATTAATTTAAGTAATTGTTTAAAGTTGTTTTATATTTTATAAGAGGCAGATATAATAATGTTTTCTTCTTTCTGAACTCTTTTCATTCAACATTTTCTTTTTGATGATTTTTTATTTTTATTTTGTTTCATTTAAATGAATGAATAAATGAATTAAATTAAATAAAATGTTAAATGGCTTTAAACATCTGATAAGTTCATGGCACAAACCAACAGACATGTTCCTGTTTTTAGTATTTTACATCACTTTATAATGTAGCTGTTTTTGTTTTTATTATAATTTTCAAATAATGTTTTTTATGATTGTCTACTGTTGTACTGATAAATATCTCCTGGAGGGTAAACTATATCTTGTCTATAAGTATCAAGCTGTGAAATCCTTTGTTTTCTACAACTGATAGTGGTTGGTCATTAATTATGATGAAGTTTAT
>NC_056517.1:1378736-1379763 GCF_014905685.2 Nematolebias whitei
TAAAAATGAGAATTTAATAAAGACAGCAATAAAACAAAACGAACAACAAAAAAAGTCTTTAAGTTGTTCTCAATCAAATATTGTAAATTCTGAATATGGAAACTTTGGTCTCATGAGCAAATTAAACAATGTGGTGTTCATTGATTGGAAAACAAATGCAGATTTCACATTCAGCCAGCAGAAGTGTGTCACCAAGACACAGCTGGTGGAGGTGAGTACAAAGTAGAGGCAGCAACTTGTGTTTTTTTTTTTTTTTTCTGTAACCACTTTGTTGCACCCTTTTAAACACACTTCTGTTTCCTTTCCAACTAACAAATGATAAAGATTTTATTTCTCTCTCTGTGCTCTGGTGAAGTCAGATGTGTCTCCCAGTTCTAAAAACATCAATGTCTGCCATTGCTGTTCAGCAAGCTTCCCTGCTCGTTCTCTTTCGTCTTGTGAACCCTTAAAGAGCCTCTTTTTTTTTTTTTTTGCTCTTTTTTTCCTGCATACCTTCCTAATTCGAAGGATTTGATCAGCTGGTCTCTCAACCAAATTGATCAACTTCTCCCAACAGGAGTCAGGGTAAGAGAACCCTTGATGGAAACAAATTGGATTCATGATGACAACTGGTTTTCGCTGTTTGGGTTGGTGAAATCTGGATTGTCTACAAATATGTGTTGATATGTCGAAGCCTGGCAGCACTCAGAATGAATTATGTAGAGCTGCGTCAGAGTTGGAGTAGGCTGTTATCAGGACTGTGAACTTTCTGGCACCACCCATGAACAGTGGGGATAATCTTGGAGAAAGCTGTGAGCTTGACTTTCGGTTTAGGAATCAATTCGGCTGTTTGGAGTTTCCATCAGAGAATTGTACCAGCGAGACTTTTAAAAGGCAGAAACAGCAATTCACGAGTTCTGCCTGACCCAAACTGTGGCCTTGATGGCGGACTTATCTCAACTCCTCCTGGCATGTTTAGGAAAAACAAAGATGCTTTGTCTGTCTCCTCACCCCTCCCTCCCCCAAGCCCGTGGACATGTGACAGAGC
>NC_056517.1:1379863-1381727 GCF_014905685.2 Nematolebias whitei
GTTCATCTTAGGGCTTGGTCAAACTATCAAAACTCAGTCATTTCTCAGCATAAACATATCTTAATTTACATTTTGACTTGAAGTATTATAGAATCAATTTTCAAGCTTCCGATAAGATGGCACCCATGTACATGGCTTGCAATCCACCTCTGCTGATGGTGTTTGGATTATTTGTGTTTTGTTCGTTTTTTTTTAAATCTGGGACATAAACTCGCTGCTGGTGTATGACTGACAACAGCTTCTGGATCTTCGTTTTTCTGCCGCAGATGTCACTTATTTGGACCAATTTTGGCGTACCTATGAGCGCGGACATAAACTGGACAATGTTTTAACACGTGATGTGACTATTAGTAATCTTGAAATTGGTGAAAATGTTTTTTCAGACCACATGCCAGTCCATTTCAAGTTCACCCTCCCCCATCTAACTCCTAAGCCGTGCATTGCTGCACGTAGTAGCCGGGCCATTAACCATTTCACTGCCGCACGTTTCACAGATGCTTATAACTCTGAAATGATCATTCAGCCCCCGGTGTTTCTCACCACCACGGAGGCACTGACATCCCAGTTCAACAATTTCTTTTTGGAAAAAATTGCGACCACCAGGGCTCTCATTTCCCCTCCAACTCATGACCCATCCATCCCACCTCAATCTGTAGCTCTATTTGATCATTTTGAGCCCATCACTCTATCTTCTCTAGAGCAGGTCATGTGCAGCTTGAAACCTTCTGGCTCCCCCTTTGATGTGGTCCCCCCTCGACTACTAAAGGAGGTGTTTCCAACTCTAGGTCCGTCCATTCTTGCCATAGTAAACAGTAGTTTATCCACTGGCGTGGTGCCAATATCCTTTAAACATGCTGCTGTCCAGTCTCTCCTGAAAAAAACAAACCTTGACCCCTCAGTCGTTTAGAACTTCCTGCCTGTCTCCAAACTCCCATTTGTTTCTAAAATACTGGAGAAAACAGTTGAGTCCCAGTTGAAGTGCTTCCTGGAGGATCACACCATCTTAGAGCTATTCCAATCTGGCTTTAAACCTCTCCACAGCACTGAAACTGCCCTGCTGAAGGTATTTAACGACATCTTCAAATCCACTGATACCAGTGATTCTGTGATGCTTGTCCTGTTGGACCTCACAGCCGCCTTTGACACCATCGACCATGAGATCCTCATTGCTAGGTTGGAGCAGTGGGTGGGCATCACAGGGTCATCCCTCAATTGGTTCAGATCCTACCTCACTGACAGATCCTTTTGTGTCTCCATGAAGGATTTTAGTTCTGCAGCAGCAGAGCTTAAATGGGGGGTTCTGCAGGGGTCCATCCTGGGTCTCCTCCTATTCTCTCTATACCTGCTGCTACTTGGTGCTATTTTCCGGAACCACAACATGCCGTTTCACTTCTACGCCGACAACTGTCAATTTACTTCCCCCTAAGAAACAATGGTACATGCTCTATTCAACCTCTGCTCGACTGTCTGGCTGACATCAGGGACTGGATGGCTTTAAATTTCTTAAGTTTCAATGAAAAGAAGTCTGAAGTCATGTTGTTCCCTCCCAACGACACAATCACAAACCACTGCATCGACCTTTCCGCTCTAACCCTGTCAGAAAAACAAAGAGTCACTAATCTGGGAGTGATAATGGACCCTTCCCTGAAACTGCTTCTTCCAACTGAGGCGGCTGTCTAAACGGAAGCCCATATTGTCCAAAAAGAACTTGGAGACAGTAATACATGCATTCATTACATCTAGGCTTGATTACTGCAATTCACTCCTGTTTGGTATCAGTCAGACCTCCATTGCACGACTACAACTGGTCCAGAATGCAGCAGCCCCATTTTTAACCAGTACAGGCAAAAGAGAGCACATTACA
>NC_056517.1:1381827-1382572 GCF_014905685.2 Nematolebias whitei
CCCCCCCCCCCCCCCCCCCCCCCATCTCTCCGATCTGCTACAACCGTATGTCCCACCACGTTCCCTGAGGTCAGCGGACCAATTGCTCCTCACTCACAGTTCCATGAACTCGTCTTTAGCGCAGAGGTGACAGGTAGGGATGGGGGCGATCCGATCCAGTATCGGGATCGGCCTCCGATACCAGCAAAATTTACGTATCGGATTTTCCAATCCACCTGCCGATATTTCTGATCCATGCATGTCTGTGGTTGCGCTGCATGTTGGCTTCAAACTATGGAATGGATTTCCTGAACGGCGGTGTGTCTCATGAGCCCAGAGTAATAAGACCCGACTCACATTCAGGAAGTCCAGTTCATAGTTTGCAGCCAGCTACAACGTGAGGACTGAGTTAGCAGCACTGTGGCTAACAGGTAACAAACTTTTCATATAAACATGTCCGCTGTGTGGAAGTATTTTACACTAGAAACACCACAAATAAAGACAGCAACATGCAATGTCTGCAGAGCCATAGCGCCACATTAAACCGCAGTAAAGTTGGTTTTACGATGGACATTCGAGCTCCGTGGCTTCAGCGGGGCGCTGCTCTTTGCTCAACCCAAAACAAGCGACTCGACACCGGCCAGCCGCGTCCAATCTGCCCCGCTCAGTCTGCCCGTCTCTGAGGAGGGACAGACTGAGCGGGGCTGCCCCAAATCAGGCTGCCTGCTTCGGATTGAACAAGAAGAAGACGTCGCTGAAACCACGG
>NC_056517.1:1382672-1387108 GCF_014905685.2 Nematolebias whitei
ATAAACTTCATCATAATTAATGACCAACCACTATCAGTTGTAGAAAATGAAGGATTTCACAGCTTGATGCTTGCAGCCAATATATAGTTTACCCTCCAGGAGATATTTTTCAGTACAATGTAGACAATCATAAAAAAAACATGATTTGAAAATTATAATAAATCTAAAACAGCTACATTAAATAGTGATGTAAAATACTAAAAACAGGAACATGTCTGTTGGTTTATGCCATGAACTTAGCAGATGTTTAAAGCCATTTAACATTTTATTTAATTTAATTCATTTATTCATTCATTTAAATGAAACAAAATAAAAAATCATCAAAAAGAAAACATTGAATGAAAAGAGTGCAGAAAGAAGAAACACATTCTTATATCTGCCCCTTATAAAATATAAAATAACTTTAAACAATCACTTAAATTAATCACTTTAATATCCACTTTAAAGCTAGGAATAAAAATAAACATGTTTTGTGTTAGCAGAATTTAATTCTAACTTTAAAACTTATCCAACATTAATAAAACTTACCTCAAGTTGCGTTTTTGGACATGCATGCATATATTTGTACAAAATGTACTTGAGAGGAGATTATTACAGCCTCATATAAAATCAATGATGATCATGATATCGGAACTGGATCGGTATCGGCCGATACTCAGATCTAAGTATCGGGATCGGATCGGAATTTTAAAAAGTGGATCGGTGCATCCCTAGTGACAGGGCCTTCTCTGTAGCAGGACCAAGACTTTGGAACGAGTTACCTCTGCTTGTCAGACAGGCCCCTCCCTCTCGGTTTTCAAGTCCCGTTTAAAAACTCACTACTATCCAGTAGCTTTCAACAGAAGATGATCTGTGTTTTGATCCTGTATGCTCCACACTGGTTCATCGTCATATTTATTATCTGCATCGTTTTTATGTCTATATTCTGATTTACCTCATTTTGTATTTTGCTTTGTGTGTTACCTGTTATTCTGTCTGTACAGCACTTTGGTTGGCCTTGTAGCTGTTTTAAGTGCTTTATAAATAAAATGCTATGGTATGGTATGGTATAGTATTGTAGGGGATATACACATTATAAGTTTTCACTTGGCCTTGACCATAGGCAAAATTGTTGTGTGCCTTCATCATCATCATCTTCACTTTTACATTAGCTGTGCTCATATTCAGTTTAACAAGTCTTTTTATGGGGCTTTGTATTTATATAACCTTTATTTTAACAGGAAAGTCAGTTGAGAACCACTTCTCATTTACAACGACAACCTGGTTAAGGCACAAGTGAACATTAGACAGCAGCAATAAAAGCAGAATACACAACACATAAACATATATTAACATAACATCCTATGCACTATACTTTTTAAAGCATTGTGAACTATACAAACAGTGGCGGGCAAAGTAAAACTAAATGCATGTGCGATCTTGTACTTGAATGTTCTAAAGATAAGTCATCCTTGCTTCCCCTTGCTGTAGCATCTTTGTTGTTTCTCCATAAGTGTTAGCTGTAACAACAAATTATTTTTGAAAATGGTGATGGATTGGGTCAGAATCTGTGTTTGAGTCAGTTTGTATTTTGGAATACAAAAACATATATATAGGCTTTCATTGAGTAGTAGCCTTTGTTTAACTCCAAAAATTATTGAAAGTATAACATGAGAAAACAGAAAAAAATAAAACTTTTCAAAAGCACTACGGCCAGGATTAGAAAACAGAGACATGACAACTGAGAGGAGGAGACACTGAAGGGTGAGTACTGCAGAGGCTGATTGGGTAAGTGGAGTCAGGTGCACTAAGTGCTAACAAGAAGCAGATGTGACAAATGGCAAGCTGAAGACAAGACAGCACGTGCACGTTTGCAGTGTCAAAGGCAAAGCAGATCAAGAGAAACCCATGATGAAGCCACACATAATGGCTCAGGAGACGATGCTTTGCATGAGGTGTAATGAACTTTCATTAGACACATTTGTTTTGCCATAAACATAGAGCATCAACTCACATGCTTGAATACTGCAATGACCCCCCCCCCCACACACACACACAAACCAAAATAAATAAATACATAAATACATAAAAATAAAAAGACTGAATCACCGTGGTAAAGCCACATGATGAAACGTGCATTTCTCATTATTTTCATGCACAACAAAAAGAACATGGGGATAAAAAGAATGGGCCACTTAACCCTGCCTTTGATATATAAAGAGGTTTGTGATAATACTTGACAGCAGGAGGCGATTTTATGTTCACCGCTGACTTCCCAAATGCTGCATCGAGGAGATAAAGTCTCAATTTAAGCTGACTCCAATTCTAAATTAGCTCTGAATCTAATAACTTCTCCCATGATTTTATTCCCCCACATGAGGAAAGTCATTATCCAGTATCACCACAGTATGTCAGCAGTACTGCCAGCTGGAGCAATGGAGAGTGTTGGTATGTGTTGGTGGGGGTGCAGGATTCTCTTTTGAATGCACCTGGGCTTCTTAGCTTCCTCATGTGGCATGTCCCCACCTTGTCATGGCTAAATACAAGGAGTGTGAACTCCAACCAGCAGCAGCCGCATTGTGTGTGTGTGTGTGTGTGTGTGACCTAATTTTATCATAATCTTCTCCAGCATTTACCCAGCTCCCAAAAGGCTCCCTGGAATACCAACAACTGAGGGCATGCAAATTGAAAGGCTGCCACACTAAATGCAAAAAACAAAATTGCTCATCTTAAGTCACTTTCTGTTGTCTTGAATTGTTAGTCTGCTGAACGCGAGTGATGAATGCTACCTGTTTCCAAGGCAATTTGACTTGTATAGAGAGTTCTTTTGGATCGATTGGAGTCTTGAAACTGGTAGAGTGGCTCGCCCGCTTCAAGGTATTGACAGAGAAAACAAATCACTGCATTGTAAGAAGTGAAAAGCTCATTTCCACTGCAGAAGACTACACGTTTCACTCGCTGCAGCTCAGTGCTGTGCTTCAATTTCCCTCATTTTGGTTCATTTTTTATACACGTTTTTTCCTTCTCACTTTATTTTACCAACAACATAAAGTATAGAGCCAAAGATCTGTGAATATTTGAAGCACTTTTTGTTGCAACTTAAGATTACCAATTTATTTATTTATTTATTTTTTTATTTAGAGGTGTAAGGATTAAGTTTTTCATTATAGTTTTATGCCTCGTTTGGGTTACTGTAGCAACTCCACAGAGGAGAACTGACGGCTTTCTAATGGGATGGGAATAAGAGTTTTACTATGACTTGTTGCAGAAAGAGAACGACAGTTCATAATGTTTTTGTTTGTCTGTAGGTCCATGTATGTTAGTGTTTGTTAGCAAAATACCTTGTGAATCTTAAAGGTTAAAACACATTTCTTCAAAATAATGTTAGACCATTATTTTCTAGTATTTAAAGCTAGTTTCTGGAATTCCACAGCAGACTGGCTTGAACCACTTTAAAAATGTGCTATTTATATAACAGAGATGGTTGGCAGGCCTCAGGCTGATTAAGACAGTTGGATGAAAGACACAACGTTTCCTCCAAGAGAAATCTGTCCAGATGACCTGTATTAACTCTTTTTTGGTGTTTCCTCAAACATCTTTCACTATTCATATTGTTCAACGTTTTCCTCAACAACCCTTTCTAAAAGCTACAAAGTAGAATTTCTGATTACCGTGTCTTAACTCAGCTGTTTTGTAGATAACTAGAAATAGAAAGCAAAACTTGAACGAGGTTAATATAAGCCTTTCAGCTATCAAACCTCTATCAAACAGAATAGGAGTTTCGGCAGGCACAAGTCAGATAATTTCACACAATTGCTGCTACAAATCAGCTCAAATGGCTCTGAGTCACTATATAAGAGTGAGTGTGTGTGTGTGTGTGTGTGCGCAGAGGGGGTGCATATTCACCGACAGTGTGGAGGTACAGTCCTTAGCCCAGACCTATTCTTTCTGACCGACGAAAAACAGAATTGTGCCAACATGATTAATGGTCATGATTACCTACTCAGAAAATGTGGTTTTCTGGCCCAGCAGCTTTGCTTTTATGACTTAAACCTGGGGCAATATGTTTTATCATGCAGGCTAAGCTGCAGACATATTCCACAGAGAGTGTGTGGGGACGACCAAACATATTGTGGGAAGAGAGTTTACAATCATCTTTTTGGGAAGATAGGTAAAGCCTCCCTTAGATTGTGGCGTAGACATTTAAGCTTTAAACATCAATATTGGCTTCAGGAGTTTAGGACTGACATTAAATTTCACTCTTGCTCTGTGCTTGTGGGTGTATATGAGAACAAAACAAACTAATTCAATTGCAGATTGTAGTGAGCAGGTGTACACTGTAAGGTCAAGCTACATCTAAAATGCTTTCTCAGTATTGGGTTTTTATCTGGATCCATCCATCCATCCATCCATCCATCCATCCATCCATCCATCCATCCATCCATCCATCCGTCCAT
>NC_056517.1:1387208-1391598 GCF_014905685.2 Nematolebias whitei
AGCACATCTAGGGGTGGGGGTGTATGTGTCGGGGTCTTATTTTTTTTGTCATTTGCTCTTTCTGACACAACCTGGGCTCAAACCTGCTGCCTCGGGGTGGGGGTTATGATATCTGCAAATAATTGCGTACAGCTTTTATTTACATTCCATACAACGTCGTTCTGTTTTCTCAAAAATGTGTCACATCCCGTCAAGCTTTGAATGTGCACACAAACGTTATCTTATGTAGATGCAGAAGCATGCGAGCTTGCTTTGGCTGCACTTGTGCAACAAGTACATCCCAAATGACACTCCCCAGTTATTACCCTACAGTAGAGTTAATTTTGCCACAAACACTCGAGCAGTCCACATTATTACTCAGCACCACTCCACCTCCACCAAATGGCTCTCCATCTTACCACTAAGCCTCAAAGGTTAGCTCCTCTATAAAGGTTGCGGCTCTTCATGACATTTTCCTTGATGACTTATTTGGCCCTTTTGTTTGTGATAAATATCAACTATGCCACTGTTGCCACTTGAAATGACTTGCTCATTAAGCCATGATAAGAGTGTTTGTCCTGAACTAAAAGTGATCTGTAAATAAGAACAAGCGGCCATGTTATACATGAACAATGTTAATATGAATGCACCTTGACAGGGGAGTGGAGCCATCTGCGCCTGTGCTCAACCTCAGCTTAAAACCTTCAGCAACATGCACAGCTTTACGTGGGGTGCATAAATATTAAAGCCACATTAATTAGTATAGCCAACAGGAACATTCTTGGAAAAAAATGTGTCACATACTAAAAAGTGTGAAAATCTTGTATTGGCTTTATTGTTATTTTATTTATTTATTTATTTAGGGCTAAATTTTCTTGCCACATTAAGTGACATCATTATTATCACCCATCACTGTGGTATTTATTTATTTATTTATTTTTCTATTTATTTATTTAGGTTTTAAAGCTGTGTAAACAGCAAAGGCAGCTCGCTGAAAGTGAGAAATAGTTCCTGACACAGAGGAAGCTAAATGATCAACAGCTGTTTTTTCTCAGCCTCTACAAAGATCCATCAAAGTATCTATTGCACTACACTAACTTATGATTTATATTTCACATTGAGTACACAAGGTCACATTTTAATGAATGATTGTGCACGACAAAGCTGAAAAAAAGAGCATTTATCTGCATTGCATTTGAAGGAAGTTACCAACGTAGCGATCCTTAAATGAATGCAGATCACCCGTTGCCATTCATGGCATCGTTTTAGACTAAACACCTCCTTTTGTGGAGAAAGGACAGACCTTCAGTCGTCTTCATCAAACCTCGACGCTGTTACGTTAGAGCTCTCGCTCAGAGTATGTGTTGTGAATGACAGATACAGTAGATGCCAAACTATTAGGCATGTGTCGTGCACCATGAGGAACTTTGTGTTGATGTGGATGACTCTCTGCTACTACCACAACAAAAATGTTCTCAATATCTGTGGCATTGGCTGAATTAATATCGAGTCTGTATTTAATAAAATCAGTTGACTTTTACGTCCGTCTTGAATTGGGCTGATTCACAAATTTAAACAGGTGTAAATGTATTTCCCATAATAATTTTCTGAGAGTTTCAGTAAGATCCAACCAGCAGTCCATGAGATATTTTGCTAAAATAATTTATAAAATAGCACCAGCAAAGCATGGCAAAGTTTTAAACACAGTTCTTGCACAGACTGTTATCATTCAGGGTAGGGCTGGGCAATACGGAACAAAATTAATATCTCAATATTTTTTAAATAAATTGTGATACACGATATATATCTTGATATTGTTTTCTTTCCATAAAATAACAACAGAAATATATTTCTGAGTCAAAGCTTTGTCCCAGTTGTCACACAGGCACATTTATTAACAAACAGCTGTAAATGTACAAAATAAATGTGTAAATAATTATTTACATATTAAATAATAATTATCTTCAGCTTCACGAGGTTAGTAAGCGTGTGTGACGCAGCACGTGAGGGACTGGGTTTGTATTCCGTGAGGGAGAAAGAGGGTCTGCGTGCAATTCAGCGCAGATGCAAGAAAGAGAACGTCACAGATTTTCAAGTCTAATAATACTCGATGGTGGCGATGGAGCCATTTTAACTATCGTAAATTGAAAAACTTGTGATACATTGAAAATATTTGATACATCGCCCAGCTCTAATTCAGGGTGCAGCTGCGTTTGGGCCTAAAAATCTGACTCGGCCCAGACGAAGCTCATATAACTTTTTCTGAGCCTGACCCGAAACCGACCAATTAACTGTGATTACAGACCCGGACCTGAAACCCCCATTTATTTATTTATTTATTCATTTATTTATTTTAAGCTTTTACTGCTTTTGTAAGCAAATCAGTTTGCCATGTTTTCAAAACATAATCAAAGATAGGAAGAAATATGATTTCTTGTTTATTAACAAGAGTCAGCAGATTATTAGTTATTATAATATCATAGTTATAGTTATTAACGGTCGTCGTCTGTGCACATCCACTGACGCAGCAGCCGGGTCCAGTTAATCTGCAGGAGGGTCCGTCTGGACTTTTTTGTACCTCTTTTAACCAGCCGGTCAGCGCGTGGTCAAACGGCCGCGAGCTGCTGGTGGTAATCCAAACTGCATCGTGAGCCACGTGCGTCCTCTGATGCAATCAAAGGCCCAACACCGCCCCGCACCACCCCGCCCATCCAGCACATCATCTTGGCTCAGCCCGACCCAAATTTCGGTTCAGGCCGGGTTAAAAATGGCAGCTCTAATTGAGGATACGTTTTGTCTTTCAACTACAGCTTTCCCTAATTTTTACCGTTTTGTGTGTGTGTGTGCGTGTGAGCGTGCGTGCGTGCGTGCGTGCATGCGTGTGTGTGTGTGTGTGTGTGTGTGTGTGTGTGTGTGTGAAAGGGGCAATGTTTTAGCCATTTTTCTGGTCTTGCTCTAAGTGATAAGGTGGTGGCCATCATGATTTGGGTCAATTTCAAATGTTATCTGTTGTAGATGCTCCTCAAATTATTAATTTTAGTCTGTTATATATATATATATATATATATATATATATATATAAACAAAGTTTAGTGGTTTGGTTTGCTAATAAAATGACAGACATAAACTGAAATAGACTTTTCTCTTCTGTGTTTGCGTTTGGCCGTTTGTAAAATGTCATTATTGAACTGCATGTGCATTTGGAGTAGAATAGACCCAAACACTGCACATAGGCATCAAGCTCCTACAGGACCTTCAAAAATCTGCAATGTCTTGTGTCCCGTTTGCTTTGGAAATAATAAATCAGTCATATTTGTGCAGACTCAGCCATTTCTTTAATGACTGACAGCTCCTGCCAGGAAGCTCACAGCAGCTAAGCTGTGGCTTTATGTGCTGCTTATAGCCACTGGGGCAGTGGAGTGTGTTGCCACCAAGCAGCAGTCTGGTGTCAAGTCACTCTGGTTTCACATATTCCAAGGCCAATATTTATTCTCATTGTTGCAGCAAAGTGGAAACAGTTGAAGAGTACCTGCTAGCTAAATAAATGTAACAGTTTACAGTATAAGAGATAATGTGCTTTTGTTGTAACTTCTTGCACTGGGAGAACGGAGCTGCACTGTATGTCTTTGAGAAAGGCACATGTCCTCGTGCGCTCCAGAGCTGCTGGCTGCTCCGTGCTCTCTAGCACGGTTGAACACTGTGATTTTCCTGAAGGGCTTTAGAGAGCTGTGTTTTTGAGACTGAAGCAAAAATACATAAAATGCTCGACATAAATCATTGCACAGCAAACAAAAACAATCGGTTTACCTATTGCTATTGGTTTGATGTGTGCGCTTTCTTTTGTTCTTTTTGCATTTCCTGTGCTCAGACATGTGCTAAATTAAGTTTATAATGATGGAATTGTTCAAATATAAATATCTAAGTTGGACATTTGTTTTTCACCATTTAAAATATATATATATTAAAGCCTTTCACACACCAAAGATCATGTTAACATGAGAAGAAACAGATTTAAATCTGTTTGATTGAACCCTGTGAAATGTAAAGCGTGATCTTATGTAATATTGTAAATGTTTATAGGATGTGTTGGCGCTCAGCATGTGTTAAAGATAATTATCTACTGATGTTTCACTACAATTTTGCTAACAGACACACAATCACACAGACACACTCAAGCCAAGCCATTAACATCGTTGTTCTTTGATGGCATGTGACAATACAACAAAAGTAAATGTTTTATAAAATACATTATGTTGCACTCTGACTGTTTTTATGATTAAAATAGAAGATCTTGTGAGACATAATTCATTTGAGCTAATGTCTGAAAATGTCATCACAACCAAGTATCCATTTAGCAGCTCCTGAACACAAACTGCCACTCCTCAGCACTTCTGTGTCATCTTGTGTAAGA
>NC_056517.1:1391698-1393508 GCF_014905685.2 Nematolebias whitei
CATTGAGGGAACACTGCAGGTAATAATGTCCTGAGAGAGCACGCTGTTGCTGCACTCACACAGAGACATGTAGGAGGAGATGTATGAAGGCAGCAGACCAAGAAGTGATTTAAAGATGAAAATGTACCAGTGAGAGAGTCTGTGTGAAGTTAATGATGTCCAGTTAACCAGTGAATACTGGGTGCAGTGGTGGGTACGATAATCACAGCGAGTTATGAATCTTAGTGCACCATGATAGACAGCATCCAACATCTGCAGCATCCAACATCTGCAGGGTTCTTGTAGGAGCGTTCATGTAAATAATGTCACCATAATCAATTGAGGGAAGGAAAGTCACAGATACAAGGTGTTTCCTGACATTCAGAGTTAGACAGGATCTGTTTCTGAAAAAGAAACCCAGTTTAACTTTCAGTTTCTTTACCAAGTTTTCCACATGGAGCTTAAAAGAGAGATGTGAGTCGACCAAGATACACAAATATTTATAGGAATCATCAAACTCAATGGGGACACCATTTGAGGAGAAAATCAAAGGAAGAACTGCTGTTTCCTGTTTGAAAAAAGCATCCCTTTGGTTTTGTCGGCATTTAGGACAAGTTTGAGGCGGAACAAATCTGTCTGGATGTAGTTGAATGCAGAATTCAAAAGCTGGAAAGCCTTAGCAACTGTTTTAGCTCGACAATAAACAACTGTGTCATCAGCATAGAAATGTATGGATGCATTAGGGATGTTTTTACCTACATTATGTATGCAGATTGTAAAGAGGGTGGGTCCTAAGACTGAGCCTTGTGGTACGCCATTGCTGATTGTTAAATAACTGGAGGAAGTACCATTATGTTGAACACATTGCCTCAGGTGTTCAACATAATAGTACTTCCTCCAGTTATTTACCAATCAACAATGGTGTACCACAAGGCTCAAACGAAGGTAAAAATGTAAAGAAGTGTTAATTGTTTCTGTTATGAGCAGATGCTCCTGGTCCATTTGTTGCAAAATTATTTTGTTTTAATGACTCAGACAGATGGCGGCACGGTGGATCAGTTGGTAGAGCTGTTGCTTCTCAGCGAGAAGGTCATCGGCCCAATTCCCGGCTGCGGGCCTTTCTGGGTGGAGTTTGCTTGTTCTCTCCATGCATGCATCGTTTTTCTCCGGGTACTCCGGTTTCCTTCCACAGACAAAAAAACATATATATATATATATATATATATATATGTTTATAAATATATTGCTTTTTGTATCACTCTATATAACAATGAAAAACACAAGAACTTTTTCTCAGCTCAAAGCACAGAGACAGCACGTACTGCTGGTTGGATTAGCTGCTTTTTCTTCATGGAATGAATTGTGAAAACTAACATGTCAAGGAATAAACAATTTGGATTAACTTTTCAAAAAATGTAATGTAAAACCTTATTGTACATCAACATTTTAACATATCTGAAGCCACATTAGGAGTTAAGCCTTTTTAAACAAATGCTGTCTTTAACAAATATAAAAAAGATAATCAGCATTAGCATTTGAGTTCAAGAAAAAAAAAAAAAAAACACCTTAAATTCCCATGACTGCAGCATCCACTTGAAAACATTACAAATAGTTGTGTTTTAATGAAGCCATAATATTTTTGACATGCACAATAATATCCAAGTAAGTGACATTCTCTTAAATTAATATCCATCTACAAAACCTGTATTTGATATCTTAGACTAATAAGAGTACCAAGAAATATAATTAACCCTTGTAAATAATGGAAAAGCAGTCCCTTGTGTAATACCAGTGAGTACAGTACAAATAGACTGAAGGCCAAACAAAGCTG
>NC_056517.1:1393608-1396101 GCF_014905685.2 Nematolebias whitei
AATACCAGTGAGTACAGTACAAATAGACTGAAGGCCAAACAAAGCTGATTGGCCTCTTTCCAAATGAAACCTTGACAACATGCCATAAATCACATGCATTGCCCTTAAAGTGCTGATAATACACTTTCCTATTGTGAAATCATCTTTCTTGGAGTTTGAGTCCTGGGGTGGAAAATTGATCTGAGAAGCCAAACTTTAATAATTTGGACATAAAGTGGAGTCATTAAAAGTCGTTTGTATCTCAGGCTAATGTCTCGAATGTCCATACAAACGTGAAAGTCAAAGATACATTAGTTATGATTAATGGCAAGTCTCAAGCACAGTGATCTGTTGCCATAATGCTTAATATTATATGAATGTTACATTAATCATGTCTTACTAATCAAAGCAACACAGAAACTTGCACAATTAATGGTTTTATATTGATGAATAAATATAATAAAGTACTGGTCCCTTTTTGACATTATTCATAATTCAAGTAAGTGGCCAGAGGCACAACGGGGCTCGACTTAAGGGACATCAAGATCACTGTGACAACTCCAAGAATAAGGGTCTTTGTCTATTTAAATCATTGCCCTCTTCAGTGATTGCCCCCTGAAGTCTTTTGGCAGCCCAAATATTTCCCACTATATTACTCATAAAGCTCTACAGATTGCATTACTCATATCTGGGAAGAGTGGATTATAGTAAGGCCCTTTGACTCTATCACTGCTGATTTCCCTCGAGCCATCAGAATGAACTTTAATGAATCTCCATTTTTACCAAACCCCTTGCTGTGAGGTGCCTGAAATTGGTGTGTCACAGGCTATAAATGAGCCAAATGCAGAGATGAATTGAATTAATAAAGATGGCAGATTTGGGTCCAAATCTTTAGTTTCTTCTTAGATTTTTATCATGATAAAGTTCTAAAGCCAAAAAACCCTAATTGGTCTAATTTTTAGTAACGTCAGGCAAATAGGTTGGACTTGGAGTCAAAATGTAAAAAACGGACAAAACATAAAGAAAACTGCCATTTAAGAAATTGTTTGGTGCAAGTTGTCTTCTTTTGAAAATACAAGCCATCAAATGCTTAACAGACAGAATCTAAACAAAAATATGTGAAAAAATCCAAACAGAACCAAAGGACCACTCCAAGCTGTCAGCATCAGAGTTCACAACATTGCAGATATATTTCCAAGAAATGGTACACACCACGTAGGCAGCATGGTGGCACAACTGGTAGAGCTGCTGCCTCTCAGCGACAAGGTCCCTGGTTCAAATCCCGGTCCGGGGACCTTTCTGGGTGGAGTTTGCATGTTCTCTCCGTGCATGTGTGGGTTTTCTCGGGGTACTCCGGTTTCCTCCCACAGACCAAAAACATGCATGTTAGACTGACTGGTAACTCTAAATTGTCCCTAGGTGAGAGAGAGAGAGTAAATGGTTGTTTGTCTCGTTTGTCTCTATGTGGCACTGTGATGGACTGGAGACGTGTCCAGGGTGTACCCTGCCCCTCGCACAATGATTGCTGGAGTGGGCACTGGTGACCCCAGTGACCCAAAATGGAAGAAGCGTGTAAAAGATAATGGATTGATGGATGGATGGGTACACACCGCACTTTAGCTACAACTCTTGAGTACCGCATTTTCTATCTGGACTTAAAACTTGGTGAAAATTTATAACTATGAAATAAAAAAGAATGCTAACATTTACAACTGTCATGGTTGGCAGAAGGTATT
Source organism: Nematolebias whitei (assembly GCF_014905685.2). Lineage (NCBI taxonomy): Eukaryota > Metazoa > Chordata > Actinopteri > Cyprinodontiformes > Rivulidae > Nematolebias > Nematolebias whitei. The sequence continues at coordinate 1,395,324 of NC_056517.1, forward strand.
CTCCAAAAATGTAATAAGGTTTTAATAGTGAATGTTTCTAGTTTTTGAGATGAGTGTTTTTCTGGACAGAAATCAATAAATACATGTAAACCATATTGTTTTTGTTGTAACATATGGGTAGGCAGTGCATTGTGTATAAAAACAGGGTAAGTGGAGGGAGCAATACCAGGAGCAATGGTTGAGCCAAAAGGTGGCCAAAGATGGCAATGATCACCATAGATTATTCTTCAGCCACATCACCAGCCACCCCAATCATTTGAGGAAACTATACATATAAACATCCATCCATTTATCCATTATTTTTACCCTCTTCTTCCTTTTGGGTCATGGAGGTCACTGGTGCCCATATCAAGCAGTCACTGCGCGAGAGGCAGGGGACACCCTGGACAGGTTGCAAGTCCATCACAGTGCCCACTTGTTAAACAATATACCTAAAACCAAGAAAGCTTAGTCTGCTCAGATAGGGGTGCTGGGTTTATATATATACATATTATTATTATTATTATTATTATTATTATATATTGTTATATATATATTATTATTATTTTCCTTTTTCTTCTTTCGGATGCTCCCTGTGTTAGGGGTCGTCACAGCAAACTAAGTCGCATGAAGACTTGACAGTTGTTTTTATGCCGGATGCTCTTCCTGACGCAACCACAGCCTCTGTGTGGAGCAGAGAGCTGCTATACACCCGGAGAGCAGATAGTGGGGGTTAAGGGCCTTGCTCAAGGGCCCAGAGTGGGACGAATGAGGGTGGGGGCAGGTGTGGATGCTTCAA
>NC_056517.1:1396201-1399278 GCF_014905685.2 Nematolebias whitei
ATATATATATATATATATATATATATATATATATATATATATATATATTTCTGTGTGTTTATATGTGTCTATATATGAAACCATATATATGATGGTGGCCATTGATGTTGTAACCCAATTTATGATTTTATCCTTTATTCTGCCTAGATGCATCTACAGATCAAACTGGAAGTTGACACATTGCTTGTTTTTCAAGTTAGCCACCCCACAATCTTAAGATACGTAAACATGGCCGTGGCCATCTTGGATTTTGATGTTGCAACCCATAACACAAGGAGAGTTTACCAGGAACATGAGAAGGACCGGATGTTGCATGTAAGCCAATAATCCTTGGCTTTTCTCAGCAGTGTAAATGGAAAAATTAAATGCTCAGAGATTAATGAGGGAAATAGGGAGCAGGTATAGGTGTGCATGGCAGGCTATCAGGAAATGTACTGATAAACAATGGCTGATGACAATGAAGGAAGACGAAGAACTGATAAAACAAAAACACAAGTAACATAACCAAACACAAGAAAAACAAACAAAAAAAAAATTAACCAAATCATAAAACACAAAAGACTAAACAAGCTAACACAAACAGACAGATCATAACTGACAGTCCATACTCACATGTATGAGTTAGGTATTTCTAGTCTAACACACTCATTGTGTGGCTCTCATTATGCTCATTAGTCCAAAGTACTATATGCAATTGTACATTTTCATTGCTTTTATTGTTGGTACTTTGCAGAATGTGAATACTTCTCTGGGTTGAGGGGACAGGACAAAACAAAAGCATTCATTCATGATGCTGTAACACGTCACTGTCTGCAAGAAATATAGCCACTGGTGAAATGACAAGGTTCCAACAGCAAAAGGCACCTTGTGCATATCTTTTAAAGTGCTTTGACAATAAAAGTTGTAAATGCTTCCTTATTTTTTAACACTTGTTTACATATTTTATCAGATTTTTTGCCTAATTTATTTTTTGTGTCACTTATCTTTGTGTTGGGTTGTATTGCTGTGACTTAAAAAAAGTGGTCATGACTGAAACGAACTTATACAACAACAGATAAACAGTTTACTATAAGGTACATCTGTGATCATTAAAGGTCACATTAATTCAGTTGTAATGATTCTGATCAGCTCCTTTAATTCTATGGTTTCTCTATTGTTAACTCAACATTTTTACTCGTTTATCACAATTGAAATTCCTGTGTAAATGCAAAATGCACCTGTTGAACTCTGTAAAGGTTAAACACAGAAATGACCTGACATTGTCCTTTATTATGATGTAACTCGATTGCAATGAGAGTTAAAGTTCTGCTCATGTGACACAGAGATTATGCAGTCAGTGCATAAACAGTCAGTTTCATCCCCTTCAGGGAGCTCCACATTGTGCAGTGACATTGTCTTCAGTGGGTAGGCTTTAACCAATGTCAAATAAATCTTTAACATTTATATGTGTTTTGGGTCTCAGTGTCTGCTACAGTCAGCACTTGTGGGTAAGTAAATAGTTCCTCTGACGCTTGAACTGGGCTTTGAATGTTAGAACCCTCACTCTGTATTTCACAAAGAACTGTGATGTCAAATCCTATTTGTAACTTCCACGGCTCCTAAAATGTATATTTTTGTTTGTTGCTGATCTCATCCACAGCCCCACTGCTTTATGTTTCTGAAAATCTTAGAAGCTTTCAATCGGAACAAATAAGCATCACTGAATCAATGCTATTAAAGCCAAACAAAACTGTTGTAGCCACAATGCTTACATGTACATGTATTATAGTGTCTACAGCCTACAAGCGTATGGGTTAATTCAAGGTCAAGGTTCTTTATTGTCATTCACATCACATGTGGTACATGAGGAGGAACGAAATTGTGTACACAGAGTCCCAGTTACATCCAACAACAGCAAACACATAACGGGTAAAAAGAAACAGTAAATAAGGATCTAAGGTATCAACTAAGATACACGCTAAACAGTACGTGAAAACGGTACGCGAAAAGATCTGAGACATATGCTAGTCACTAATAGTGAAAAACAATATACCGAACAATAGCAGCATGAACATGAGTCTGTGGGTGGATGAGTACGAATGAATGAATACAGCAGCATGAAATAATCAGCAGCATGAGATCAGCAGCATGGATAATCAGCAGCACATATGAACAATCAAAGTTGTATTACAGTGATTTTTTTATTTTTTTTTTCACAGTGATAATTCTGATTAGGGATTCATGAGTCTAACAGCCTCAGGGTAGAAGCTGTTCCTCAGTCTAGTGGTTCTACACCTAAAGACCTGCAACCTCCTGCCTGAGGGGAGCGGGGCAAAAAGGGACAACATGTTTATTACTGTCAGTGTGAGGCCAGACACAGTAAAGAAAACATGACTGTCTGTTTCCATCCACTCTATGATGTTTTGAGTGCAAGGAATCCTGCGACCCTTATTCAAAAAATGTAGAAAAAAATAAAAGATATGTGTCAAAAAAGAACAATATTTTTTTGGGAAAAAAAAAATCCCTGCTGGGGATCCCTGAAAGGTTATTGCACAATTTGTCATTGCCTTGAGTATTAGTTAGGGGTGACGTTAAGCTACAAACACACTAAAATTGAGTTCAATTTCCATAAAGAAAATCTCAGTTATAGCCATTTCTGTTTTTGCTAGTTCTAATTTAGCTATGGGGGCTGTCTCACGCCCCACTTTTCAGTTTTTTATTTGTTAAAAAAGTTTGACACATCCAATAAATTTCATTCCACTTCACGATTGTGTCCCACTCATTGTTGATTCTTCACAAAATATTAAAATGTTATATCTTTATGTTTGAAGCCTGAAATGTGAAAAAAAGGTTGAAAAGTTCAAGGGGCCGAATACTTTCACGAGGCACTGTAATTGGTGTGACTGTAAAATGTAATCTGTAGTTGATCTACATCCTGTATTTACAAACCAGATTCCAAAAAAGTTGGGACACTAAACAAATTGTGAATAAAAACTGAATTCAATGATGTGGAGGTGCCAACATCTAATATTTTATTCAGAATAGAACACAAATCACAGATCAAAAGTTTAAACTGAGAGAATGTATCATTTTATGGG
>NC_056517.1:1399378-1403410 GCF_014905685.2 Nematolebias whitei
CCACTTAGTTTCATACGCTCGTAGAACCCACTAGTCTAAATGTAAAGCCTCATGGTCATATAAATACTAAAACAAGCTACAGTTGTCAACTCTAAATCCCTCACACACTAAGTGCTTCAAAGTACTTTGAAATGCATCGACACTTTCATGGAAAACAGTAATTTCAACAAACTCTTAAGCCTGAGAATGCTGAATTGATTGTTCTTTTTCATGCAGCACATTTGTTTATCTCAATGGAGTAGAGACCAGTCATGGCGACAGTATGTCAATTTCCAAATCAATTGTTGGCTCCTTGCTTCTGGCCTTTGCATTGCATTACCATAGTAATGACTTTTTGACCCTTCTTCTTAAAGTGGAAGCTCTGCGTTCCTAGTTGTAGACACACGTGAAATCACTGAAAGTCTTTTACGCAGCGTTATGTTATTGTCTAAGGGACTGTGTGCATCCACTTGTCAAGTGTCACGGCTGACTGTAAGGAACTGTGAAAGCAGCAGCCTTGAAAATGACTGTTTTTAAATGGAAATCGTTCTTACTGTCACATGTCTACATGCTCATGTGTTTTTTATTACTCTTGTATACGTTGTACTAGCATTCTGTTGACAGTTTATACACATGCCATTGTGCTGTAAAGAACAATGATACAAATGAAAATTATATAAACATAATATGACGTAATATAAATCAAACATACGGAAACACATTTGATGTTTTGAACCACTTTGGTCATGGCTGCCTCAGAGGAGCCGACAGGGGAGATGGTGGACTCTAGAAACCATCTTAGCACCATCAAACTGGTTGGCCCACTATGGGTGTATGCTACGTACAGAACTGAGTTTATTGTGGCTCCTCAAACTAATCAAGTCTTTGGAATGAAAGACAAAATATTTCAACACAAAGAATCTGTCTAACTGTTGGATTTTTTTTTTTTTACCTGGATTATTGAGCATGACCTTTGATGTATAAGAAACACATTTTAAGAGCACAAGGCTTGTGAACATCAAGGCATGGTGTTTTACAACCCACTTGTTCTAACCACATGAAAACACAGTGACAACAATGCAGTGTCAAACAATTATATTATACAGAAATTAAATAAAAAAGGGCAGTAGACCAATATTTAACTATAAAGTGTATGTGAAGATTTTTTCAAAAATGAAGATAGTGTGTTTGTTATAAACCCAGACTGAAGCAGAAACAGTCTAGTAAATGTGGGAAGATGAGGGAACAAGCAGCAGGACAATGGGAGTGCCATAGACAAAACATTTCAGTTTTATGAGTTTAGCAGTTACATAGAAATTGTAACAGAAGGCAGGAGAGTTTGGATAGTTAAATGAAGTGCTGCCTTAGAAAAAGAAGGGAGACCCTAATTCCTAAATAAATATATAAATAGCTGGACCCCCTTATCACAGATGGTTGAGAAGCTGCCATAATACCAAAATCCCTCTGGATCTAAAGTTGTTTTCTCAGCCAGACAGAAATTTGGCATTTTAAGTACTGTCAGCAGGTCTCATGTGATCAAATGGCATCCTGCACTCATGCACAAGTCAGTACCAGTACAACCTGGATGGGATAAGGTGTTTCATACCTGTGCTGTGCATGAAAAAAACAAGAACATATGGGTGCATGCTTCAACATCTACTTAGTAGCATTAAACACGCTGATGTCAAGTCGAAAAAAGATTGAAATATTTTAGTCTGAAGCATAACCATATGTGAAGTCTTAATATGAGCTGCTTATTCACAGCAGATGGTTAGAAATCATTCCCAGTGTTGTTCAAATGTCAGCTTCAAGTTCAGGACTGAAAGGAAACAACATGTTTAAAATGCTTTACAAAAAAATGTTTCAGCTGATTAAAATAAAAAACTTCATGGACATACTCAATTGTACTTGCGTCTACATGTAAATATTAAATGGTATTGTCAGCTATTTTTAATCTCTTATTTGTCAAAAGTACTTAACGAGTGACTGATAGTCAAAACCCAGCAGACTTTTCTCCACAGTGACTCGGATTCCACTCAAAAGAGGTGAAAATACGCACAATCATCCTCCAGTCATTTTAGCAGCTTAAGAGATTTTCTGTCTGTACTTTGGCTCGGTTGAACAATGATATCTGGCAGTGCATTGTCCTTGTCTCTGAGTGGAAGTCCAACGAGTCTGAAGCTGGAGTTTCCAGCCGTTCAAAAGCATTGCCTTGTGTCACCTTAAACTTAAATGACGGGCTCATTGATTTTCTTCTGACAAATCAATGTGTTTTACTCATCCAGCACTCACAGACATTGCAGAGGTGTTTTAGACAGCTAGCCTTAAATTTGGAAATCTTTCAGTAGCATGCCACGGATAGATTTTTACAGTTACCAAATATTTATCAGTAAAAGATCATGAGTGAACTGAACAATGTTCGATTTTTAGATTAATGCAGAGCTAGTGGTGCGTCAACTTGGATTATCTCAAGCCACCAAAAGAACTTCAGGATTTAAAAGGCAATGGAGTCCCTAGTGACCCCCTCATTGGCCACACTGGCAGGGAGTCTTATATATACGTTATTTGTTAGAAAAGTATATAGTGATTTAAAATAATTTATTTTAAATAAAAATTCCATGCCACTCGTGTGGCTCATCCATCAATCAGCCATTGTGTGTCATGTCCAATCTTAATTTGAAAAACAGCGATAAAGCAAGTCATCGAAAAACGAACTGTGAAGTAACGAGGGACTACTGTATATGAACATGAATTTAAGAGAGAGGAGGATGCTTCAGTGTTTGAGGATTGAATGAAGTTTCAGTTACTAATAGCAGCTGTAAAATAAAAATAAAAAAACTAAACTATGTAAACCTATACCAAAAGGCAAAGTTGGTAACTCCCATATTATTATTATTTTTGTTCCCAACAGCCTAAATATAAAAACTGCATATGACATCCTGTAAAATCCTGTTCCAGGTTTCTGTTAATGGCTGCACCTTCACCTAACGTCCTTGAATTGCATCCAGATACAACTACAAGCTAGCATGATGCTGCAACCGCTGGCGTCTTGTTGGTGTCACAGTGTTTCTTTGAGCCAATGCCTTAACTGAAGACATTATAAAGTTATTATAATGTCTGAACAAAGAGTCATTTTATTATCATGAATTACACTTTGAGGAGCTCAAAGTTTATTTGCAATCAAAGTTAGAAAATGATCTTGCTCAAATCAATGGAAGAAAGTCTGGATTTGTTGTAAATCTTTTTTTTTAACTGACCTTCCTTATTTTCGGACTATTTATGCATATGCTTAAATTAATTGAAAGATGAAAAGTCTTTGTATTCCTCAAAAGAAAAAAAAAGTTTTGAATTTGTCCATGAAAGTACTTAGTATTGAAACTCTGTGATCCAGTGATGGCCGTTATAATCTATTAATTTCAGTAAATCACATATTGCATCCTTCAATAAAATAAAATGGAAAAGTACAACACATAACCCTGTGCATGTATTAGTGTTAAAACTGCCTAAAATAATCATCATAGTAATAAAAATAATAAGAAGTGGTACAGACGGACAGAGGATATGTCCAATTCTCCTTCTTTGCTCCACGATGAGGGTCAATAAAACATGTCTTATCTGTTGTCAATATTCAATACTCTGGTTAATTACAAACACATTTATGAGCCTACAACCAAAGATACACTCCAGCTGTGACTTCATAAATATGTAATAACATTAAATTAGCATAATGGCCCAATTTCACAGAGCATCTGACTCTCATTTGAACTAATATAATATGAGTGATGAATTCTTGTTCTGTCATGCTGCTGACATTAAAGAAGAGCACTTTGCAAATTCTTCATGTGGTTTCCAACATCTCAAGGCCCATTAACAAACTCGTCGAAAGAGACTTCATTAAGACATCGAAACCAGAACGGAATTATTTTTTTTTTTTTTTTTTTTTTTTTTTTTTTGGGGGGGGGGGGTTTGTTACATGTTTTTGTTTTGTTGTGGTTTGTTTTTAGTGTTGTATATGTATGCATGATTGTTTGTATGTCTGTGCGTATACATACA
>NC_056517.1:1403510-1403896 GCF_014905685.2 Nematolebias whitei
GCACCCTCATTTGCCCCACTCTGGGTCCTTCAGAAAGGCCTGTAACCCCCACCATCTGTTCCTCCGTGCACCCTAGATGGCAGCTCTCTGCTCCACACAGAGAGCTGTGGTACCTCGGTGGTCTGTGGTTGCATCAGGAAGGGCATCTGGCATAAAAATAATTGCCAAATCTTTGTGTGACTTAGTTCGCTGGGCAACCCCTGAAGAAGGGAGAAGTGAAAATAAAAAAGTGATTGTAAAGCTAATGACTGCTGCTAAGGATCAACATGACTAAATCTTGCCAGATTTGTTTCAGAGTTCATTCAATTGAAAAAACTTATACAGTTAGACTTATATCATACACATACACACACACAAACACAAAACTTAAATCAAATTGTGTATAC
>NC_056517.1:1403996-1405787 GCF_014905685.2 Nematolebias whitei
ATATATATATATATGTATATATATATATATATATAGGGAATGGTGGCACAGAAGTTAGAGAAGGTAGGCCTGTGATTGGAAGATCTCTGGTTCAGCTCCCAGTACCGACGATATCAATATGTGGATTGGACATTTGAAGCACCCACACCTGCCGCACCCTCATTTGCCCCACTCTGGGTCCTTCAGAAAGGCCTGTAACCCCCACCATCTGTTCCTCCGTGCACCCTAGATGGCAGCTCTCTGCTCCACACAGAGAGCTGTGGTACCTCGGTGGTCTGTGGTTGCATCAGGAAGGGCATCTGGCATAAAAATAATTGCCAAATCTTTGTGTGACTTAGTTCGCTGGGCAACACCTGAAGAAGGGAGAAGTGAAAATAAAAAAAGTGATTGTAAAGCTAATGACTGCTGCTAAGGATCAATATTACTAAATCTTGCCAGATTTGTTTCAGAGTTCATTCAATTGAAAAAACTTATACAGTTAGACTTATATCATACACACATACACACACACAAACACAAAACTTAAATCAAATTGTGTATACTTTATTATACATACTGTCTCTGGGCATTCAACAGGAAGTCGGCTTGAAACACAGCAATGACGGCTCCTTATGGAACAGATCTGGTTGGAAGGCTGCAGACTGATGAAGTCTTTCAGATGAAAGACAAAGCATTTCTCCCTTAAAGACACTGGTCCATATGACATGATTTAACCTTCTTTTCTGTATTTCTGCTACCTGGATAATTCAGTTTACAAATGTATATATATATATATATATATATATATATATATATATATAGTGTACTGTTTCATGCCAGTGATGACTAAAAGAGGGTGGCAAATGCATTTCATTAAATAAAGGCCCATAATTCACAAAAGGAATATATATCAACCACCATTTTTTATGCCAAATAATAATAATAATAATAAAATGTTCATACATGGCAGAGTTAGAGCTATTTTAGTCAAGTGGTACAATTATGTTACCCATGATATTGTAAAGTCCTGCAAGATTAAAGTGCTTGGTATAGTTTTCTGTTTCAATGTCTCATCTACTTCTACACCATCATTAAGCTTAATGTCTCCACATTTGAATGATTTATAGCAACTTCTATGGTCTTTAAGTTCATTTGGCCATGGTCACCTTCTTGAGTTGGACTAGCTTTGCACAGTGGCTAGTGGATGTGGGCACCTGTGACCCCTGCAACCCTGAAAGGAAGAAGCAGGTAAAGATGATGGATGAATGGAAGGATTGATGGATGTATGGATGCATGTATGTATGTACGTATACCATGCCATACCATTTTATTTATAGAGCACTTCAAACAGCTACAAGGCCAACCAAAGTGCTGTACAGACAGAACAACAGGTAACACACAAAGCAATATACAAAATGAAGTAAATCAGAATATAGACATAAAAACGATGCAGATAATACTTTGCAAATATGTATGTATGGATGTATGGATGGATGTATGGATGGATGGATGTATGTATGGATGGAGGTATGGATGTATGGATGTATGGATGTATGGATGGATGTATGGATGGATGTATGGATGGATTGATGGATGGATGGACATTCATTGATTATTTTTTGGGAATTTCAATCAGTTTGATGGCTCAGTGGATATTTTGTCAACAGATAAACTTGTTTTCAGTAGTTAACAAAGTATTAAACAGACAGCTCAAGCTATTGGCTAGTACTTAAACTATCTGTTGGAGATGCTATATTTCTATATATGTCAGATAATTTTTGGTCAAAGGTTATGGGTGTTTTTAATTACAAT
>NC_056517.1:1405887-1411501 GCF_014905685.2 Nematolebias whitei
CTTAAGGCTCTGGATGTTGTGGGGCTGTCTTGGTTTGACACACCTTTGCAACATTGCGTGGACATCGGGGGGAAGAATCACTGGATTGGCAGACTGGGGTGGTGGTTCCCCTTTTCAAAAAGGGAGACCGGAGGGTGTGCTTCAATTATAGGGGCATCACTCTCCTCAGCCTCCCTGGTAAGGTCTATTCAGGGATACTGGAGAAGCAAGTCCGATCATTGGTCAAACCTCAGATAGAGGAGGAACCATGTGGCTTCCGTCCCGGTTGTGGAACACTGGATCAGCTCTTTACTCTCACTAGGGTCCTCGAGGGGTCATGAGAGTTCGCCCATCCTGTCTACATGTGTTTTGTGATTTTGGAGAAGGCATTAAACCGTGTTCCTCGGGGTACACTGTGGGGGGTGCTCCGTGAGTAAGGGATTGGGGGCCCATTGCTACGGGCTGTTCAGTCCCTATACAAGCGGAGCGAGAGCTTGTTTCACATTGCCCACAGTAAGTCGGACCCCTTCAGGGTGGGAGTTGGACTCTGCCAGGGCTGCCCGTTGTCACCAATTCTGTCCATGACTTTTATGGACAGAATTTCTCTGTGCAGCCAGTGGGAGGAGAGTTTTCGGTTCGGTTGCCTCAAGATTCCATCTCTGCTCTTTGCAGATGATGTGTTTCTGGTGGTGTCATCGTGCCATGATCTTCAGCTGTCACTGGAGCAGTTCGCAGCCAAGTGTGAAGCGGCTGGGATGAGAATCAGCACCTCCAAATGTGAGGCCACGGTCCTCAACCGGAAAGGGGTGGATTGCTCTCTCCAGATTGAGGGTGAAGTTCTGCTTCAAGTGTCAGAGTTCAAGTATCTCGGGGTTTGTTCACGATTGAGGGAAGAATGGAGCGTGAGATTGACAGATGGATTGGTGCAGCGTATGCAGTATTGGGGACTCTGTACCAATTTGTTGAGGTGAAGAGAGAGCTGAGCTGTAAGGCAAAGCTCTCTGTTTACTGGTCGCTCTACATTCCTACCGTCACCTATGGTCACGAGCTCTGGGTAGTGACTGAAAGAATGAAATTACGGATACAGGTGGTTGAAATGAGTTTCCTCCACAGGGTAGCTGGACTCTCCCTTAGAGATAGGGTGAGAAGTTTGGTTATCCTGGAGAGACTTGGAGTAGAACCGCTTCTCCTCCACATCAAGAGGAGCCCGTTGAGGTGGTTCGGGCATCTGGTAAGGATGCCCCCTGGACGCCTCCCTAGGGAGGTGCTTCACGCATGTCTGACTGAGAAGAGACCCCGAGGAAGACTCAGGACACACTAGAGAGACTGTGTCTCTCGGTTGGCCTGGGAATACCTTGGAATCCTCCCAGAAGAGCTAGAAGAGGTGGCTGTGGAAAGAGATACCTGGGCTTCTCTGCTCAAGCTGCTGTCCCCGTGACCCGACTTCGGAGCAAGCGGAAGATAATGGATGGATGGAACTTAATTTGGGTTAGTTATAAAATTTAAACATTTGTAGATGGATATCTAATTGGGTTCTGAACGTTTTCTTAACATTTGTTCAGTGGCTCATGAAGGACTTGACAAAGCCAGAGTTTACTAAAAATGACAAGCATTATATATATATATATAATTATGTTAGCTGTCTGAACAGCTTTTGTGGGTCAATCACCAGTTACTACCACAAGAAAAGTTTAGGGCATAAGCTGTAAATTTTAATGAGCTATAGCTATTTATTTTATTGTCTAGGCCAATTGACTGTGTAATCCATGTTGAACTGAATTGACAAAACCTTGTTCAGTTAAAGTTGTTCATTTAATGATTACAATTTATTTAATAGTTGTTCAATGGTTAATGTTATATATTTGCCAACATGTGCACACATTAATTAATTAATGTATTAAAAAGCAAACAAATAACAAGGTAAACAAATAAATATATAACATTGCTTTTCAATTATTTATTGTCTGCTGCTTATTACTGCAATTTGAAAAATAAACAAGAAATTATTAAACACATGTATAGCATAAAAATATTTTGAATAAGAAAACAATTCTATTTTTATTTTGAGTATTTCCCTTTTTTCTGCATTTTTGTAGTTATCTATTGAACTCAAACTCTATAAATAATATCTAAAAAAGTTCAATCTGGTTCTCTGGACATTCATCCTTTCTTTTGTTTTGTGAATGTCCAGAGGACCAGATTTAACTTTTTTTTTATTGCTTTACCTGGATTATTGAGCATGCATCAGGATCTATAAATAATACTTGTGTGTATTTATACACAGACAGGCACACGGACACTTTGCAGGCCAGAGGTCAGAACAAAGAACTAATACCTGAAGAAAATATTAGAATGACAAAGGAGAATGGCACCGAGTCTCAAAAGCTTCGAAGAGACAGGCGGCAAAGATGGAAATGCTAAATAATGGCTCTCTTGTGGATAAAATATAACCTTTGCTGAAAAAGGGGAAAGCATTGGAGAAAGCAACCATAACATTTTACAGGCCGACTGAGGGGAAAAATATAAGACGGTTTTCAGACGGTGAAAAAAACACTAAAATAAATGTTTATTTTATCTGTGGTGTATAACTGTGTTAAAGTGTTCCAGCTCAACAAAAACAAATATTCCTGACAGCAAATGTATTTTTATTGAATTAATTTTTTTACCAATGTCATTAAACATGTCAACACGATTCCGTATTCAAATGAAAAGGAATGCTTACTGCCAGCTGCTAATTGGACTACAATAATTCTATGTCCTATTTATAAACAAACTTGTAGGTCTACTCTTCCACTTGTGTAGTTTCACTTCATTTCAAACTCAGATCCCCTACCAGAGGCCATGAATTTTAAGGGATCTGAGTAGTATCTTAGCTGTTCCTAGGACTTTGCTCTTCATGACAGAGATCTCTGTGGTTGTTCCTGAGATATGTTGAAACTGCACTTCTAATTTGGGGGTCATAGCACCAAGTGCTCCAATGACTGTTGCATCTGGACTAGTGATGCTTCTCTCCGCAACTTCTGTATTGCATCTTTTAGCTCTTGCTATTTCTCCAGCTTCTTGTGTTCCTTCTTCCTGCTGTTACCGTCACTTGGGATTGCTACATCTATCACCTTCTTTTCTTGCTTGTCGACCACCATAATCTCCCATAGGTTAGCCATCACTTGTTTCTCGGCCTGGATCTGGATGTCCCACAGTATCTTAACCCTTTAATTATCCACCACCCTTGGTGATATCTCCCACTTTGACTTTGGAACCTTTTTTCTTTTTCTCCCAGGCTCTCATTGAGGTGGCAGCTTCTGTTTTTCCTCTACCATTTTTCTTTCTTCCTGCTCTGCTCTCTGTGTGTCTGAAGTGCCTGGGCCACATCTCCCGAACATAAATTAAGAAGATTATGGATTTGGTATTGTGGGCGTTCAACTCTATTGATAAGATTTTTTTCATCAAAACGACAAGGTCCTAGAGAACCGGCCTGTCCATCTGAGAATCACACTGTGGGGTACGTCATGGATTCGTGGGGAGTGTGACATATGATGTGTCTCTCAGTTCTGTCTCAGGAGGATGTTGAAGACGTTTACATATTTGGAATTATGATAGCAGGGACTCTGCTTTTTGGCATCGGCGGGGCTCTGTTTTATCAACTTTTGAAGAAGACAGCAGCAGCAGTTTCGGCCATGGAAAAGCTTCTGAGTCAGTGTGAAGGTTTGGTCCAGGCTGTGGGAACTTTAAATCATCTGGTTTATGAGCTTAACCGTAACGTGGAGGCAATTGAGAATCGCAGGCCACCTGTGGCTTCTGGGACTCGTCAGCGTGGTGGTTTCGACCTTGAAGGAGACTCATAGCATGGATCAGTGGAATGGAATCCCACAATTAGGCATTTTCGGAACCGGAACGCCCAGATGGACTCAAGGCTGGCAAAAAGTAATCTGTCTGCCTCAAGAAAAACAAATAAAAATAAAAACGAAGTGGCATCAAGTTTTAGCAGTTTTAGGAGTTAAATTTAGTCATTTTTCAAAAATGGACTTAGCATGAGCAGAAGATGAGACAGAAGACCATGGAGAATATTGTTTTTCTACACAAGGCAGCTGGCAGCTCCATATGAGGTCAGAGACATGTGTGTTTACCCTGTGGAGCGGTCTGTGTACATTCACACTGTACTCGAACCGTGCTGGAGTTCGCTTCTACCGGACCGAGACCTAGGTTTTAGCCCGGGCCAGAGTTCGCCTTTTTGTTCCGTGACAGAGTTCGATGGCACTTTCACACCTCCATAAACGAACCGGACTTTCTAGGAAAACGAGCTAGAGTTCGATTAAAGCGGACTAAACAGGGCTGGTGTGAATGCACCCTTAGTGTATAGTTTCAGGGTACTGGACTTGTGGTGAAATCTTCCATGCGTTGGGAGGAAATTTTGAGTATTAATGTCAGTGACTTCTGCCTCTTTCTTTGGCCAGGCAATTATACAAGATGATTATCTGATGACTGGCACTGCAAACATATTGTTGATGCTCGGACGTTGTTCTTGATTTTCAGCTGGCTCTTCAGGATCTGCCTTACTCTCTGTAGAAACTAGGTTGCGGATAATGTTCTTGCAGCCTCATCATGATTGTCATTTGCCTGGGGAATTCCAAGGTATTTGAAGCTGTCCTAGACATCTACAATGCTGCCTTCAGGTAGTTCAACTCCTTCAGTTATGACCTCCTTGCCCCTCGCATACCTTTTGACTGCATGCATCCAGTCAAATTAACATTTCTATCCATCCATCCATTATCTTTTATCTTTTACCCGGTTCTTCCTTTTTGTGTCGCAGGGGTCACTGGTGCCCATATCCAGCCATCACTGTGCAAGAGGCCACTGTTTCCTGTTCTCAACTGTCTTTTCCCAGTTAGTCAGTATTTCTTCATATTCAGTGTTCCTCTGTTTGTTTCTCAGTTCTACATTGTGCTTTTTACAATTATTTGTGATATGTCCCATCTACTCATTTCTTTGTGTACCTGCAAAACTTTTGTAATTATTTTGGCTCCCATCTCTGCATTTTTTTATTTTTAATAAGTTTGTCTTTGTCTTGGAGCACGTTGAGTATCTGTCTGCAACATGGGTTCCAAAGGCCTCCTAAAATCATGACATGTTCTTTTGATAACTGTATCTACAGTAACATTTACAGGACAGCCAAACTATTGGAAGAGCCTCCAGTACATCGGGAATCCATGAAATATAATTAATAGACACTTCCATCTATTGCTTAAGGCAGGTTTAAAGAAGGTTAGTCTTTTATTTTGTGCATGTCCAGTATGAGTAATAAGGTTATTAATCCCCTCACATGACCCAAAAGTAATGAATGTTCAGACGTACTGCTTTCAGATAAAAGGAGGAGTCAGGCTATGAACCTTGAGTCTCATGCTTCTGGCAGACCAGTCAAAGGAAAAGAACAAGAGAGCAGATAGAAGTAAAATAGCTTTGGCTGGAAGAAATGAAAACCAGAAGAGCAAAACAGATAAAAGCATACTAG
The DNA here is from genome assembly GCF_014905685.2 of Nematolebias whitei. NCBI lineage: Eukaryota > Metazoa > Chordata > Actinopteri > Cyprinodontiformes > Rivulidae > Nematolebias > Nematolebias whitei. The sequence goes on from NC_056517.1 coordinate 1,411,373, forward strand.
TAAAATAGACTTTGTTGAAAGTATAATGATTTAAATCTGAATTGCAGTAATTTTAGGAATTAGATAATGACAAAACATCAACATTCATTATGAGCAGACTTATTGCTCTCTGAATTATGTTACAAAACA
>NC_056517.1:1411601-1414374 GCF_014905685.2 Nematolebias whitei
AAGGAATCTAATCTATTGTTGAATATACTTTAAATACTATATTTGGCCACAAAATCAATCCTCATTTCTTACACTTTAGATTATAAAAACATAATGAGGAAAAATGGTCAATAATACCAGAGACTTAAGAATAAAAGTGATACAATTGATTTTTTTAAATATATGTGCATTGGGCAGTAAATAGTATGATTGCTTTTTATTTGATTTGTTGCTGTTGGCATTTGGATCTACTGTGCTTAAGTTTAAAAATCTAATCTGCACAGGAACAAAAATCAATATTACACATTAGGCACAGAGTGAATATAAAGCACTTGGATATGTGGACAGAAATGAAATGGTTTGACACAAAGTGTGTCCATTTGTATGATAAAACTGTTGGTTGGCGTAATTCATGGGAATCATCCTGACTGTTAGAGTTCACTATGACACAGGTAGTAGTTTGTCACTCACTGTGTGCTTTATAATATATATATATATATATATATATATATACAGACCCTTTCCTAAAAAATAGATTATCATGGAAAAGTTATACAACTTCCATAATTCTATTCAAAAAGTTAATTTTTAATAGATGATAGATTCACGGCCCAATATTTAAACAATTTCAAGTATTTATTTGTTTATTTTTACATAATTTGGGCTTCCAGCTCATGAAACCCACGAAAACAGTATTTCAAAAAATTTGAATACTGTGGAGAAATCAGCCCAGTTTTTGCAGGGCATGGATGTTTTAAACTGAGTGTGACACTAATCATCTACTAAACACAAAGCACCTGCACAGGTTCCCCCAGGTGTCATTAAATTGATTCAGTTTGGTTCAATTGTCTCAGACATAACTGGCCAGAAGACCATCATTGATGCCCTCCATAGGATGGTTTAGCCACAAAATTTCATAGCTAAGGAGGCTGGCTGTTCACAGAGCGCTGTGTCCAAGCACATCAATGGAAAGATACTGGAAGGGCAAAATGTGGCAGGAGAAGATGCACCAGCAACAGAGATGACCGTGGGCTTCAGCGGATCATCAAACAGAGAAGATCCAGAATCTGGCAGAGATCCTGAAAGAGTGGAATGAGGCGGAAGTCACAGCTTCAAAAAACCACCACAATCAGACTCATCCGGGAGATGGACTACAACTGTTGGGTTCCTCAGTTCTCTTTCCAATGAAAGTGAAGTGTGCCTTTCATTCAAAAATCAAAGTCCAAGGGTTTGAAGGACGAAGGGTGAGGAACAGAGCCCATACTGCTTGAGGTCCACTGTGAAATACCCACAGTCAGTCATGATTTGGGGTGCAATGCCCATTGCAGGTGTTGGTGAACTCTGCTTTCTTAAATCCAAGGTCACCACAAAGGGTCTACCAGAATCTAAAACAGTTCAATCTGGTCCTCTGGACATTTAAAAAAGAAAAAAAAAGGAAAAAAATGTAGATACGTTTCCATCTTAGACCATTTTATCACAAGCAGAACTGGTTTGTTCCACTTTGGAGTAAGCTGTTGGGGAATAATCAGTTTTGTTGTGTGTTTCCTTGACTGATGACGCCTTCTGGATCGAAGGCGAAACGTTTCAGCACAAAAAAAAAAGAAACTGTCCAGATGACCTGACTGAAAAATGTTGGATTTTCTACCTGGATTATTGAGCATACACAAAGCTGAAGGTGAAAGGGAAAGAACGTTTAGACCTACATCTGTGTATCTATGTATGTGTCTGTCAGTCTGCCCTAGGAGCAAAAGAAGCACTTGAATCAGTGAATGGATTTAATAGAAACTCATAATGATGTACATACGATCACAATTCTTATAATGTATACAAATTTACATATATTTAAACAAAATATGACGTGGTAGTAGCTGAGCATATTTCCAAATATCATTTGGAGCTCTAACTGATAGAATGAGGAGTGTATCTCAACCCCCCCCCCCCCCCCCCCCCCCCCCCCCCCCCCCCCCCGTCTCTCTCTCTGTCTGTCTGTCTGTCTGTCTGTCTGTCTGACTGACAAAAGCACTATTTCATGAAGCAATGGATTTCTTTTTACTGAAACATTCAGAAAATATTTATTGAATGCACTTTTATCACAGATAACTTTCAGTCACTTTGACAGTTTTTTTATTTTATTTTATTTTTTATGCTAAAGCTACTGGACACGCAAATAAATATTTCCCTGTAATAATATTTGTTATGGATTAATGACATGAACATGCTCAATAAAGTGTAGTGTCACCTGGTAATGGTAAATGTAGGTTAACTGGCATCGGTTAAGTAGAGAACGTATTTGACCCGACTAAAAGTTTCTTCTTTCTAATGGGTCAAAGTCAACGAGCTGTTGAACAAGCAGCCATAAGTCAACTCCCTGTCTGGAACTTTTCTTCCGGGTCTCACCCTTTGCTGTGATGGATTGTAGCAGCTGACTTACGATCTGTCACAAAGAAGAAATTTAGTTTTTTCCTGAGCAGCATCAGGTCATGCCCTACTATCAGTGTGCCTGTGAAATATTGATGACAATTATGTGTGATGGTGGTGGTCACACTGAGACGGTGGGTGTTACATTGCACGTTGAAGCCTATGAAGGTGATAATCTGCAAAGCATTGAGGTGGTGACAGCTTTATTCTCCTGATTTCTCTGCTGTGGGAGACTTGGACTGATATATTTTCTATAAGCTGGTATGTTATGTTTTTAGGGAGCACATAGTGCTCCCTAAAAAAAACAGGTCTCTCTTGAAAATGAGTTCTCGTGGCTCAATGAGACTACCTGTATAAATAAAGGCTAAATTAAAAA
>NC_056517.1:1414474-1415532 GCF_014905685.2 Nematolebias whitei
ATTGTCAGCAAAATTCCCTGAGTCATGTAAAAGTAAATCCTTGGGGATATTGGGGTTGTAGTGTGTTGCATCGTAAAGCCAAGCTTGTGTGGTTGAAAAAAACAAAACATTACATGTGTACACGCTTGTGCAGCAATGTTTGACTTTCTTCTTTTTTCTTCTTACGGCTGCTCCCTTTCTCAGTGGTTGCCACAGTGAACTCACTCGCACGAAGACATGCAATTGTTTTTATGCCGGATGTCCTTCCTGATGCAAACACAGACCACCGAGCTACCACAGCCTTCTGCGTGGAGCTGAGAATTGCCAATTAGGGTGTCCGGGGGAGCATATGGTGAGGGTTAAGGGCCTTGCTCAAAGGCACAGAGTGGGGCAATTGAGGGTGGAGACAGGTGTGGGTGTTTTACCTCTCCTACCCACATTTTATTTATTTTATTTTTTATTTGTTGATGTTGTCGGTCTTGGGGGGGGGGGTGGGGGTGGAGTGGGGGGTGTCAAACCGGCGACCTTCTGATCACAGGCTCAGCATCTCTAACCTCGGCACCACCGCTCTCCCGCCACCTTTGTAGTACAGTTATGTACAATTACTTTTTTTTTTTCTAATTGGGCATTCTGGTAAACTGGCATCATCAATAAATTAAATTAAAAGAGTGTTTGCTGTGAATGACTATCAGCTACTACCACATTCAATCTTTAGCTTTGTGCCTGAATGCTGGTTGAGTTTTAAACATGTGTGTTAGCTAAAATCAGTTAGCTGAAGCAGCCAATATAACTTTGATTGACTTTAAACATTAATCATGTTTAGATGTGTTGATAAACGTCAGTTAGTTGTGGCAGTCATTTTGAATTGCACATGCTAATGAGTTGTAAATGCACATCTAATGCTAACACTGTGCATGTTTCAGTAAAATGTGTCTATCGTTTCATGACATATTTTGCTATAATCCAAATAGGATTCTGACCAAATTATAGCTGTCATAATAATTGACAAAGTATAGTGTATAGTATAGTATAGTATATATATATATATATATATATATATATATATATATATATATATA
>NC_056517.1:1415632-1416777 GCF_014905685.2 Nematolebias whitei
GCCATCTGATGTTTTTCCAGAATCTCCTCGGAGCCAACTGAGAGTTGTTATCTAAGGTCTCACTGAACTCCTCTCACATCCAAGCTTTTGCCTCAGAAACAGCCAAGGCTGCGGCCCGCTTGGCCCTCTGGTACTCCTCAGCTGCCTCCCGAGTCCAACTGGCCAACAAGGCTTGATAGGACTCCTTCTTCAGCTTGGCAGGCTCCCTAACCTGGAGTGTCCACCACCAAGTTTGTGGATGGCCACTGCGAGAAGCACCGACAACCTTGCGGCCACAGCTCAGGGCAGCCACCTCAACAAGTGATGTGCAGAACATGGCCCACTCAGACTCAATGTCCCCCACCTCAGCTGGGATGCGATTAAAGCTCTCCCGGAGGTGCTAGTTGAAGATTGCTCTTATGCCAGGCGTTCCCAGCAAACCTTCACTACACGTTTGGGTCTACCGGGTCTGTCCAACATCTTCCTCCGCCATCTAATCTAACTCACTATCAGATGGTGATCAGTAGACAGCTCAGCTCCTCTCTTCACCCGAGTGTACAAAACAAATGGCCGCAAATCAGATGACACGACTATGAAGTCTATCATGCATCTACAACCTAGGGCATCCTGGTGCCAAGTGCACTTATGGACACCCTTATGTTTGAACAAGGTGTTTGTGATGGACAAACTATGACTAGCACAGAAGCCCAACAACAGATTACCACTCAGGTTCAGATCAGAGAGGCCATTCCTCCCACTCACACCCCGCCAGGTCACACTGTCATTACCCACATGGGCATTGAAGTCCCCCAGCAGAATAAAGAAGTCTCTAGCTGGCACACCTTCCAGCTCCTTTGCCAAGGATTCCAAGAAGGCCGAATACTCTGAACTGCCATTCGATGCATAGACACAGACAACAGTCAGAGCCTGTCCCCCCACCCAAAGGCAAATGAAGCCACCCTTTCATCTACTGGGGAAAACTACAACACACAGGCACAGAGTCGGGGGGCTACAAGTAGACGCACACCAGCTCAATGCCTCTCACCATGGGCAACTCCAGAGTGGAATAAGGTACAGCCCCTCACAAGGAGATTGGTTCCAGAGCCCATGCTGTGCGTTATGAGCCCAACTATATCTAGTCGGTACCTCTCAACCTCACGCACAAG
>NC_056517.1:1416877-1418261 GCF_014905685.2 Nematolebias whitei
TATATATATATATATATATATATATATATATATATATATTAAATTCAGTCGATTAACTTAATTTGGTTCCTGTGGACACACCACCTGCAGGAAGGGACATAAAAGTTGGGTGTGTGATGCCATGGGCAGTGGCAGAAGGCAGGGACCTTGGTGCAATGACCATGGCTTACCAAAGCTGGCTCTTGGGACATGGAACATGACCTCTCTGGTGGGGAAGGAGCCTAAGCTTGTGCGTGAGGTTGAGAGGTACCGACTAGATATAGTTGGGCTCATCTCAACGCACAGCATGGGCTCTGGAACCAATCTCCTTGAGAGGGGCTGTACCTTATTCCACTCTGGAGTTGCCCATGGTGAGAGGCATTGAGCTGGTGTGGGTCTACTTGTAGCCCCCCGACTCGGTGCCTGTGTGTTGTAGTTTTCCCCAGTAGATGAGAGGGTGGCTTCATTTGCCTTTGGGTGGGGGGACAGGCTCTGACTGTTGTCTGTGTCTATGCATGGAATGGCAGTTCAGAGTATTCGGCCTTCTTGGAATCCTTGGCAAAGGAGCTGGAAGGTGTGCCAGCTAGAGACTCCTTTATTCTGCTGGGGGACTTCAATGCCCATGTGGGTAATGACAGTGTGACCTGGCGGGGTGTGAGTGGGAGGAATGGCCTCTCTGATCTGAACCTGAGTGGTAATCTGTTGTTGGACTTCTGTGCTAGTCATAGTTTGTCCATCACAAACACCTTGTTTGAACATAAGGGTGTCCATAACTGCACTTGGCACCAGGATGCCCTAGGTTGTAGATGAATGATAGACTTCATAGTCGTGTCATCTGATTTGCGTCCGTTTGTTTTGTACACTCAGGTGAAGAGAGGAGCTGAGCTGTCTACTGATCACCATCTGATAGTGAGTTAGATTAGATGGCGGAGGAAGATGTTGGACAGACCCGGTAGACCCAAACATGTAGTGAATGTTTGCTGCGAACGCCTGGCATAAGAACCCATCAGAGCAATCTTCAACTAGCACCTCCGGGAGAGCTTTAATCTCATCCCAGCTGAGGTGTGGGACATTGAGTCTGAGTGGGTCATGTTCTGCACATCACTTGTTGAGGTGGCTGCCCTGAGCTGTGGCTGCAAGGTTGTCGGTGCTTCTCCCAGTGGCCATCCACAAACTCGGTGGTGGACACTCCAGGTTAGGGAGCCTGTCAAGCTGAAGAAGGAGTTCTATCAAGCCTTGTTGGCCAGTTGGACTCGGGAGGCAGCTGAGCAGTACCAGAGGGCCAAGCGGGCCGCAGCCTTGGCTGTTTCTGAGGCAAAAGCTTGGATGTGGGAGGAGTTCAGTGAGACCTTAGATACCAACTCTCAGTTGGCTCCGAGGAGATTCTGGAAAAACATCAGATGGC
>NC_056517.1:1418361-1443190 GCF_014905685.2 Nematolebias whitei
GGGGGAAGGGGTGTACACTATATATACAGTTTATTTGTTGCCATACAGTTTTAAATACCGATGCTAATTCAAGTTTATTTAATAATCATTTGTACAATATTTCCATTTTGAGTCATGTTTAATTTATTGAAAGTTATGAATAAATAACTTCAGAGCTTAGCTTTAAATATAACATATGCATTATCCATTGTCAACAAAGCTATATTAATTTCAACATATTATTTTGTATTTGTTTGTTTGATTGTTTTTTTCTAATTGTTTTTTGTCAATGTGTTTTGTTTTTTAACCCCCACCAAAAAAAAAAAAAACACTAACTAATAACCAACCTACAAGCCAAATAACCTACTTATCTATCCATCAACCCAAAAAAAACAACCTTCATTTTTTTTTGTAATTATTCTACTTTGTAAATGTCCAAATGTCTCTTTTTTTCTAATCTTTATCAGTCAGTTTTTATTTATAACCATACATAATTTAAAGCATAAATTTGCCAAGATTTTTTGTTGCCTTTCCTAAACTAGTTGTTGTCCAGGGTCTTTGCAACTTTTAAAGTGAAAGCTGTTGACCCTCAACTTAAGTCACTTAGATTATCACGTTGTACGGTTCCATAATGTAATCAGCCCCATATCTATTAATAACTTCCCAAAATTGTCAAAAATAGTGAACCAGTTGTACAACCTTGACTTAGTAACCATGTGAATATAAAAGGAGCTTGTCAAGCAGATATATTAATATATCTGGAAATTTCAAGACCCAGATCAAACCATAGTCAGAGAAGAAGAACTTTTACTATAAAAAAGTGGACAGAAGATGAAACAATTGGAACATATTTCTAATGTGGCTCCAAAGCTCCTTGCTGGTGTAAAATGATACAACAAGGTGAAACCAGAGCTGTGCCACATATGTTGCACATATTTACCAAAAGCATCAGTATAGACGATATACATTGATAAACATATTTGGAAAAAAACAACAACAAAAATACTCACTAAAAGTTTTGATTGTACACAGACTCCATCTTCCTTTCTTTCATCTAAATCAGTTCGGTTCTTCTGTCATACAGGTCATGGTAGCATTTCTGTTTTAACATTAAGTCAGTTTCTGTTGTCATGGAAGCTAATGCTGAAGGTCGAACCTGCTCTGTCGTGTTTCTGGCATAAGGTTTAATTTACTGTAGGGTTGAGAATGTTCGCCTGACATTTAGTTTGTGCAGGTCACTACAGATGCAGGTCCTAGCCCTGACCACTGCTCTCTCTGGCCGTCCAGTCAAATGATGTGAAACTTCAAACATTGTTGAATGCCTGCTAGAAGGCCCCAGTGCCACCAGCTCAACATCTGACTGGTCAAAGCAACAGTTTCATTACCTTTTCTTTTAAGCTGCAGGTGCCTGCACTGTTGATTCTGAAGGCCTCGGGGCAGATTTATTTGACCCTAGCAACAGATGATGGTGGAAATATGATTGGATGAAACTCTATATAAACATTTGCTACTAGAAACTGCACAACCAGGAAAAAACAAAACAACAAGAAAAAAATACAAAAAACTATGAAATGTAGAGAAAAGACATTTCAGAAAAGAAAAAGCAATTCTGATTGTTTCCAGGCCAGCAGAGAAGGCTTTGCTGGCCCTGATGGTCCAACACTGCAGGGATGCTGCTAAAACCCATCTCTTTGCCAACTCTACTGACCTTGTCTTGTGTAATGAAATGTATTGGGCCTGCACAACTTTGCAGACTGTTAAACATCCTGTAGGCCCGGGAGCAAGCGAGTTGCATTGACTGTGATACCTGCTCACTGGTCTGTGGTACGAACTTGGACTGCCCACTCACATTAAGGAGCAAGAAGAATGTCCAGATATTGCAGAGTTTGGATGTTTCAAAAGAGATATTGACAAAGAACTGTGACACAGAGAGAAGTATTCCTGTTACAGTAATCTATTTGATCAGATATCCTAATGGTGCTTTATAAACCCTACTGATTCATCTAACATAAAGAGACTGCTAATGAGACCATAGGTCACTAAAGTTCACCATCTCTCTAACTCTTGCTCCTTGCGTCTGTCCTCACTCTTTACATCTTCTCACAGATTCCAAGAGCTTTTACTGCTGCTGAGCGTTTGAACTTTGAAAATTGTCCTTGTGCTTCATGGTAATGTCCTTACTCAAAGCTGTTACAGACGGTAGTTGCAGTCAAATTATATGCACACACCATAGGCTATTTAATATTTTGGACTCTAGACAATCCATTTGAGGGTCCTATAATCTTACAAAGTTAAAACCTATTTGTATCATTTTAGTGATAATTTGTGACGACAGCTGGTAGTTGTAATTTGTTTGTTTGGATTTGGACTGGATAAAATATGAGACTGACCAATAATCATTTGTCACCTTCAGATAGGATGTTCAATGACATTCCAGGAACTACCAATGTTCAAGCCAACCATGAACTGAAAATCATTTAAATACATGCGTCACTGTCCACAGTGAAGACAGTGTTATGTTGATGTCAAATGAAAGTGTGCTGACTAAGAAAAAGTCTCCTCCATAAAAGACCCAATAGGACTAAACTGAACATGTCAGTTTACCACAGAGATATGCCAGCTAGGTATGTGTAAAGGTTTAGGGTTAGACGAACAGTCAAACAAAATACAGGTATTTATCCACAGTGACAAAATGTCTGTTTAAAAAGCTCAAAGTGATCCTTTCAGACCTGAGAGTACTGTGCAAACTCTCAAGCATGGTGGTGGCATTATCATGCTATTGTATGAGTTCATGGCAGTGGATGAAAAAAAACAACAGTTTTTTATTTTTTTATTTTTTTTTAACTTTGCCTAAAAATCCTCACATACAATGTTGAAACTTGGACACAATTGGGTGTTCTGGTTTTTGTTTTGATAAAGCTTGTGAAAGTTTTTAGAAAGGCCTTCCTAAAAGCCTGACCTCAATCAACCAATTTAAATAAACTTTACCAATTCAGCCTTTATTTACTTATTTTTTGTTTGGTTGGTTGTTTAAGAGTAAAAGCAGTTTAACAGTAAGATGTTCCTTTTTTCTTGTATGCTTAGTAGTTAAAGTGTACATTTCCATATGTCTGTCCGTCCGTCCGTCCATCCATCCATCCATCCATCCATCCATCCATCCATCCATCCATCCATCCATCCATCCATCCATCCATCCATCCATCCATCCATCCATCCATCCATTAAAATAATGAACTAAAAGTGTCAATACTAGTCAGTGTTTTACTTTTATTTTGCAGTGTCTCATCTTCTGAGATTTATTTGGTATTGGCATTTAGAATATACATAATCATTCATTTATAATGTGATAACTGATGATGATTAAATATTTCTGAATATTTTAGATAATTGGGGTTAATTGGGGATGATTGGGACTCCAACCCTCAACACATTGAGGGTTGGACTCCTTCTGTTGTGTTGGATCAGTTGGTCCGACAGTTTAGGACCTAGAACTGCAAAGTCCAGATCACCACTCTGTACCATTATAAATCTTGGGAGAACTAAACACCAATGATCATAAAACCTAAGAGTTTTGATTCAGATACCATGAAATGTAATTCTCAGATTATGTTCACCTCCAGTAACTCCTAACTTTGTATTGAATATTTCAAAGGAAGTTTCCAGGGTATTTTTACTATGATCACTGAACATTGTTGATGATCATTAAATATCAACTGGCATCAGGTCTCGTTGATTTTACCAACGCTAGTAGTCAAGGTTGGACCATTTCATTGATTGTGCACAGTGGACGTTTTGACCAGAGAGATAAATGATGCATGTGTGTCTCACAGACATTTTCAATAATTGTGCACATCATTTTCAGTATGTCCAGGAGAGATGTTTCTTCAGTTTGTTGGATTATGTTGCAGATTTTTTTTTTCTAAGAAACAATACATTTTTGTGAATTTGCACACAAAATAACTGTAATTATCATGCCATTGCCTCAATTTTCTCAAAAAACTAAAGCAAAAGTTGCTATACTCAACTATATATATATATATATAAAAAAAACAGTTTGTGAATAAAGCACTTGGACTTCCTAATGAAGAACTGCACGCTGCAGCTGATGTCACCTTCACTCTCTAAGATGCGACTACTCCCATGACACGTGCCTCATTTCATTGCAGCATTATCCTTGAAACAGGCTGAAAAAATAGTTTGAATGTAATATAATTTAGCCTGCCATGTCAGTCTACTTGATGGCTGCATCCATCAATGTCAGCAAAGGGTGCATCAGTGCAGGCCCCAAGGTTTAGCCAAAGGATGCTTGAATTGTGAACGTCTCACGCAGGTGTCTCAGAACATTTTGCCAAGGAATAGATGAGTGTGAGTGAAAGTGGCAGGGAACACCATGCCCTGCTCCGTTTCAATACATAACTTGTTGTCAACAGGAACACAGAAATCCAAACTATTGCCTTAAAAAACAAGTAGTTTATAGTTAATTTAGAAATCATAATGAACTTTTTTGTGATTGGGTTCAGTAGGTATTAATGTGAGTTAGAATAGCCAGTGAATTGGCTCAAAGGAAAAGGATTTTTGTGTTTTCTTTCCTGATGACATTTAAACGGGCTAATGGCTGAGCAACCTGTTTTTCAGTGGGAGGCTGTTTTATCATATTTCATTAGCGTGGCTCATTAGGATTAGATGAAGGCTCTGGATGAGGCATTTCAGAGGAGATTCTTGGCTCCTGAGTGATGTCTGTGACTTTCACTCCCACCTCAGACTTCAAGCTTAAAAAAGGCTGAAAAGAAATAATAAAAGGAAACATGAAAGCCTTTTTATCTGCCTTTCATCATGTGGAGGTTGGCAATTTTACAAACCAGTCAATTAGAGCTGATTACAGCCATGGCACTGCTGCAGTTCCACATACAGACATTTAGCACGCTCTTCTTGTGGACTTTATTTGTTTGGTTTTACTAAAATGCCATGGCCTCATTAGTACTCATTAAAATTGGAAAGCATTGTTTGTTGTTTTTGCATACTTTTTTATTGCAAAATTATTTCACGGGCACTACTCATATTTAATGGTACAGTCAGTCTGAATAAATATCAACATTTGAATTAGCCTACCTCCATTTTTGTAAATACCATAATCCTGAAGCATTAGCATTAAACCATTGAATGTGTTGGTTCCCATGCAGTTCACAACACTGTATGTATTTTGATCCTTTTGATATAAATTGTCTAAAGTGTGTCTGCAATCTTTAGCATGTGATAGAGTAAACAAAAAAAAAACGTATAAAGAAATTGTCATTTGACCAAAATATTCATTCAACTTTTATTTATCCAGCCTTGTTGAGCCACGAGGACTCATCTGCGAGAGCGCGCTGTTTTTAACAAAGAACTCAGATGGAGTACAGACAACACACAGTCACATGAAAACATATGAAATTAAAAAAAGTAAATAGAAGAAATGATATAAAAAACAAAACAACAACAAAAAACTGCAACATGATAAAGCATGTAAAATGCATTGCACTTAACTTACTGACCATTCCTCCTTTCATAAAACAGAAGATAATAAATATACAAATAAGCTAAAATAGAGTAAACATATTTCAACGTTTATTCGTTGTTGGATTATTGTTTCAGACTAAGAGTTTGACGTTAACTAATAATGCAGATGTGTCCAAGCTTTCCATGAGCCATTCAGACCATTCAAATGGAACAAACATGCTGCGGTACAGTTTGGTATCAATCAACCTTTATTTCTACAGGTAAATCCCATTGAGCCTCGAGGACTCATTTACAAGAGAGACCTGATCAAATTGTTGGTATAGTTGTGAGCACCAACTTAAACATGAAACATAAGCTCGAGCTGTTTGAGGAACTAAGAAGGAAGATCATGCATATCCATGTCAAGGCTCAAATATGCAATACTCTCTGCAAGTAGTGTCGTATTACTGGCACCACAGTTGTCAGTAATAAATATATATACACATGGTTTGTGTAATTACTGCCAAACACTTGGGATGTCAAGGCAGAAGGAAATGCAACCCCAGGTTGATCAGATGAAAAGTGTGGATAGTAGAAAAAAAGAGCCAAAGAAATCATCCAAAACCATTCCAGCTGAACTCCAAGGTCACTTTCTGTTTACACCAGCCGTGAACACGTTGAATCATAAAGAAATCCATAGAATTCTAGAGTTCGATTTATTTAAGTACATTTAGTGAGTGTACACACTATATTCAGCTATTAGAGATGCTAAGAGGCCTTTAGAATCATAAATGTAGCAGATCACGGGCGGCTGTGGCTGAGTGGTTAGAGCAGTCGTCCTCCAATGCAAGAGTTGGGGGTTTGATTCCACCAGCAGTCACATGCCGAAGTGTCCCTGGGCAAGACACTGAACCCCTCATTGCCTCCGATGTGTGTCCCATTGGTTTATGATGTGATCAAGCGCTGATTATTATTGATATAGTTATAGTAGATTGCTATCTGAATGGTTAAATGAGGGCACAGATTGTAATGTAAAGAGTTTTGAGTATATTGATAAGAAAGAAAGGTGATATATAAGTACAGTCCATATACCACTGGGATAGGGTAATGTCTGTATTTATTTATTCATTTGTTTGTTTATTTGTTTGTATATTTATATATTTATTTATGTATTTATTCATCATCATTTAAGTAGCTGGAAGATCGGAAGTTGAATTCCAGTGTAGTGCTGAACTTGAACACATCATGTGTATTAAAAATGTTATATACTATTATATTTATTTATTTATTTACTTTTTTTTTTTTTGGGGGGGGGGTGTTAAAAAAATCTACGTCACAGTGAAATTTTGTGAGAAAATAAATTAAATAAATACAAAAGTTCAAAATAATGAAAAAAAGGACCAAACACATGTGGGTGACAATTTCACGGATAAATCTAATTCTCTAAGTCTAACAGCAAATATGTTTGCTATTCCTCCCCCACACACACCCCAAAAAGGGCTGATCAGAAAATGTATATTACAAATTTATACAAAAAAGAAGCGTAGATCATCAAAAATAGGCTTAATGTCTTGATGGTAAAGGTTACACGTGTTTATTGCTGATGTGACAAAAGAACGGAGCAGCTGAATCTGTATGGTGCAGAAATAAACACAATTCTTTATCTAGAAAACACATCAGGCCTGAAATGATTTTGTTACACAGAACAGATGTGTTGTTTTCTTCATATTCAATTTATTTTTTTGGTTGCGTTGACGAACTAAAGCCAATTCGTAATGTAAGAAATAAAAGCTGGGTACGTATCATGCATCAATTTATCTTCATTGGTGGCCTGTAAAAATGATCATTTGAGGAACCTCTGCTTGGTGAAGTCCATGGCTTCAATATTTAGGGATTCCTTGGGGAGTTATGAAATAGTATTAATGATAATGTTGGGGAAAAAGCAGAGCTGTGATCTCCAAAGTCTCCTCCAGTTTGTGTGTGAAAACCTCCTGTGTGCTTCACGATAGTCACTCTCTAATGGAGCTGCTCCTTGAATGCGTGCTAATGTGTCCTCTGCTGGTTCATCAATTCCTGTGACTCTTGTCTTTTATTGGTTCCACCTTGAACTGGATTTTTGGCCCAGAGTGAGACAGGAGGAAGATTAATGCCACTTTTTTTTTTCCCTCCTATAAAAATAAGAAAATCTTGCCACATAACGCCGGCAGCAGGATGAGAATAGATGTAGAGTTTACCATCTGTCACCATGCTGACTAATGCTCATATTCAAAAACTTGCTTTGATTTTTACTCAAATTGACAGAGAAAAAGAAGTTAGGATGAACACGTTAGTGAGGTCTTTCCCAGTTCCTGTACAATATGTTTTACTGGTCTGAGCCAACGCCAACATGTTTCTTCAAAAGGGGTACATACTGTAGCTGCTTTATTGGCAGAAAATGAGTCAGACAGAAAAAAGCCAAGAAAAACAAACAAACAGACAAACAAGTTTGGTTTTACATGATAAACGTACATTTCACACCATCAACCTGAATTTAGCTGAAGTAGTGATGAGATATGTGCGAGTCACTGTCTGAGATTTTTGTACAACTCTTACAGATTATTTTAAAACACAGCCAATTATTGGCTCTTGAAGAGCTTTCTAATGTCGTGCTTGTATTTCTTGGGAAATGATGAAACTTGTATGTTTGTTGGTGACACAAAAAGTGAGGTTTGACCAGTAGCGTCAAAGGTTTTCACGAAATGTAATAAATCCTGAGTGAGTAGGCTTGTCTACACTTAAAAAAATAACTAAAGTTAAAAATATTATAAACGAATCATAGTGTCTAAAAGAAACCTTGTAAACATGGTACTGTTTTTAGAAATGCTCACACACAAACAGGAAACAAGGCGTGGAACAAAAGCTGCAAAAAGCTGTCCTGCTGCGTGAAACCCTCAGACACAAGAAGAAAATGACACCTTCAGGTTCGATTAGAAGACAAGTGGAAATGCAAGCTGGAAGCTGAAGATATTTTTACTCTAAAATCTTTTCCATGTAATTTGTTGAGGCTCTTGAAAACAGTTTGTGTGAACATCTGGCTGAAACAATGTTTGCACATTAAGTATTTAAAAATGGATGCAACTTCATAGAGCTGTGCCAAGCATCCGTGGACTCACTGTGCTGCTGCATTCATGACACGACTTTAAATGAGCGGTCATGGTCAGACACACACACGTGTATGACTCTGAAATGCTTTTTTCATTCAACACTTATTTAGACACGTCAATCCCATTGAGCCTCTGGGACTCTTTTACAAAAGAGACCTGGCTTTAACAGAGTGATGACAACAGTGGACAGCAAACACCAGACAATCATAAAGGATTCGTTCAAATTGAGAACAAGTGAAAATAAAATTAAAAAACAAAAAAACAGCTAGGTGTAACGCGATGTAGAAACTACAAACAGGAACACTGCATTGTTTTTTTCCCATGAACTTAGTAGATGTTTGAAGCCACTTAAGGAGGTCAAGGTCAAGAGCTTCAGATCTTTTCATAAGATATTCCAGGATTATTTTTCCACTCTGAAATGATTTGGTCTACAGAGGAGTTCAAAGTACCCTCAGTGACTACAAGGTGCCCAGGTCCAGTTGAGACAAATCAGGTCTCGATCATAGACCCTCCACAACCAGCATGCTTCTCATTTAGACCATGTTTTGTGTCAATATGCTGATGTTTTTTTTTTTTTTTTGCCAAACATGGTGCAGTACATTATTGCCAACAACTCTACTCTCATGTATTTGTTCAAACCTTACAGGAGTCTTAAAACAAGCCATATCTGTTTTTTTTCTTCTCTATTTGTTTTGTTCTAAACCTATTGTCATGGTTATTTTATTTCTATAAAATGTTTATCTAGTGGTTCCCAAATGTTTCTGTTTTTGACTTGCAAATTATAACTTGACAATTACCATGTTTCATTTATTTTATTTTATTTTTCATTTAACCTTTATTTATACAGGTAGTCTCATTGAGTCACGAGAACTCATTTTCCAGAGAGACCTGTTTAGGTGTGGGGCTGTAGGGATGCATTGGTGCACTGGGCCGGCCTTCCTCAGCTGCTGCTCCCTGCTGCTCTGGCCCCCGGCCTGGGGCTGGCTTGCGGTCGCTGTCGGGTGGGTGGGGCGCATGGACGGCCCGACAGAGGCTCTGTCCGGCTGTCTCTGTGTGCCTGTTTATGTCTCAAGTTAGGTTTTAGGTGGTCCCCTCTCTTGGATCAGTTTTGGCCCCCCATTTGGTGTGTCATGCTCCCCTCCGGTCATGGGCCCCCCTGCCGCCGGTGCATTGGTGGCTCTCAGCAGCTGGAGCTGGGTGGTGGGGTGTGTGCGGGCCCGTCCTGGTGTCTGCCTGCTGGGGCCTGGGTGCCCTGGCTCTGTCAGGCCTCTGTCGGGGGTGGTATGACCTCGGAGATTGGTGTCCATGGACGGATCTACTCTGGAGGGGCGGGTTGCTGGCGGGGCCTGTGGACTTGTCACTGCAGCCTCCTGGGGCTTCCTCATTGTGGTTGCTGGGGGTCGCCCGGGGCTTCCCTTTGCTTCTCTTTCTGGGGGGTGCGGGTGTCCCAGTTGGGGGACTCCCAGAGTTCCGGGCTTGGGGGGCCACTGTGTGTCTGTGGTTCTGGTCTTCCCTGTGTTACCATTGTGTCCTGTGGGGACGGGTCTGTGGGTCCCCACATCCACTATTGAACATTTTTTATGGAGAAACCTTATAGTGACATCATGCTCACACAGGTGTTTAGATCCAGGTGTTTATCAGATACACACTCAGTTGGGTTGTGGTGGCCACTAAATATATCTTGTATTGCCATGTACTGTATAAAATACTTTCTAATGATGTTATAACTATCATTATATATGTTTGTTGTTGTGGTTTCTTGGTTTTGTCTTGTCTTTTATTTCCGCAGGTCTAGAGGCAGACTTCAATGATGTTGATTTGTGTTCTCTTCATCCCTCTCTCTCTCCTCTATTCCACTCCTCCCAGCAGTCTGCCGAGCTCCTCGTCGCTGCAGACACCCAGCTGTAGGTGACGATCCTGTCCTTCTGCTGTCATGAGCCGTGTTTCCTGCTAGTTCCAGGATCTCAGTGGTCAGACACTAGAGCACAGCTGGCAGGTAGATGAGAATGCGTCCACAGAACATCCTTTCAACTCATTTGAGATTTGGTGCTGTAGTTGAGATATTATTTGAGCTTTTTAGATGTTAATCAGCTGCTGTTGGTTGTAGAAAACCGCCTTGTTGTCATGGTTATGCATCATAACAAATGATGAAATGATGAAATTTAGCTATCATCTTTAAACTTTAGATAGTTTCTGTAGATTGTCTCTAGACCTACAACTCTGTGCTCCTCAGCTCCACCTTTGGGGTTCACTTATATACATGTATTACTGATCATAATTGCAAGGGAAGAACACCAGAGGACTGAGAAGAATAGGACTCAGACAACTCAGGAATAAAGGCAAGTGACATTTACTTACAGGTGAAATCAGGTTCTGGGAAAAAAAAAAAAAAAAAACTTGAAAAGAAAGAGGACTGGTATGTAAAGTTTCAGAGAACAAGTCCCAGAATAGATGGAAATGTTTCTCTTACAGTTTCCCTCAGGACTGTCTGTACAAAGAGGAGGGTGGAGGTTCCTAGGTAGGTAGAAGGCACGCAGGTGGCAACAGGTTTCTTTATGTCCAGCCCTGGAAACACCGGAGGTGTACAGGTAGGTCAAAGGTCAGACTACCAGAGAAACAGGAGCAAAGAGGTCACAGTGGGAAGACTGGTAAATATGATATCAGTTCTCAAAAACACAGGAAGGCTGTCACTATACTGGCTGGTATAATGTTGCTGCATCACAAGGAACACTGAATCATCTTTATGCAACCCTGGAGCTCGTTAACTGGATTGACCTCAGCTGCTGCTCATTGGTTCTGATCGGCCACAAGAGAGGAATTGCAAGGCAAGAAACACTGGAATCCCACATGAATAAGTGAGCGGCTGTGGCTGAGTGGTTAGAGCAGTTGTCCTCCAGTGCAAGAGTTGAGGGTTCGATTCCACCAGCAGTCATATGTTCAAATGTCCCTGGGCAAGACATTGAACCCCTCATTACCTTCGATGCGTGTCCCATCAGTGTATGAATGTGATAAAGCTCTGATTAGTCTTTGTAGAGATCAGTGACGTGCAGTCAGGTGAGGCAGTGCCGCACCTGTCATCATGACAAGTACAATACTAACAATGGTAAGAGAAAATACAGTTGACCAATTGACTGTTCTACAAAACCGTTTACTGAATTATTTCAACACTTCAATGGTCAAAACCGCAGAATTTAAGCATTGTCTGTTCAAGCAATGTGGGGTGAGGCAGTGAAGTTCTCTGGTTCACCTCTGGTGGCGCTGTGTCATTTACAATATATGAAGTAGGCGGTCGGTGCATGCCCATTTCTGTCTCTCTTTATATCGCCAATATACAGGTTTGATTACACATGTGCTACACATGTTGATGTTCTACAGTCTGTCTAATATGTTGAAAGAATGCGTGTGACATATTTCTTCTTTCTAATTGGTCATAAATGCACACTGAAAATTCACAGTGTTGAGGCAGAATATACCTTCCTGCACAGATAGGGGGCAGTGCTGCCCCATAGGGACAATGAAATGTCACTGTGCGTTCTGTTACGTAGATGGGCGGGGGTGTAGCAACTCTATGACGATGCACTTGTTTAAATTTGTTTATACGAAAATAGAAGATCATATCTCAAAACTAAAGGATTTATTTCTAAACTCGTCATCATTTTTCCAAACACATTCATCTTAAAATAAAAGTGAAGTCAACTTTATTTATAGAGTACATTTAAAACAGAACCTGTTATCAAAGTGCTTAACAACAGCAACAACAACAGCAATCAATGAGAGTAAAATTAAAGAGAAAAAATATATAAATATATATAAACTGCTCCTTGGTCATTTTAACCCAAAAGCAGCAGGAACGTTAATGTTGCATTTTTTTGGTCTGTGTGTTCTTATTGCTCTGGAAATGTTCTGTATTTTATTTTATTTTTTAAATGTGTGTTTCTTAAAAAACAACAACACTAAAGCTGGTTGCTTTCTCTTCTTTATATTTCAGAACTATATAAGAAGAAGCAGATGTTTGTTTGTTTGTTTGTTTACGATGCAAATGAACTCATTTTGGCCAGTCATGTCCAGTGGTTTCACAGATTGTAATTTAACCCTGACTGACTTACATTTATGAGAGAGAAGCGTAGAAAGAAAATACAAAACAATCCTATCTGTCTTTGCTTATTTTGCCAGCTGTCTAGTTTCTAAGTATGATGAAATGTAAACAGATGTTGGCATAAATGATCAGCTGCAGAAGGAGGCATTAGAGAGCTATATGAGAGGGCTGCTCCTGCGTCAGTGCGTTTTAGATAATATAGAGGTGCAGAGCAGGGAAGCTGTCTTCCTGCCTGGCACTTTAGGTGTGGTTACTTCCAAGATGTCTGATAATACTGTGCTGCAGAGGCAGAGGCAGTCTTTATTTCACTGCTGTGTGTGCACATTACAAACCACCAGTCACTGACAGGTTTATGGATCCATGTGAGGGTTCTCTGAAAACCAAGGAGAAATGAGGTTTATTTCTCCATAGTAGTGAATGGCTGTGTTCCTAAGCAATCTTACAATAAATGTTCACAGTGTTTGTGAGGGGCCCCCAGGAGAGGTTGGACTTGGTTTGACAGTATCCTCTTACCGTTTTGAAAAAGGTGTTTGAATTTGCAGAGGTTTGTTAAAGCCTGTGCAGTTTGCTTCACAGCACTTTATCATAAATATGCAGTTACAAATGCACTTTCAATTTAAGGCTGTGTGGCTTCTGTCATTTATGTTTCATTTTGAGCATGTGCTGATTTGCCCTCAGCTGGGATGCTCTGGAATATTCTGTTTTGTGATTTGTGGCCATTCTCACAAACAAATCTGCACGTTTTCTCATGCAAGCAGCAACACTCTCAATTATTAAAGAGGCCACATTGATTTCATGAATTAGCAAACAAAGGCGAGGGTTAAAAAAGGAGCAAGCCTTTTAAAGAGAAGACATACAAAGTATTCGGATCAACAAATATTTGTTTGCACCGGGGCTTTGTGAGCTTACCAAGGTACTACTAACTCTGTGTGGTATCATTTGGATGAGTCCTGTTGTCAGTTTTAAAGCAAACTAGAGAAATTGCATTTCCTGTGAAAATGCAGTGTGAATACTTATTGTAGAAGAACTTGCTGCAAAACAGCTGAAATTAGCTTAACACATGCTGAAATGTAGCTAAAAAAGTCTAAGTAAGCAGACGAAAGCAGAAAGAACACATATTTGTTGAAATTGGTTGAAATAAGCAGAAAGGAGCACAAAAAATAGCAAATTAGCTAAAACAATTAGATTAACAAGAAATAGCTGAAAAGTAGCTGAAAAGGCAGAAAGAATCTTAAGCTGCCAGAAGAAAGTGGAGAGAGAAAAATGATGCCTAATTATGCTGAACAAAGCAGAAATTAGCACAAACAAGTGGAAATTATCTGAAAAAAGCAGAAATTTGAAGAAAAAAACAGCTGGATAGTAGCTAAAAAATAAGCTAAACTTACCAGAAGGAAGTGGATTGAGCACATTTTTGCTGAATTAGGCTGAAAAAAAGTGTAAATGAGTGCAAAAATGTGCACTTAGCTGAAAAGACTAAAATCAGCATAAAACAGTAAAATATTAGCAGAAATAGCTGAAACTTGCAGTAATTAATTGAAAGAAGCGACACAAGTGTAGATTCACAGAAATAAATTAGAAGAAGCACAAAAAAATGTTGTTGGCCGAAATAATCTGAAACTAGCACAAACATCTGAAAAGATGCTGAAATTAGCTGAAAAAAGTTTAAATTTGCACAATTAAGCTGAAAGAAGCAGAACAAAAGTAAAAGGAGCAGTAAATGATGGTAAACAAATCTAAAGATATGACGGATGTAAAATGAGCTCAATTCATTTTCTATGAGGAAAAGCATGGCAGGAAAGGCTAAATATTTCAAAAAGCTAAAGTTGCACCAATATCAAAAGTCATAGTAGGATTGTCCAGAAAGAGCTGAATGTTTTGATATATTTGTTGAAATAACACAAAAGTTGTGGAGCCAGAAAAGTGCCGAAAAACGTACGGGAGAAAAATGGATCTTAATACTGTGAATGCTTCATAAACCAGCCACTAGAGAGCACAAGCCAGTGTTCCTTTTGTGCCGGTCCCAAGCCCAGGTAAATGAGGAGGGTTGTGTCAGGAATGACATCCGATGTAAAACACTTTTGCCAAAACCATAATGCGAGTTCATCAAAGCGAAACCATGCCAGATCGGTCGAGGCCTGGGTTAACAACGACCGCTACCGGTGCTGTTGACAAACAGGGTACCAGCGGAAATTGTGCTACTGTTAGTTGAAGATCACAAGGAGGGAATTGTGTCAGGAGACAGAGGGAGAAGAGAAACATGAAGAATGTAGGACTGAGGGTTGCAACTCTAAATGTGGGGACAATGACAGACAAAGGTAGAGAGCTGGCTGACATGATGCAGAGAAGGAAGGTAGATGTTTTATGTGTCCAAGAGACCAAGTGGAAGGGAAGCAAGGCTCGCAGCATTGGAGCATGGTTAAAACTGTTTTACCATGGTGTGGATGGAAAGAGAAATGGAGCAGGGGTGGTCCTTAAGGAGCAGTTGGCAAAGAATTTAGTAGAGGTGAAGAAAGTGTCAGATAGGATGATGTGTCTGAAGGCAGAAGTAGAAGGTCTGATGCTAAACATCGTCAGTGGTTATGCTCCACAGGTTGGATGTGATGAGGAGGAGAAAGATACATTTTGGAAAGATCTGGATGAAGTGATAGAGAGTATTCCCAGGGAGGAGAGAGTGGTGATCAGAGCAGACCTGAATGGACATGTTGCTGAAGGAAACAGAGGGGATGAGGAAGTGATGGGTAGGTTTGGTGTCAAGGAAAGACACCAGGAAGGACAGACAGTGGTGGATTTTGCCAAGAGAATGGAAATGGTTATAGTCAACACATTTCCAAAAGAGGGAGGAACATAGAGTGACCTATTAGAGTGGAGGAAGGAGTACGCAGGTCAACTACATTCTGTGTAGAAGAGGAAACCAGAGGGAGGTTGGAGACTGTAAGGTTGTGGCAGGGGATAGCGTGGCCAGACAGCATTGGATGGTTATGTGTAGAATGACTGCTGTTGTGAAGAAGAGAAAAAAAGTAATATCAGAGAAGAAGACCAAATGATGGAAGCTGAAGAAGGAAGAATGTTGTGAGAAATTCAGAGAGGAGCTGTTAAAGGCTCTGGGTGGTAAGAAAGAGCTTCCAAATGACTGGACTACTACAGCAACAGTAATTAGAGAGACAGGTAGGAAGGTACTTGGTGTTTCATCTGGACAGAGAATGGATGATCAGGAAACCTGGTGGTGGAATAGTGAAGTGTAGGACGATGTTCAAAGAAAGAGATTAGCCATGAAGACATATGACAGTGAGAGGACTGAAGAGAGGAGACAGGAATATAAGGAGATGGGACGTAGAGCAAAGAGGGAAGTAGCTAAGACAAAGTAGAAGGTGTATGATGAGTTGTATGGGAGACTGGACACTAAAGGGAGCAATAATTACTTGTACCTATTGGAGAGACAGAGGGCTCAGGCTGGAAAGGATGTGCAGCAGGTAAGGCTTATTAAAGATAGGAATGGTAATGTTCTAACAAATGAGGAAAATTTGACGGGCAGATGGAAGGAGTACTTTGAGGAGCTAATGAATGAAGAGAATGAAAGAGAAAGAAGAGTAGAGGTCATGGAAACTGTGGACCAGGAAGTGGGAAAGATTAGTGAGGGTGAAGTCCAGAAAGCTCTGAAAAGAATGAAGAAGGTGAAGGCAGTAGGACCTGATGACATACCAGTGGAGGTTTGGAAATGTCTTGGAGAGATGGCAGTGAGGTTTTTGACTCAAATATTCAATGGCATATATGAGGGTGCGAAAATGCCTCAGGAATGGAGAAGAAATGTGCTGGTGCCCATTTTTTTAAGAACAAGGGTGATATACAGAGTTGTAACAACTGCAGGGGAATTAAGTTGATGAGCCACACAATGAAGATCTGGGTGAGCGTAGTGGAAACAAGACTTAGACGAGAGGTAACTATCTGAGAGCAGAAATATGGTTTCATGCCAAGAAAGAGCATTACAGATGCCATCTTTGCTTTGAGAATGCTGATGGAGAAGTACAGAGAGGATCAGAAAGAACTTCATTGTGTCTTTGTGGATTTAGAAAAAGCATATAACAGAATGCCTAGGGATGAGGTGTGGTATTGCATGAGGAAATCTGGAGTAGCAGAGAGTATGTTAGACTGGTACAGGACATGTATAAGGACAGCACGACAGTGGTGAGATGTGCTGTAGGAGTGACAGATAGCTTCAATGGGGGTGGGGGGGGTGGGGGGTGCATCAAGGATCGGCTATGACCCCTTTTTTGTTTGTTCTGGTGATGGACCAACTAACATATGAGGTCAGGCAGGAATCCCTGTGGACTATGATGTTTGCAGATGACATTGTGATCTGTGGTGAGAACAAGGGACAGGTGGAAGAGAACTTGGAGAGGTGGAGGTATGCACTTGAAAGAAGAGGAATGAAAGTCAGCCGTAGTAAGACAGAGTAAATGTGTGTGAATGAGAGGGAGGAGGTGGAATAGTGAGGCTACAAGGAGCAGAGGTCACAAAGGTGCAGGACTTCAAGGACTTGGGGTCCACTGTCCAGGAAAATGGGGAATGTGGTAAAAAAAAAAAGTGAAAAAGAGAGTCCAGGCAGGATGGAGTGGATGGAGAAAAGTTTCAGGAGTGATTTGTGACAAAAGGGTGTCAGCAAAGGTCAAAGGAAAAGTTTACAAGACAGTGATGAGACCAGCTATGTTGTTTCGTCTAGAGACAGTGGCATTGACAAAAAGACAGGAGAAAGAACTGGAAGTGGCAGAAATCAAGATGCTAAGGTCCTCCTTAGGAGTGACAAGGCCGGATAAGATTAGGAATGAGATCATCAGAGGTACAGCACAGGTTGAACAACTGGGAGATAAAGTTAGGGAGGCCAGACTGAGATGGTTTGGACATGTCAAGAGGAGGGACTGTGGGTATATTGGTAGAAGCATGTTAGAAATGCAGCTGCCAGGAAAAAGACAAAGAGGAGATAAATGGATGCAGTTAGAGAGGACATGAAGGTAGTTGGAGTGAGGACAAAGGATGCAGAAGACATAGTGAGGTGGTGGAGGATGACTTGCTGTGGCGACCTCTGAAGAGGGAAAAGCTGAAAGAAGAAGAAGAAGAATAGTGTGAATGGTTCACAAGTGTTCACAGGATAAACAGTCATCTCTAAAAGCCTAATATTAAAATATTATCACCTGCCACCAAAAGCAAAAAACATGTTTTTCTATTGACTGTGTATCTCACGAACCACAGAATAAATCTTAATGAAACATTCAGAAAGTTATCACTGTCTACATTGATTAACTTTTAGAATATGTTTATGGCTTACAAAACTAATCAACTTTAATCGATGCAAACATGGCCATAACTTAGTCAAATGATATGTTAGAGATATAGATTATATATGTATAACACTAAGAAACATTAACAACACCTACAGTGAGCACCAAAAGATTACAAGAGATCTTGCACTGTTGCTAGATAATGTGCAAATTGTTATTTTCAATGTTAAACCAAAATGGCTATAACACTGTTATTACTCAACAAAAGATGATCTTAATTCAAAGCTCTGACAATGAAGGTGGCCGCCAATATGTTTTCTATGTAGTCCTTTAATTAAATGTTGTTGGGGCTTTTTTTTTCGTTTTCCTTTTCTTTTGGGAAACCTGTAATAAATACTCTAACCTTCAGATTGTGTATCCAAATGTTCTCTCTCAAATACTAAATTAAAAATTATAGCCACAGGAGAAAATCATGAATGACTGGGGCCTTGTGTCTTTAGCAAATACTTCTAACATTTCTCTGTTGATACAATTATGCTCCTTAAATGTTTGAGAGTTTCCCTTTCATTAACTATTAGTGTCTAGTATGCTTAAGTTTGTAAGAAAAAAAACCAACAGTTTTAATGAAATTCCCTTATGGGTACATTGAAAAAAATCACAGCAGCACAGAAAGCTGAAGGAGGATTTTTTTCAGAACAAATCCTAACCTGAACCCTAGCTACCACCTCAGTTGTTGTAGATTTATGAGACATTAACTGGCTTACAATAGCAGACCCAGGAACTAAATGAGTGATTTGAGCTAGTTTATTATTCAGAAGTTCACCTGTGAAATGCCTCAAAACACCTTGAGGGAGTAGATGGTGATGCTGTTTTATTCAGTGGAGAGGAATAAAAAAACGGGCTTCCAGCAGACCAAGTTTATTTTAATTTGATTTTGCAAGTCCTGCTAATTGCTTCTACTTATACTGTTGATTTAGTTTGATTTTTTTTAAAAACAGAGAACAATTTGGTCCATTTGTGAATCAAACTAAATGTTTAAAAAAAAAGAATAAAGTACAATAAAAGTCATTCCTGAAAGTAGGGATCTGGGAGTGTTTTGTATGTTTATATTGTAGATCAATATCCTGGCTAGAAACTTATTACAAGTACAAGCAATATAAATATTTCAGGTTTAAAATGTCAGTGCAAAGAGTACTAAAAGAGAGGAAAAGAGAAATGGTATGCATTTGTTTCCTCATATATGCTCACTAATCCAGGTAGAAACATTTATAAAAGTTAAGTCAGGTCCTCTGGATGGGTTCAAAAAGAAAAAAAAATGTAGAAATGTTTCATCTTTCATCCAAAATACTTCTTCAGTCTGAGGAGTTGTGCTAAGCTCAGTCTTATAAATAACACTTTCTCATAGTGGATCAACCAGTTTGTTGTTGACATTCAAAACTGAAAGACTGAAAGACGAAACGTTTCTTTCTTTATTTGTTTTACCCATCCAGAGGACCTGACTTAACTTTTTTAGATATGCATTTGTTTGTTCAAATGGATGAACCATCCAGACAATGAAAGTTCTCATATATTCTTGACCTTTGTCCTTGTATTTTAGTTGCATTTAAATAATACCAAATTCAAAACAGCATCCATTAACTCAAATAAGCTGAAATTTAACAGTGCTGCTTCATCACACAGACAAAAGACAGACAGACAGACAGACAGACAGACAGACAGACAGAGGCAGACAGAAAAAGAGGCATACAGACAGATATACATATAGAGAGACAGACACATAAAGAGAGACAGACAGACAGACAGACATTGAGAGACAGACACACAAAGAGAGACAGACAGACAGACAGAGACAGACAGACATAGAGAGAAACAGACAGGCATGTAGAGTCAGAGTCAGAGATTCTTTATTGTCATTCGCACCTCATGTGGTACATGTGGTGGAGCGAAATTATGTTCACAGGGTCCCAGTTACATCCAACAATAAAATGTAAAATAAAAACAGTAACATCTAAGATATGAACTAAGAAAAACATCAACTAAATATACACTAAGCGCTCATAACATAAAACATTGAACATCAGCACAAACATGAACATGAGTCTGTGAGCAGATGTGCACACATGAACACATCAACATTAAAACAGAGCAGCAGCAACATGAAACAGATCAGCAGCAACATGATATGGTTTTTCACAGTGATTATTCTAGTTAGAGATTCATGAGTCTAACAGCCTCAGGGTAGAAGCTGTTCCTCAGTCTAGTGGTTCTACACTTAATGCTGCTCAACCTCCTTCCTGAGGGGAGTGGGGCAAAAAGTGTGTGTGCTGGGTGAGTGTGGTCCTTCATGATGCAGGTGGCCCTCTTCCTGCATCTGGAGGTGTAGATGTCTGTGATGGTGGGGAGACTGACTCCAACATCTTCTGTGCAGCCTTCACCACTCTCTGCAAAGCTTTTCTCTCTGCTTCTGAGAGACAGAGAGACAGACATATAGAGAGACAAACAGACATATATAGAGACAGACAGACAGACATATAGATTGACAGGCATATGGATAGATAGATAGAAGTAGGGACGGACAAATATAATAGATAGAAGGAAGGACGGACAGACAGACAGGCAGATAGACAGGTAGGAGGATGGACAGACAGAAAGATAAACAGATAGAAGGAGGGACAGACAGACATATAGACAGATGGAAGGAGGGACAGACAGACAGACAGATAGACAGATAGAAGGAAGGACGGACAGACAGATAAACAGATAGAAGGAGGGACAGACAGACAGATAGACAGATGGACAGATGAAAGGAGGGACAGACAGATAGACAAATGGAAGGAGGGACAGACAGACAGATAGACAGATAGACATATGGAAGGAGGGACAGACAGACAGATAGACAGATGGACAGATGGAAGGAGAGACAGACAGACATACAGATTGAAGGAGGGACAGACAGACAGATAGACAGATTGAAGGTGGGACAGACAGACAACTTCCATTAGGTTGTTTCACTGAGCTTTGACTGTTGGACAACTTTGTGAACAGCATTCAAGCAGCAGTCCACAGAATCTCTTTAAATGTTATTTTATTTAAAAGTCTCCAAGACTCACAGTCCTCTCGTCTGATTTATGAACATGTTTAAAGAATTTCTTGGAACAATTTTTCTTTCAAAATAGTAAAAGAATCGTGGGCATCTCTAAACCTACTTGAAGCTCTGAAGCAGCAGCGCTGGGTCTACAACCCTGAAGGCTGAATACTAAAAAACTACATGTACATGATAAATGATATTTGTTGAAAAGGGAAAGGTTCAAATTTGCCCTTTTTCATTAAAAAATGTATAGTTAAAAAAGTAAAAAGAAAAAAAACTTAAAAGCTTGTAAAAAAAAATAAAGCTTGTCTTAGCACCTGCAACAGAGCTGACTTGCTGTTCAAACCTTTCCTCACGACATCATTCATCCAGCGCTGGCATGAAGGTTAAGGACCTGCACACCTGACCACCACGTATCATTGATACTTGTACAACGCAGCACAATTGTATGAGAACACATGTCACACTTTTGCTTCACTTCACTGGCTCAGTTGTCGTAGTGTGAAGACATTTACAGTTTAGGGGCCCTCAGGGAGCCTGGATTTACTGCGCTGGCTCTTGTTTGGAAATGAGCAGGAGGACTGCTTTGAGCCTCTGTAGAGGGAGATGATCAGGCTACAGGCAAATACAATTTGTTTTCCCGAATGCAATAGTTATGAATGACTGTCCACATTACGCTCTACAAGTGGCCACGCTGGCTTTGTGTGTTTGTGCAGTAAATTTTGCTGTCAGTGTGACAATAAGAATGCAAATGTTAGTCTGCTAGACGAGGCCAAAAACAAGAAAACAACATGTTACTTTGTTTTGTTGTTTGTTTGTTACATTATCCATATGAAAAAAGAAGTAGAACATTACCAAGCTATCCCATTCTTCTTGTTTTTTTTATTCCTCTTTTTATCCCATGGTCTCTAAAATGTACACATAAATAAGGAAAAGCAACTTGTCAGCTCATTAAGCACAAACATCTGATTATTGCAATATATTCTCTTGTAAGGGGTTTTTGCAGAATTCATCCATCCATCATCTTTTACCCACTTCTTCCATTTCGGGTTACGGGGATCACTGGTACCCATATCCAGCAGTCACTGTGCAAGAGGCGGGGAACACCCTGGACGGGTCTCCAGTCCACCACAAGGACACATGGAGACAAACAACCATTCACTCTCTCACTCACACCTAGGGACAATTCAGAGTTACCAGTCAGTCTAACATACATGTTTATGGTCTGTGGGAGGAAACTGGAGTACCCATAGAAAACCCACGCATGCACGGAGAGAATATCCAAACTCCGCCCAGAAAGGTCCCCCAGCCAGGATTCAGCCCACTGCTCCACTGTGCCGCTGTGTGCAGAGTCCATTTTGAAAATGATTGAACAGCTTTTAGACAATCTTTCAGAACATACGACAAACACCACAATAACAAAGGCTTGTGGTGTTTTTAAGTAGTATTTTTATTTATTTATTTTACTTCATATATTATTGTGTGAAACAACAACATGTTATTTACTTTAAAAATAGAGTTTAAGTGAACTGCCCTTAAGTTACTGATCTTCTTTTCATGCCTTATGTCAATATACAAGTGATAAGTACAAAAGGCTAAAACGTGGTACCCACTTAATGTACAGCAAGCTTGTATACAAGTACCTGTATATTTATGCATGTAAAGAAGGATACTGATATTTGAAATATTTATAAAAGAGTAAATAGTTATTCAAACATATTTATACAAAAACTTTATAAAAAAAAATGAAGGATAATATTATCTAGCTTTTAAACAAGCAAACAAAACCTAAGCATGTGTTTAGTCCAGAGTGGGTAGAAGTAGATCATACGTATTTATTTAAATAACAGTTTTTCAAACACTTCCAAATGTTATGGGCCATCAACAACAGTGCTCAAAGGCCAAACAAGTTGAATTATTGTTAGAGAATTCAGGATTTTCATAGAGATAATTAAGTACCGTTATATTTTTCTGATCACCTGAATAAAAAACTAAAAAGCTTGGTTTGAGTTGTTCGTGTTGCAAACAGCAGTGTTTATTTTCTGAATTTCTTCAGGGTTTTTCAGGTGGATGTAAAAAAAAAGGTGATGGGAAACAGGTCTGAGTTGTTTTCTATAATTCATCTCTGCCAATGAACCTCTACTCAAACAGACTGTATGGCTCAGGTGTGACACGCAACGCAACATGCCAAGCGTGTCTCTCATCGAGTCGTTACCTTGATGTTTCAGACTTAACCTCTCTTAACCAGATTTACCTCTTTCTGCACGACTCAGTGCAGTTTCTGTTGTTGCCAGAACAAAGACATGATTGCTCTTTGTCATGAACATTGCCCATAACGTTCGTTTCCCAAGTATCTCCCAGTGTTCCTATTTTTTTTCATGTGACAACAAAAGACATAATTACATTCACTCAGACAGTGTGTGACAGCTCTCCTGACATGAGACAGAAATGTGAACAAAGCATAAGGACAACCAGTTGACTTGCGTAGAGATTTCTCACTCCCTTCCTTTGTAAATAATAATGTTGTTTCTCTGACGGAAATCAACTGTAACATTTGTTAATTAGGTCTTGATTATTTAATTCAATAATTGGTATTTGCATACAAAATAAACAATTTTATTCAAGAGTTTAAGAATCGCTGTGCATTTTTTTCTGTTTACTGAACCATTTAGATATATTACTTGCTCTTCAGTCAGTAGCATGCAGTGTTTTAGTGATACAGAATTTGAGGACTAAAAAAAACCTGTCAGGGCCATGCTCTTTTATAAACACACATTACAACATACAGTGCTTGATTTATCTATTCTCAGTTGTTACACTTAGCTGTTTAAATTTAACCCAGTAATAACTATGTTAACTTGTTTATTTTAATTTTATTTTTTACACTGATAGGTAGTAGATGTCAATGTGTTTAAACACTTTTGTCTTCAAGGAGCACATGAAACAATATAAATCCAATTTAATCTGTTAAAAATGGTGCCCACTAGCCCCAAGTATAGTCTGTCAAGTAGAATCTTGGGACTCAAACCTTAGAAGAGGTTTGCTTAAATGTTTCCAAGACAGAGAAGATGCACTGCCTGGTAAAAAGGCACATAAAAAAAGTTGCCACCAAAAAAATGGTCACACACTAATATTTTGTTGGACTTCCTTTGCTTTGATTACAGCATGCATTCATCGTGGCATTGTTTCAATAAGCTTCTACAATGGCACAAGGTCTAATTCCATCCAGTGTTGCATTGATTCTTCACCAGGATCTTGCATTGATGACCAGGCACTGGGCATGATGGTGCTTCACTTCACCTGCCTCCCTTCTTACCCTGATGTGCCCATCATTCTGGAGCAGGGTAAATCTGGACTCCTCAGACCACATGACCTTCTTCCATTGCTCCAGAGTCCAATCTTTATGCTCCTTAGCAAATTAAAGCCTTTTTTTTTTTCCCAGTTAGCCTCACTGATTAGTGGTTTTCCACAGCTGTTCAGTCCCAATGCATTGAGTTCCCTTCACATTGTGCGTGTGCTCTTACTTTCACTATTAGACACAGCCCTGAGAGCTACTGTTGTTTTTCTTCTATTTGATTTCATCAAACGTTTAAGTGATCAATGATCACGATCATTCAGGATTTTTTTACGGACGCATTTCTTCCTCGAAGACGATGGGTCTCCACTATCCTTCCAGTTTTTAATAATGTGTTGGACAGTTCTTAACCCAATTTTAGTAGTTTCTACAATCTCCTTAGATGTTTTCTCTGCTTGATGCCAATGATTTGACCCTTCT
>NC_056517.1:1443290-1444749 GCF_014905685.2 Nematolebias whitei
TCTCATTCACACACATGTACTCTGTCTTACTATGGCTGACTTTCATTCCTCTTCTTTCAAGTGCATACCTCCACCTCTCCAAGTTCTCTTCCACCTGTTCCTTGTTCTCACCACAGATCACAATGTCATCTGCAAACATCATAGTCCACAGGGATTCCTGCCTGACCTCATATGTTAGTTGGTCCATCACCAGAACAAACAAGAAAGGGGTCAGAGCCGATCCTTGATGCACTCCCCCCCCCGCCATTGAAGCTATCTGTCACTCCTACAGCACAACTCACCACTGTCCTGCTGTCCTTATACATGTCCTGTACCAGTCTAACATACTCTTCTGCCACTCCAGATTTCCTCATGCAATACCACACCTCATCCCTAGGCACTCTGTTATATGCTTTTTCTAAATCCACAAAGACACAATGGAGTTCTTTCTGATCCTCTCTGTACTTCTCCATCTGCATTCTCAAAGCAAATATGCATCTGTGGTGCTCTTTCTTGACATGAAACCATACTGCTGCTCACAGATAGTCACCTCTCGTCTAAGTCTTGCTTCCACAACTCTGTCCCAGATCTTCATTGTGTGGCTCATCAACTTAATCCCCCTGTAGTTGCTACAACTCTGTACATCACCCTTGTTCTTAAAAAAAATGGCCACCAGCACTTCTTCTCCATTCCTGAGGCATTTTCTCACCCTCATATATGCCATTGAATATTTGAGTCAAAAACCTCACTGCCCTCTCTCCAAGACATTTCCAAACCTCCACTGGTATGTCATCAGGTCCTACTGCCTTCCCCTTCTTCATTCTTTTCAGAGCTTTCTGGACTTCACCCTCACTAATATTTCCCACTTCCTGGTCCACAGTTTCTATGACCTCTACTCTTCTTTCTCTTTCATTCTCTTCATTCATTAGCTCCTCAAAGTA
This sequence comes from Nematolebias whitei, assembly GCF_014905685.2. Taxonomy (NCBI): domain Eukaryota; kingdom Metazoa; phylum Chordata; class Actinopteri; order Cyprinodontiformes; family Rivulidae; genus Nematolebias; species Nematolebias whitei. Next base: position 1,444,211 of record NC_056517.1, read on the forward strand.
CTCCTTCGATCTGCCAGTCAAACTTTCCTCATTTGTTAGAACATTACCATTCCTATCTTTAATAAGCCGTACCTGCTGCACATCCTTTCCAGCCTGAGCCCTCTGTCTCTCCAATAGGTACCAGTAATTCTTGCTCTCTTTAGTGTCCAGTCTCCCATACAACTCATCGTACACCTTCTACTTTGTCTTAGCTACTTCCCTCTTTGCTCTACGTCCCATCTCCTTATATTCCTGTCTCCTCTCTTCAGTCCTCTCTCTGTCATATTTCTTCTTGGCTAATCTCTTTCTTTGAACAGCGTCCTACACTTCACTATTCCACCACCAGGTTTCCTTATCATCCATTCTCTGTCCAGATGACACACAAAGTACCTTCCTACCTGTCTCTCTAATTACTGTTGCTGTAGTAGTCCAGTCATTTGGAAGCTCTTGCTTACCACCCAGAGCCTTTAACAGCTCCTCTCTGAATTTCTCACAACATTCTTCCTTCTTTAGCTTCCACCATCTGGTCTTCTTCTCTGATTTTACTCTTTTTCTCTTCT
>NC_056517.1:1444849-1445042 GCF_014905685.2 Nematolebias whitei
TGCGTACTCCTTCCTCCACTCTAATAGGTCACTCTATGTTCCTCCCTGTTTTGGAAATAGGTATTGACTATAACTATTTCCATTCTCTTGGCAAAATCCACCACCGTCTGTCCTTCCTGGTGTCTTTCCTTGACACCAAACCTACTCATCACTTCCTCATCCCCTCTGTTTCCTTCAGCAACATGTCCATTCA
>NC_056517.1:1445142-1446625 GCF_014905685.2 Nematolebias whitei
AAACACATCAGCAGCAACATGAAACACATCAGCAGCAACATGAAACACATCAGCAGCAACATGAAACATATCAGCAGCAACATGAAACACATCAGCAACAACATGAAACAGATCAGCAGCAACATGATGTGATTTTTTCACAGTGATTATTCTGGTTAGAGATTCATGAGTCTAACAGCCTCAGGGTAGAAGCTGTTCCTCAGTCTAGTGGTTCTACACTTAATGCTCCTCAACCTCCTTCCTGAGGGGAGTGGGGCAAAAAGTGTGTGTGCTGGGTGAGTGTGGTCCTTCATGATGCAGGTGCAGATCCTCTTATGTTCAGGGGTGTGCAGGTGTGTTTGTTCCTTCTGAAGTCCACAAACATCTCCTTTGTCTTCTTAATACCTCCACTTGCAAGTTTTTGGGTATGCTCTGGGATTTACTTCTAGGGGGACATAACCAGAAATCCTCCAGGAGAGTAAGTGATTCAAGAGGCATCTTAATCAGATGCTTGAACTACCTCAGCTGACTCATTTCAATGTGAAGGACCAGCAACTGTTTCCAGAACTCATCTCAAAGTCTTAGCCAAGCTACAAGAAGTTTATTTAAGTCACATATCTATGATCTTGTTCTTTGGGTGATTAATCCATCCATACCTCATAACGATATGACGGATATAGATTAATCTATAAATCCCTTATAATTTCATTATAACATGTATAAAGGCTTATTTTCTGACTCAGCTCCTTCAACACAACATACCAAAGCAATACTATCATTACTACGCATTAAACCCAAATCCATAAATCCAATTTTCGTCCATTCCTTCCACCATTTGCAAACAAGACAAAACAAGATATACTTGAACTCCTCTGCTTGAGGAAGACACTCAATCCCAATCCTGTGGGAGCAAGCATTTATTTATTTATTTATTTTTAGTATTCATTTTCACATGTGCAATAATACTAAATGTGTTCAGTATGACAATCCTTATACATTTTTGACCTTTACATTTCTGGAGTACGCAAGAGCAGATGGCACAGAAACATCAGTGGCATGCTTTGCAATCTCCTCCAATTATTAAATATAAGTGTTCACCACTTCATATTCCATTTCTACCTATGTTAATTCCTACAACTGTTTCAGCCAGCAGTTAAAATAATTAAACACCCTTTCTATGTAAAAAAATAATAATAATAATACTGAAATAATGCTTGATGCTGACAATTGAGACTGTTGTCTGTACAAGCATCAGGTTTGTTGTTTCTTTTTTCTGATTGTCAATGCATCCAACTTCTTTGGTTTTTGAGTTTCAATGTGTGACATCAAAGTTCTTTGTGAGAGGAAGTCATTATAGAGTTTTGCAAAATACTTAAATTCTATGTGACCCCAGTCTTGTTTTACGCACATTAGAAGCCAGATGCCTGTTGGAACAAAGCATTTCTCCAGGAGAGACGTTTGCTTTTATATAAAAGTGCCTCTGAGTTGGTCTGAATTTCATTTC
>NC_056517.1:1446725-1448393 GCF_014905685.2 Nematolebias whitei
TTTGCTTTTATATAAAAGTGCCTCTGAGTTGGTCTGAATTTCATTTCCTTTGAAAAAGAATCAGGAAGCTTTCTCTCTGTTTCATCGCTTTGCCACTAGTTCATTCTTTTCCTCTCTGATGCTTCTTGCATTGTCCTTTGAACATGGCAATGGTGGCTTTACAGCATGGACGACACTTCAACTTGGCCACAGTGGCCATAGTCACATCAAAGCTATGTGCACCATGTCAGTAAGACCTTAACTCAGCTTTTGACGACCCCATGCTGTCAGACTACACGTCTTTTCAGACAATTTTGAGAAAAAAAGTATGTCTCAGCTGCTAACACAAATGTTTTCTGGTTTGGGTTTCCTCTGCAGTACTGTAGTTCTGTGTGCAAAAATCTAATGCAAGACTATAAAAAGAGGAACAACAGATGTTCATCAATATGAATTTAGAAGTAGTTGATAGAGGGTAATGTTCACAAAGGGTTGGAGCTAGATTTCAGTTTAGTTTTGAATGTGGACATAGCTCAGAATGGATCAAATCAATGCAGGTTCACTCTCGGAGTCCAATTACCCTAACAGGGAAATGATGATAGGGATCAACTATTGTGCCACAAAAACCCAGTCAGGTGGCAAGATCAGCCACTCATTTCCTCATTTTTCACTCAAGATCTAATGGTCTCTAAACCACTCTGAGCTGATGCAGAGAGAGGCCCAGAATAAAACCACTTTCCTCACTTCTTTGTGACCATCGTAAAGCTTTTTTTGTTTCCAATTCAATTCAGTTTATTTATAAAGCGTCAAATCACAACAAAGTTGTCTCAGGGACTTTACAGGAACATTCACATAAAAGCCATTTAGTAAAGTTCTCTTTCTAAGGAATCCAGCAGACAAGTTGAATCTTGGCTTTGTTGCAGTCTCCCATCCTGAGCAAGCACAGTGGAGACAGTGGAAAGAAAAACTCCCTTTAACAGGAAGAAACCTCCAGCAGAACCAGCTCAGGACAAGAAACCATCTGCTTTGACCGGCTGGTTGAGAGGACAGGAAGGAGAGACAGACTAACACAGAATGGTAGGTCCAGGTATAGGTCCAGGTCCAGGTATAGGTCCAGGTCCAGATATAGGTCCAGGTCCAGGTATAGGTCCAGGTGTATCTGAAAGACAAAAAAAACCACATGTTAAGGATATAAAAAAACAATTACAAATACAAAACAGGTTGAGCAGAGTAAGTAAAGACAGTAGAGTGAAAAGTGTGGTCAGTTTGTCCTCCAGCAGTCTAAGTCTATAGCAGCATAACTAAGGGACAGCTCAGGAAACCCAAGCTGACCCTAACTATAGGATTTATCAAAAAGGAAAGTCTTAATCCTAGTTTTAAACTGGATAATGTGTCAGCCTCACGGACAGAGATTGGAAGTTGGTTCCACAAGAGAGGAGCCTGATAACTAAAGGTTCTGCCTCCCATTCTGTTTTTGTAAATTCTAGGAACCACAAGTAAACCTGCAGTCTGAGAGTGAAGTGCTCTGTTAGTAAAATATGGAACTATAAGATCTGTAATATAAGATGGAGCTAGGTTGTTGAGAGCTTTGTAGGTTAGAAGTAAGATTTTGAATTATATTCTGGATTTGACAGGGAGCCAATGGAGAGAAGCTAAAACTGGAGAGAGATGATCTCTCCCAGTAACTCCAGT
>NC_056517.1:1448493-1450599 GCF_014905685.2 Nematolebias whitei
CTCATGGTGATTGCCAGAAATGATTAAATGAAGACCTGAAGTCTTGAGACTGATCTGAGCTAAAGTCTCCCCAGTCACCCCAGCAATAGATACAGGGGAAATCTCTTGAGTAGGAAGAGATAATTCTTGGACAAGATCTAAACTAATTAAATTCTGTTCCGCACCAGAGTCCACTAAGGCTGGGACAGGAAGACGGTTCTGGTGGATCTGAATGAGCGTAGGCAACACAAGTCGACCGGAGGAGGAGAGAGCAGAAGTACCCACCAATATCTCTCTCTTTATTGGCGGGCGTTTTCGTTTCCCCGAAACGGGCAATCAGCTATATAATGTCCAGACCTCGCACAGTAAATGCACGAATTATTATCCCTGCGTCTCTGTTTCTCTTCAGGTGACAAATGAGCTCGACTGATTTGCATGGGTTCAGGTTCTGGAGGTGTAAAAAAACGTTCAGTAGAGACCTTATGATGAGGAGGTGAAACGGAATCTCTGCTTCTCTGGGATTTGTAGTTGACAAACAAGTCCTTGTAGGCGCGGGGCTCACCTGATGATGTAGCGAACCCGGAAGTGGAGTGACGGTGGGAGTTGTAGTCCTTCTATCTTCTCCGCTCCCGGAAACGCTCGTCAATAGCCACTGCTAGATCGATTAGCTCATCGAAATCTCCAGGTTCATCTCTAACAGCGATCTGATCCTTGATGAAATCGGAGAGAGAATTTAAGAAGGTACCTTGAAGCGAGAGGTCGTTCCATCCAGTCTGTGCCGCGAGGATTCGGAACTCCAAGGCATACTCTGCGACAGGTCGACTCCCCTGACGAAGTCCCAGGAGTCGCTTTACGGCGTTGGGTTGTTGTAGTGGTCGGTCGAAGATTCTCTTGAATTCTTTTAACAACGTATCAAAGGAGAGAAGATCGACATCATGAAATTGCAGGTAGGAGTTTGCCCAACGAAGTGCATTCCCTTTTAATTGATTTGTGAAATATGTGATCTTAGCTGCGTCATTTGAGTAAAGTTGAGGAGCGCCCTTGAATGCTAATTTACACTGCAGAAGGAATCCGCCACACGAATTGGGGTCTCCAGAGAATAGTTCGGAAGGCTTTGTAATTACCTGCAGGTTGGAGGCACCGGTCTCAGGCGTAAAGCTGGGGGAAATCTCCACAGAGGAAGGAGCAGGAACTGTAGATGGGGAAGGTGAAAATCTTTGATTTAGAGAGAAAACCATACCTCCTAACTCCCTTAGATTCTCCTGCATGGCTTCTTGTTGGGCCAGGACTCGTTGAAGCATCTCCTCGAGTTTAGTTATACGTTCCATCTGAGATAGGGAGGGAGTTTGCTCACCCCTGGTTTCGTTCTGGGTCTGTCTTGGCTGGAGCATTATCTGTCACAACAGACTGAACCCAGAGTAGTACGAAAACCAGGAATAAGCCAAACTCAGAGTAGCAAAGGTAACAGTGTTTATTATATTTACAGTGAAATAGTACACTTGTGGTTCCTGGAGCGTCTGGAAGAGAGAACGGTATCAGAAGAGGTTCTGGTAGAAAGGATGCGTTGCTGTAGATAACTATGTTTGTTTTCTCTTACAGGTGTAGATGTTGAAGCAAGACTCAGGAGGTATCACCCAGACTCCAGAGTAGAGGAAAAGGACAGAACGAGGGACAGATGAGTCCAACAGGCTGTGGCAGGCGAGGCAGGACTGGCAAGCGAGAGGCAACGAGGCAGAGCTGGCAGGCAAACAGGATCCACGAGTTCACAGAAAACTGTAGGCACAAAAATCATAAGGTAAGTAGTGATCTCAGATTCACACTCTTTCAGGCTGAAGGCATAAATACCAAATGAGGCACAATGCTCCAGCACTGGTTCACACTGGACTGCAGCCTTAAGTAGTGTTGCTCCTCATCAGGTGGATAGCCGTCAGCTGGTGTCAATTGGCGGCCATCATGGAGAAGGCTGCAGGCAGTGGAAACCTTACACCGTGAAAAAAAGGCTTTAAACTAACATCTCATCTAACAGATTTTAAGATTGCGTTTGTAGATTTAAAAATATGGAGGAAAAAAAAACAGGACAAAAAAATAATACTTAGAATACCTGCAAAACTCTTGATTTACTATTTC
>NC_056517.1:1450699-1451811 GCF_014905685.2 Nematolebias whitei
CTCACTGACCTACATAACCTCACTGACCTACAGAACCTCACTGACCTACAGAACCTCACTGACCTACAGAACCTCACTGACCTACATAATCTCACTGACCTACAGAACCGTACTGACCTACAGAACCTCACTGACCTACAGAACCTCACTGACCTACATAACCTCACTGACCTACAGAACCTCACTGCCCTAGAGAACCTCACTGACCTACACAAGAAGCGGTCAGTGAACAAAGCCAGGCAGATTCTGGCAGATCCTGATCACCCACTCTGTGGTGCGTTCAGGTTGCTTCTGTCTGGACGCAGGTATTTATTGCCCTAATATGGAACGGACAGACTGAAAAACGTATTTATCCCTGTAGCGATCAGGCTTCTCAATGAACAGTGATGATTTCTATACTGTTGTTTTAATGTCCTAATGTCTGGTCTTGTATGGATGTTTTGTGTGTCTACTGACTGTGAAACAAATTGCCCCTTGGAGATAATAAAGATTCTTGACCTTGACATTGCTAGAAAGAAAATATAATTTATTAAATGCAAAGTGTTTTTTCAGAGCCTAAGTCACCTTGTTTATGTTATACCATATTTCTCTCTACAATGGTCAAACATCATAACTACTGCGTAACGTATAATTGGTCTTCTTGGAGCTTATGTTTTGCTGTGCAAATGTGGCTCATTTATCTTTGGAACGTGGAGCACACATTCCAACCCCTTAGTATTTAGTTAACTAACTGTGCTGACTAGTGTTTTAGCCTTTTTGTTTTTTTCATTTACTTATTTATTTTGTGGTAATAGCTTTTGTTCCATCATTGATGTCTTGGCTTTATTACAGTGTGCAATCAGAGTTTCAAAATTGTTATTAACATTTTTATTTTTTTAAATCAATTATCATTACTCACCAATTCACTCACAAATATGAAGGGGCTACCAGCAGCAACATGAATAAATAAATTAGATGCAACAATACTGATAACGTATTGCTCAAATTTCATATTCATTTTTTTAATATAGTGGTTTTACACTGTTATACACAATCTGCAGGAGATGGTACACTTCTATACTATAAGTGGTGAGAGACTGAACTCAGAAGGTTTGTCATTACTTATGTATAAA
>NC_056517.1:1451911-1452911 GCF_014905685.2 Nematolebias whitei
GTAGGTCAGTGAGGTTATGTAGGTCAGTGAGGTTCTGTAGGTCAGTGATGTTATGTAGGTCAGTGAGGTTCTTTAGGTCAGTGAGGTTCTGTAGGTCAGTGAGGTTATGTAGGTCAGTGAGGTTCTGTAGGGCTATGCCAGCAGTTTTGCTGCACATCCTGACAATCCCCGAGAGGTTGTTCCTGTTTTTGCATGTCAGAAGTCGAAAGAAGAAAGAAGTTCTCACAGTGCAAAAGTTCAACATATCACCTCAAGAAAATGTGAACAGTAGTAAGTATAAATGATAAATGGACATCCATTTTTTATTATTTGATGTTTACTTAAATTGTTCAAATTAAAAATAACATTTAGCTATCAGATCTGACTGTTTGGGGATATGTCTCTGCTCTTACTTTGAAAGCATTAAGAAGTAGAAACTAAAAGAGCCTGTGGTAGCTTGGTGGTCAATGCTACAGTCTTGTAATCCTGAGGTTGAACATTCAAGTTCAGGTTATGTCAGGCAGGGTATCCGGTGTAAAACAATCACCAAGTTCTTCATACAAGTGCACTCGCTTTAGCGACCCCTCTGTTATGTAGCAGCTGAAAGAAACTTACTTATTAAAGATTAGCAGCAGCACACATCTTTGTGTCCAAAGCCTGATTCATTACGAAGTTTGACAGCTGCAAGACTTGGAGTGAGTACATTTTAATTTGCAGCAAAGTTTAAACTGGTTGATTGTCCTAAATTACAAACTGGCAGGTGACTAACACTTGTTACAACTATGCTCTTTCTTCCAGTTAACAGGACTGAGGCAACACGACAGGATGAGATGAGACAAGTGTATTGAATGCCTAAAGAAATGTCCAAAATTGACAAATATAACGTGTTTTTGCTTTGAGTTTTTCTTTTGGCTGTTCACTTTTTGTGGATTGCTAAAGTCAAACTCTTCCAAATCACTCTGTCTTTCGAGTCCTTTTTCTTTACTGTAACTACCTCCATGTCCTCTCTAACTTTATCCAT
>NC_056517.1:1453011-1454044 GCF_014905685.2 Nematolebias whitei
GTGAGGTTCTGTAGGTCAGTGAGGTTCTGTAGGTCAGTGAGGTTCTGTAGGTCAGTGAGCTTCTTTAGGTCAGTGATGTTATGTAGGTCAGTGAGGTTCTGTAGGTCAGTGAGGTTCTGTAGGTCAGTGAGGTTCTGTAGGGCAGTGAGGTTCTGTAGGGCTATGCCAGCAGTTTTGCTGCACATCCTGACAATCCCTGAGAGGTTTTTCCTGTTTTTGCAAGTCAGAAGTCGAAAGAAGAAAGATGTTCTCACAGTGCAAAAGTTCAACATATTACCTCAAGAAAATGTGAACAGTAGTAAGTATAAATGATAAATGGACATCCATTTTTTATTATTTGATGTTTAATTAAATTGTGCAAATTAAAAATAACATTTAGCTATCAGATCTGACTGTTTGGGGATATGGCTCTCCTCTTATTTTGAAAGCATTAAGAAGTAGAAACTATAAGAGCCTGTGGTAGCTTGGTGGTCAATGCTACAGTCTTGTAATCCTGAGGTTGAACATTCAAGTTCAGGTTATGTCAGGCAGGGTATCCGGTGTAAAACAATCACCAAGTTCTTCATACAAGTGCACTCGCTTTAGCGACCCCTCTGTTATGTAGCAGCTGAAAGAAACTTACTTAATAAAGATTAGCAGCATCACACATCTTTGTGTCCAAACCCTGATTCATTACGAAGTTTGACAGCTGCAAGACTTGGAGTGAGTACATTTTAATTTGCAGCAAAGTTTAAACTGGTTGATTGTCCTAAATTACAAACTGGCAGGTGACTAACACTTGTTACAACTATGCTCTTTTCTCCAGTTAACAGGACTGAGGCAACAAGACAGGATGAGATGAGACAAGTGTATTGAATGCCTAAAGAAATGTCCAAAATTGACAAATATAACGTGTTTTTGCTTTGAGTTTTTCTTTTGGCTGTTCACTTTTTGGGGATTGCTAAAGAAAGTCAAACTCTTCCAAATCACTCTGTCTTTCGAGTCCTTTTTTCTTTACTGTAACTACCTCCATGTCCTCTCTAACTTTATCCAT
>NC_056517.1:1454144-1465001 GCF_014905685.2 Nematolebias whitei
TTTTTCTTTACTGTAACTACCTCCATGTCCTCTCTAACTTTATCCATATATCCATAGGTGTCGCAACCATTATATGTCACGGGGACGTGTCACAGATGGAGGAGGTGGAGACACCTCTGGGTTGCTCGCCAGCTTAGCAGCTTAGTGCAGGCAGTTGTTGACCGGAGGGTTGATCATAAACATATATACATGGTTAGGAGGATGCTTGAGAGAAGTGCAGCGCTACGTCTGTAGCATGTTAGCTTAGCAGTAACTGTGACGCTGTGAGACGCTGCAGGTGTAAGAGACTCTGTGTGTTCAGGTGCATTTAAGTTGAAATGTCTTTAAACCCCCACACCTTATTGTCCTCAAGCTTCATGAGAAACATCATTTAGATGAGAAGTGTTGAACACAAGTAAAAAACAAGTCTAGTGGTGATGTTTTTTTATTTCTTTATAAAGACAAATAGTGCTGATCTGAAGTGTGTTAAAGTTAAAATGTCTTTAAAACCCACAGCTGAATTTACACAAACTTGGTGAGAAACATGATTTAAATGGGATTAAAGTCAGGACATCTAGATGAAATGTTGATTTTTTTGTACAACAGTGTACACTTTTTTGCACACTGGTGCACGTGCACATGCGAGTGCACACACACACTATAGTCTCCCCACACACACACACACATTACAGAGGCTTCTGACGCCCACACATATATCTCTTCTTTGGACTTCCTCGTTTGTTGTTGTTGTTTTCCTGCCAGCTATAATTACATTATCCTTCCACCACTGTAGAAGAGGCAGAGGGTAGCACTGTCCTTTGCACATGTCCAAATATTAAAGTCTGGCCACTCTAACATCTTCAAGAAAAAGATTGTGTCTGTGGAAATATTTTTCTCATTACCATACAGCAATTCACAAATAGTCACATCTTGTCCAGGTTTAGTTTCCATAACTCTCCCAGATCTTCATCATGCAGTTCATCAGCTTGATTCCCTTGTAGTTGCTACAACTCTGTAAATTACCATTGTTCTTAAAAATGTGCACTGGACGCTTCTTCTAAATTCCTCAAGCATTTTCTCACTTAGGGCAGCACGGTGGCGCAACTGGTAGAGCTGCTGCCTCTCAGCGAGCAGGTCCCTGGTTCAAACCCCGGTCCAGGGGCCTTTCTGGGTGGAGTTTGCATGTTCTCTCCGTGCATGCGTGGGTTTTCTCCGGGTGCTCCGGTTTCCTCCCACAGTCCAAAAACATGCATGTTAGGCTGACTGGTAACTCTAAATTGTCCCTAGGTGTGAGTGAGAGAGTGAATGGTTGTTTGTCTCGTTTGTCTCTATGTGGCCCTGTGATGGACTGGAGACCTGTCCAGGGTGTACCCTGCCCCTCGCACAGTGATTGCTGGACATGGGCACCAGCGACCCCCGTGACCCAAAATGGAATAAACGGGTAAAGAAAATGGATGGATGGATGGATTTTCTCACTTTCAAACATGCCATTGAATAACTAATTTATAAACCTCACTTCCGTCTCTCCTAGACATTTCCAAACCTCCACTGGTATTTCATCAGGTCCAGCTGCCTTCCTCTTCTTCATCTTATTCACCCACACCAACTTTTCCCACTTCCTAGTTGACAATTTATATCACCTGTGCACTCCTTCACTGTTCATTCTCCTTATTCATTTACTTTTCAGAGTAGCCTACTCATTCCATTGTGGAGTTTATTAAACCTACTGTTTATTAAATTTCAGACTGAGGACTTAACAAATAAAAAGCAAAGTTTTATGGTTTCTTCTGCAGAAGGAGAAAACACATGAACAAGCACGCAGCCCAATGAGTTCTGTGTATTCTGAAAAAACATGAGCAATAGGGCTTCATTTATACACACCTTCACGCGTAACAGAACTTGTTTTCACACAACAGGCGTTAACCTCATGTGCAATCTTATCAGGGTAAAAACATACAGAACGTTTGTGGTCCGTGTGACCGGTTCTGGAGCTGGGTTCTGTACCGACAGGCTTGTGAGACTCGGAAGAAAAAAGTTTCACACACTGATGTTGGAGGAGTGCAACTGCTGCAGTCCAGATACGCTTTAACATAGTGTAGTGATATAAAGTAAATGAATAATAAAAGTGATAATAAAACTGATGAACAAAATAAACTGGTATCAATGTTTTCATTTGCACACCATCTTCCCATCATACTCTCCTAGCTTGTTAGTACATTGCCATTTATACATTTAGCAAGCTTAATTGTTGTACATCAGAGTCAGAGTTTCTTTGTTGTCATTCACACCACATGTGGTACATGTGGCGGAACAAAATTGTGTTAACATTGTGTAATCATCCTTTCCAGCCTGATCCCTCTGTCTTTCCAGCTAGTAAAACCCTTGTACAGTATTCCTCCTTAATGTCCATCTGTCTGTACAACTCATCATATGCATACTGTGCTGCCTTTACTGCTGTCTGCTCACTTGTGCCCTCTTCACCTAGTTCTTCTTGGCCAGTCTTCCTCTGGACAACAACTCAGTTTAGTGTCTGTAATTCAGAATTGCTAAAGCTGTATTCATGTTCTAATCAGTATCCAAAGTCCTGGCAAATGTTGCCGCAATTGTAAGTACTGAATAGAAAAAATTGCCATGGCTGTGTGAAAACATGTGACTTCAAATGTGATTTGTTGCAATTTAGCATCTCCACTTAGCTCCCTAAAGTCACAGCCATTGAGATGCTATGTTCACCTGTTCGCCACACATGACATTGTGTAATAGCTGTAGTGGCCATCTGGAGATGGTTGACTGCAAGAGATAATCAGCGGATGTGCAACTGTGATTGCCTGAGGGTTATCTATAACATTTTCAGTGACTATTGAGAACATGTAACAGACTAGTAGGGTTAACTGTAACAGTTGATGCCAAAGTTTGAAGCAAACTATTTTGCCATGTGTACTGTTCAAACTTTGTGTGGGATATGATGCTCAGCTTTTAACACAATTTTAGCTCCATACCTACAAAATTGACTGAGCTGTAGATAGTTGTTGTTTTTTGTTTGTTTGTTTGTTGTTGTTTTTTTTGGGGGGAGGGGGGGTGTTCTGGAGTGCTTAGCTGTGCCAGCCATCCTAAGTGAACTGAATCCAAATTGTATTCTGTTATATACAAACAAATATTTTTCCAAATGAAATAGTAAATCAAGAGTTTTGCAGGTATTCTAAGTATTATTTTTTGTTCTGTTTTTTTCCTCCATATTTTTAAATCTACAAACGCAATCTTAAAATCTGTTAGATGATGTGAGATGTTAGTTTAAAGCCTTTATTTCACGGAGGCAAACCAAGGGACTTCTTGATTGAACAAAGTGTAAACACAGCAGCTTGTGGCTTCAGTGTTTTGCCACGAGATGACATCTATCAGTTGGAGATGAATTAATAGAACAATCCCACAGAACGATTGAGTTCATTTGGAGCCACCCTACTGAGTTCAGAGCATGTGTCTCCCAAGCACAAACAATTCCAGACGCACACATAAATAAACAGAAATGATTGTGTTCTCAGCTCTCTTGCAGCCGTCCTGGGGCTAAGAGGCTTTCTCATTTACTTTGATAATCTCAGCTGTAAGTCCCCCTCATGACTGCCAGTGTGCAGTGAGGATGCTAAAACAAGGGAGAAAGAGCTGAGCAGTGAAAATGTAATTACCCTAAATCTCTATATTGTTTAGATCTAATTAGCAATGTAGCATTACAAATGCTTGTTCCTTTACTAATATAAGGGAATGAAGGGTCTTTTAAGGGGCATTCAGGGGCTTAGCCTTGCCCCTATAGACAGTTTGCTTGGGACTCCTCAGACTGATGAAGCCCTTTGGATGGAGGGCAAACTGTTTCTCCCCCATAAAAAAAAAACTGTCCAGATGACCTGACTGACCATTGTTGGATTTGTTTACCTGGATTATTGAGCATGGACTTTGATTTACCTACTTTTATCTTTGCTCAAATTATTTTGCTGTGGAAACAGAGTTATAGCTAGCTTAACGTGTATTCAATTGTAGATGTGAACCAAGACACATTAAAGCCCATGTTGTGGTTTATGAAATAATTTGCTAATGGTACAGACATGAACGTACACATTGAAAAAAACGTAGTTGTTTTTGCTCATTATTGTTTTCACCCTTGTAAGTCAGTGATAATTGTTTAATCTTACATATGATTCCATTCTTACGACAGTCTTGCTAAACCCCTTGAGGACTATGAGGCTTTTGAAAATGTGTGATGGTCAAAATTATATAAACAGTATATATATTTTTTTTTTCTTTGTTAATTTTCAAAACAAAAAAAGTTGTTTTTTTGTGAACAACAGTAATTATAAAAACGCATCCTGTGCTCCACAAAGAGCACAGACACAAAGAGGTTAATGATTTTTGGGGCAACTGCACCAACACATCCTGCTAAGAGTCTCCACCTCACGCTCAGAAGAAACAATCAGGAGTGTGTGTACGAAGCCACTATTCTGAGATAGGCTTGAACATAATGCACTTCAGCTGTGTTCTGCACAGCGAGAAGAGGGGGAAAAATGACTTTCATTAAATTACACTGAATTTTATACATCAGTGGTGATAAGCACTCAGAGGACCAGGCTGTCTCACCAACCGTAATGAAAAAGCAGACCATCTCTTGCAGTATGCAAAAAAGAAATGAAATGTTGTAGCCATTTTTTTCTACAAATGCATATTGAATACAAAATTAATATACATCAGATGGCAAAGAAAAAAGTAGCTTGACTAGAAAAACCATTGCCACCACCCGTCAATGAACAGGGAACAATAATCGCTTTCCTCACATCCATGTGCATTTGATTATCTGTACTGTTAGCAAAATATCACATGAATCACTAAACGAGTTTTAAGAAAACGTTAGGAAACAAATTGTGGCATATACAGCTACAAATAATTAGGATTTCTAATCAGCTGACCACTAGAGCAAAACAGGCTTAGCAAATGCAAGAAATGGTTAAAAGTCAGTCACTTTTAAAAATACTGAGTTGATTTCATGTTAGTAGCTAATTTACATACCAATCAGACTTCAAGCAGTAATGGATCATGTAAGAGAGTTATAAGCTGAGATTGCACATACTGTTATTTTAAGGCTAGACCAAAGCTTGATTATCTCTGTCTAACACTTTGTCATGGACGGCAGCAGGTGATGTGTATCTCTTCATAGACCTTTTATTTCCTATATTTTGCAACCTGAACACCTGCTCTATGCAAAAATAGCAAAAAGAAAAAAAAAGCATATTTTTAAAGTCTGCCCATAGCTATGCAGTGGAGCTTAATAATGAGCAATATTACATAGAACAGATGTTCAGCTCATTATAACCCTTCTAATTTGTCAATACACAGTCAGACTGTTCAGGGAGGTGAGATTTTGTTGCATCCAGCACTAATTTCTGGAAACCATCGCAGCTCGTGGGTGTAACAATATGAGGTCAGATGCCAGTGTGTTCCCCTCTTCACAGCAATTTCAAACATAAGTCAACCAGTGGGGGCTTTTGTCCAAATATTAGCTGAGATGGAGGTCTCTTTGTATTCAGCATGCAAACCCATACAGAGAGAACAGCGGTCACCCTGAGTGCCTGTGACAGAGACCGTTCTACAATCAATTAAAAGTATGTGGCTTTCATCGAAAGGAAGCGATGTCACTGTTAACGCTTGAGGACTTGCAGAAGCTGCTTCCACTGTTCATTTTTTTTTAACCAATTAAATAAAATTGACTTTGCTACGCTTTGATTGTCAGTTACACAGCTTGCATTGGATCTTCATCAACACTAATTGCACTTCAAAGAGTGTGAAGGAGCAAAGGATCTGCAATGAAGTCCAGGACATGGGGAGCAGGCGTGTATCCAAAAATCACGGATATTAAATGAGACTAGAAATATGGGTCTGCACGCCCTCGTGCTCATCATCGCAGGAGAAAGAGACATGCCTGATGGGCTCTAGGTGGGTAAAGGAATCACAAAAGTGAAACACTTAAAAACCATCCACTCTGAGTTTCTGCAGGGCTAACCCAAATGCTTTATGACTTGTAATTTTAAAAGCACAGCACTTTGTGAAGGTAAAACAACGTATTTCTTATTCAAGTTTGTTGCTCCCTTGGCTGCTTCACATAAACCACACAAGCAAAGGGAACACGGAAAAGACTGAACTGAGCCATGGGTGTTTATTAGTCAAGATTCATGATCTGCCATCTTTGGATCACTGTTCAGTACGAAAATGTTACTTTGACAGGATTCCTCTTTAATTTAAACTGCATCCAGGATCTGTGTTACAGAAGAAAACAGTGCTAGTTTTACAGTTGTGTTGTAAATCTTGGTAGTTTCATGTGTGGTGCGCGCTCAACACTGACAGAGAACCAGAAAATTAAACAGTGAAACTGTTATGAATGAATACACCAAATGTGACAATAACCTATATGTGTAGAATAAGATGCACGATGCAGAATTGAAGCTTTAGAACCAAGGTTACAACAGTTACTGTTAATTTCAGTCAGACTGAATATTGTGGTAAGCTGTTGAAACATTTCTTTTTTTTTTAAAAAAAATCATGAACCAATCCTTTCATCCATACGATGTGCCACTTATTCATGTTTGCTTCATGAAGAAAACATATTCAGGTTGGTAACCCAGACATGCCTCTTTGCAGACATTTTTTTTCAGCTCTTATCCCAGGGAAATCCCATGCCAAAAAGAGTGCCATATTTTCTGCCGTACATGTCGCATCAGTCCAAAAATGTCTAATAAAGTGGGAAAAAAACATAAACATGTTGCTTTACAGTATAAATCACCTCTATTGTGCGTCACCCTGACGCGTCGTATTTGTTATGCATCACTGCTGACAACCTGGAAATGTGGGCCGGTGTTGTGCCAAAAATAGATGGGCTGCCAAATGGTGACCACGAGAGCGTGCATGGGAGGACTTTAACAATAATTTAACAAGATTAACACTTAAAACAATTATTTGTTTACTTGAAATTATGGCAAAGATGTGTCTCAGTCTGACTTTGCCATAATAAATGCACTTGACAGTCAAATCAGCCGCAATTCAAAAGCCGATATGCGGAAGCGCAAGTGCGTAGAGGGACGACCCGCTGTGCATTTCTTTGAAATTTAACAAGATAAGCAGCTATAAAATGTTTGTTTGCTCAAAATTATAGCAAAGGTGTGTCTCCATTGAACTTTGCCTTAATAAATGCACTTTAATGATCAAGTCAGCTTCATTTCGCTTGGGCGGCGAAATGAAGCTGACTTGACGTTTGCTCCAGGAGTTCCGGAGCGAGAAGAAGGTGCTTGGAATGTCAAGCCAAGTGCCTCATTAACAGCCACATTTACCAATTAATGAGGCACTTGGCTTGATATATTAGTCAAGTGCCCTCTGGTGGCTGAAAATTGTAGTGTTCAATATTTTCCATGTCAGGCTAAATGAAATCATCAGATCTCAGCCAAAACTTGGGTTATAAATGTGAGGCCAAAACATGAATATGTTGCTTCATTGTATAAATCACTGGCATGCTAATGTATTAAAAAAAACTGTGACTTATATGCAGGAAAATACGGTATACGTAATCTCTCCAGTGAGTTCAGGGTCTGCCCTGAGGTCTCTTTTTTTGTATCATTATTATTATAAATATTTGTCAACTCTGCTTTTCTGTGAGCAAAATATTTCAAAAGTCACTTGATGAATTTCAGTGAAACTTCAGGAAGTAACGATTTGATGAACATATACAAATAAACAACTTTTGGAGCGAACCCATTTCAAAATACCAGCCACAGCCAACAGACTTTACAAAATGCAAGCGTTGCTATAAACAAGTCCGTTTTATAGACCATGAACTAAAATATGATGTTATATTTAGTGTTACCATATCTGACTGTCATTCTCAAGTCTTACTCTACCGTATGACATCTATGATTTAAACTAGCATCAACGATTGGTGTCAACCTTCTTTGTCTTTTACGGAAAATAACATGGACAACTGGACAGTTTTTAATTCAACGTTTAGAACTTTATCCTTGAATGGACATTTACTCCTGATTAACTTTTGCATTTAATCTAATTTTGCATGGGAATAAACTTCATCCCAAATCACAGGTCAGATCAAAAGTAAGGATTCAGTTCTCACTTTTTCTTCTTCTTTCTATCGACAGCTCCCTTCTTCAGGAGGTGCCACAGCAAACTGACTTGCACAATGACTCGGCAGCATATATATATATATATATATATATATATATATTTATTTTATTTTTTTTATGCCAGATGATCTTCCTGATGGAACCACAAACCACCGAGCTACCATAGCCATCTGTGTGGAGCAGAGAGCTGCCATCTAGGGCACCCAGGGGAGCAGATTGTGGGGTGCTCAAGGGCACAGAGTGGGGCAAATGAGGGTGTTTTACCTTTCCCACGCACATTCTGATGTTGTCAGTTAGGGGAGTCAAACTGGCAATGTTCCGATCACAGGCCCACCCTCTCCAACCTCTTCACCACCACTCCAAAGGATTCAGCTCTGTCCGAAGCTTCTCAAGTCCGAATGAATCCGTTTTCACAAGAAGGAGTTGCCGGTTATTGTCATTCTTCTCAGTGGGGTGAGGCAGAGAAACAACTGCAGCCATTTTGTGTTTCAGTCATTTAATAAGCAATTAGTCACGGGGCTTATGCTTTAAGCACAGTTCAAACTACATAAATATAAGTGCACATGTTACATTAAAAGTGTTGTCTAGTTCATGAGTCTAATTATCCTTGTTAAATTAACATGAGCGTATTAGAAGCAAACACTCAGCATTATGACCAGATGACGTAGATGCCATTCATTTCTGAGTAAGTCCTCATCCTGCGTGCAAGACCTTCAGTGAGTATAGGCTCCACTTCACTCCTCTTCTCCTCTGTGTGACATAACTTAATTTCCCTCCATCATCTCCATGCGAGTGCAGCGTGTTACGGCTGTCAAACCAAACTGCAACGTTGTTGAGAGGAAATTAGCATCAGGTGATGCCGAGATATAATAAAGCACACTGCTGTGGCAGAAGTTGCCTTTGTGTTGCTCTGGAATGTTGCTGAAGCAGCTGGTTCTGTTTAGCTGGGCTGTACATCATGAGCTGGAACTGAGCAAAGAAAGAATGGAACATGAAAGAGAAACAAAAAAATATAAAGATTTAGAGTGTTTTTACAGGGGGAGATTTTCTGGCAATATTTCTAAGGGAAGAATAGCACAGTGTTGGCTAAATCAATCAATCAGTCAATCAATAAATACCTGCTTCGGTTAATTGTCATCATTCTCTGACTTATGCAATAATGCACCATTTTGCACATTGTCTTAGTGAACAGTATATGTGTTGAGAATGACTTCTAGCTATTAAGATAGTCATTCTTAGCTTAGTTTCTGTGAAGTTTGTTGAGTTCCAGTACTTCTTGTATTTGCTCAGTTTACTTAGCTGTGGAAGCCAGCTTAACTACATTGGCTCTAATTATTAATCAATTGCAAATGTACATATTGTGATAGTTTTCTAAGTGTTTCATTAAAACGCATCCAATGGTTCATAAGATATTTTTTTAGTTTTCCCAAAAGTGGTATTTATTCTCAATTGTTTAACACTTTCAGTTGTGTTGTTCTTGTGTATTTTTAATATTTGTTCGTATTAGTACACAGTTGTTTACAGATGTCTAAATAGAGAAAATGAAGACAATGTAGAACAAAGCCACACCAGCCTTAACCAAGCTTCATGAAAAACAGAAACTGATGTGATACGAGTGGCCATTTCACTTCTCATACAACAATTATTTGAAAGGTAGGAGAAAAGAAACCATATCTATGAGTTACAGCTTTTTAACGTTTGGTTCAAAGTCCCTCACTTGTAGCAAGGCCAAACACAAGTCTGCTTGACGTAACGTACGATAAGTGTTCGGCTCTCCCGCTGCTGTCTGGGATCTTAGCACAAAGTTCCCGCCTTCATTAAAAAAGCTGCCATCCTCGTCACAACAGATGCCCCTGCACTCAGCATATGTCCAACGTTATAAATCCAGATTACCTGCTCCTTGTGTCGCCTCTTGAGCCATCTGGTGTGATTTAAGCACCGGGTAAGTCATTCTTTTGTAACACCTTCCTCTACTTCTTTAAAGCAAAAGACAGGCATGGCAAATGCTGTGAAACTACTGAAAGGCAACTTTGGTAAATTATTGAAATTCATGATTCCCTTAAGAATTTTTATTTAATTTTATTGTGAGTATGAATTAAATCAACAATGCTGCTTTGTGGGATTTTTTTAAACTGCTGGAACATTTCATCATAATTGTAACATGATTTCTTTTTTATTGTGGTAATCTATCCAGAGGGCGACACGGTGGTGCAGGTGGTAGAGTCGCTGCCTCTCAGCAAGCAGTTTGCCGTGGTAAAAATCAGTCCAGGGGCCTTTTAGGTGGAGTTTGCATGTTCATGCGTGGATTTTCTCCAGGTGCTCCAGTTTCCTCCCACAGACCAAAAACATGCATGTTAGGCTGACTGGTGACTCTAAATTGTCCCTAGGTGAGAGTGAAAGAGTGAATGGTTGTTTGTCTCTGTGTGTCCCTGTGATGGACTGGAGACCTGTCCAGGGTGTCCCCAACCTCTCGCGCAGTGACTCATGGATATGGACACCAGTGACTCCCGTGACACGAAAAGAAAGAAGCCGGTAAAGATGATGAATGGATAAAATATAAAAAGAAACTGTAAGGATCTCCGATCTACGTTATACACTAACAATTTAAAATCATATGGTGTATTAAACAGCAGCCTGAACATGAGTCTGTTGTGAGCAGATGGGTAGATACAGCAGCTTTCAGTCCATCACAGGGACACATGGAGACAAACAACCATTC
>NC_056517.1:1465101-1468712 GCF_014905685.2 Nematolebias whitei
TATGAGTTACAGCTTTTTAACGTTTGGTTCAAAGTCCCTCACTTGTAGCAAGGCCAAACACAAGTCTGCTTGACGTAACGTACGATAAGTGTTCGGCTCTCCCGCTGCTGTCTGGGATCTTAGCACAAAGTTCCCGCCTTCATTAAAAAAGCTGCCATCCTCGTCACAACAGATGCCCCTGCACTCAGCATATGTCCAACGTTATAAATCCAGATTACCTGCTCCTTGTGTCGCCTCTTGAGCCATCTGGTGTGATTTAAGCACCGGGTAAGTCATTCTTTTGTAACACCTTCCTCTACTTCTTTAAAGCAAAAGACAGGCATGGCAAATGCTGTGAAACTACTGAAAGGCAACTTTGGTAAATTATTGAAATTCATGATTCCCTTAAGAATTTTTATTTAATTTTATTGTGAGTATGAATTAAATCAACAATGCTGCTTTGTGGGATTTTTTTAAACTGCTGGAACATTTCATCATAATTGTAACATGATTTCTTTTTTATTGTGGTAATCTATCCAGAGGGCGACACGGTGGTGCAGGTGGTAGAGTCGCTGCCTCTCAGCAAGCAGTTTGCCGTGGTAAAAATCAGTCCAGGGGCCTTTTAGGTGGAGTTTGCATGTTCATGCGTGGATTTTCTCCAGGTGCTCCAGTTTCCTCCCACAGACCAAAAACATGCATGTTAGGCTGACTGGTGACTCTAAATTGTCCCTAGGTGAGAGTGAAAGAGTGAATGGTTGTTTGTCTCTGTGTGTCCCTGTGATGGACTGGAGACCTGTCCAGGGTGTCCCCAACCTCTCGCGCAGTGACTCATGGATATGGACACCAGTGACTCCCGTGACCTGAAAAGAAAGAAGCCGGTAAAGATGATGAATGGATAAAATATAAAAAGAAACTGTAAGGATCTCCGATCTACGTTATACACTAACAATTTAAAATCATATGGTGTATTAAACAGCAGCCTGAACATGAGTCTGTTGTGAGCAGATGGGTAGATACAGCAGCTTTCAGTCCATCACAGGGACACATGGAGACAAACAACCATTCTCTCTCTCACTCACACCTAGGAACAATTTAGAGTTACCAGTCAGTCTAACATGCATGTTTTTGGTCTGTGGGAGGAAACTGGAGCACCCGGAAAAAATCCACTCATGCATGGAGAGAACATGCACACTCGACCCAGAAAGGCCCCCAGACTGGGATTTGAACCAGGGTAACCTGCCCGCTGAGAGGCAGCAGCTCTAAAAACTGCGCTACCCTTTTATACTTTATATTTGTTGCTATTTTTGGGTGTAACGGGGACCTTGGGTGCACAGTTTTGTCCCACCTCATGTACCACATGTGATGCAAATGACAAAGAACCCTGAACCTTGACTGCTCTGGGATCATTCCAGACAGCTGGTGTGGTGGCCATGGAAATGTATCCAGTAACTCAACACCAGTTGGCTGATAATGGAAGAATGCATGGAAGAAGTTTAGTCCCAAAATGAGAAACAAACAGACAAAAATAATCCTATGGCATTACATTTTGAAAAGCAAAACAATGGAACATGTTGCCCAAGTGTCCCTGTTTTTAAATGTGTTGCCAATCTGTATTTTATTTTTTCAACTGAAACTAGTGGTAATATTTAAAAACAGCCAACACAGCTTCTCTCCTGGGCCTGGTTTCAGCTGCTGCAAATCATGACACCGCACAGTGTTCAGGTTATATAACATCTCCGCTCTCTGCAGGTTTATATTTTGCCTTTGTATAAAGTCTGACCTTGGAGCTTGTTTTGTCTGACACGATAACTCTGCCATGAGGGGTTCTTCTGTTTTTGCCAAGTGCTGTTCAGGATGTGGCTCTTCTTAGCTGCAACACACCAAGAGAGCTACTGACACTTTAGTAACCGTGGGCTTTGTGATGGAGCATCCCACCTTTGCAGGTGGACACGCTCATTGTCCGGCTGCCTTATCTCTTCAGGGCCGCAGCTCCTGAAGATCACTGGGACTGACAGAGCAGAAACATCAGCATCCTTTCACAAGAGTCTGAACCAGGCAAAACCCCGAGGGGAGTTTTGGCAGTGCACGCCAGTGCAGCAGAAACCTAAGTGCTTGGACTAAAGGATCTCTGGAGTATCCAAACAGTCTCTTTGAGATTCAGAATTTAGCTTGTTAATTACCATCGTGAGGATATATTAGGGATGCTTCACTGATAAAGATGTTGAATAGAGGCTTTCAGCTGGACAAATTGTCTCCTAGAGTACTGGTGTTGGAGCTGCAGTAGAACAGTTTAAAGCTCCTCTGAGACTGGATCGATGAGGTGGCCTGTTTGTGTCCTTTTGCATCATATCTGACAAGTGATCCGTATCCAAGGATGGATTGTTATTGTGTGACCGAAGCAAGAGAGTAATTTGATGTGATGGCAAAATCATTCCATTATAAATGAACAAAAGTGTCTTAAAGGCTATCTGACTCCGTGGTGCTACCTGCCATAATGCTTCTCAGTATGAACACATTTTGTGAGATTGACAGAATGAAATTAGACACAACAAAAATAAGCATTCAGCTCAGAAATCACGAGATTAAACAGTTTTTTTGGTATAATTTGGTTACAGGCGGCAAAAGCTAGCATAAGCTAACATATTATTAGCTAAGACATTAGTTTAAAATAGCAACAAAACAAATCACTGTAATGCCACTTTGAGTGGTGATATGTGCTGCTGATTATCCATGCTGCTGATCTCATGCTGCTGATCATTTCATGCTGCTGTATTCATTCGTATTCATCTACTCACACAGACTCATGTTCGTGCTGCTGTTGTTTGGCATATTGTTGTGCACCATTAGTGTTTAGCGTATTTCTTAGCATTTATCTTATATCCTTATTTACTGTTTCTTTTACACTTTATAGTTTTGCTATTGTTGGATGTAACTGGGATCTGTGTACGCAATTTAATTCCACCTCGTGTACCACATGTAATGAAATAGCAATAAAACCTGCGTTAACCTGATATTGCAGAAGATTGTTGTATAAAACTTTATAACTTTTCAAGTTTACCTCTTTTATTAAGTCTCCCACAGCTAATCAACCATGCCAGCTGACACAAAAACATCTGTAACTCAGCCAGTTGTGCACACTTTGAGCTAAAACCAGAACATCCCAGGACATCCTTGTAAAAGAGAAACCAGAACATCCCAGGACATCCTTGTAAAAGAGATTAATAATCTCAATGGATTCATTCCTGTTAAAATAAAGGTTTAAAAAAAGAAAGAAAAATGTGATCGTCCCTGAGAGGGGCAGCACGGTGGGGCAACTGGTAGAGCTGCTGCCTCTCAGCGAGCAGGTCCCTGGTTCAAAACCCGGTCCGGGGGCCTTTCTGCGTGGAGTTTATATGTTCTCTCCGTACATGCAAGACACATGTGACCAACAGTTTCAAGTTCCAGCAGGCATTGTGAATATGACCCCGCCCACTATTGTTTAACTGTAACAAGAATGGTTGTTGAACCCACAAACATCTGGCTGGCTTTGTCCTGATTCTGTCTCCATTAAACATTGAAAAGATTAAGGACGAGCACTGAAAAGAAATGGTCAAAGAAAAATGAGCTAGAGCTGCTTTGGGAGAACATTTAGA
>NC_056517.1:1468812-1470841 GCF_014905685.2 Nematolebias whitei
CCCCCTTCACGTCTGGAACTAAATTAGCTGTTTATTTTATGTCATTTTAAGTAAAAAATGCATATTTGTTTTAAAGAAAGAAAAGATCTGAGAGCTGCAGACAAGGCCCACGTCTTTAGATTGATGACAATGAATGAATGAAGTGTAGAACTGTATTATCTAAACACATCTTTGTGCTTCTTTCCACAGATTAGATCACCTGCTGCCCACACAGGATTTTGCCATCTCCACTGCCGGTAGTAGTTCTGGACTTGACTCTACACTTCTGTGCCTGGAATGAGAATTGTATTGCACATTATGCAGCCTAATGAGGTAAGAGATTAAGATGTTGCCCTTGCAATGCTCCGGCTGTATTAGTGCATTGGATTCAGAATGACCCTGCACAGCTACTTTTCTCGATATTGTTTTGGAGTGAGAGTGATGGAATGGTTGGTGATTGCTTCACTAGTATTTAATCTGGATGTAATTTGAGCTATGGACTCTGGAGTTAGTTGATATGGATTACGTGTGACCTTTTAGAAAGACTAGACAGCTGCCTTCTTATTAGAAATCAGAGGTTGCTAAAAAATGAAGTTGTGTTCTTAATTTTATTTTATTACATTTCTATACGAAAAAATGTGTTTCTTATTTTCCAACAATTTTCAGTCAGATCATCTGGACCGTTTTTCTTTTTCCTGAAACGTTTCACCTTCCATCCAGAAGGCTTCATCAGTCAAGGAAGCACACAACACAAAACTGATTCTTCCCCCAAACAGCTTACTCCAAAGTGGAACAAACCAGTTATGTTGGTGCTAAGATGGTGTCTTTGGCACGCCCCCTCCTCCAATGCCGGCCCTTTTCCTCATCGACAGTCATGTCAAACTGGTTCAAAACCAAAATAATCCATGCTCAATAATCCAGGTATACAATTGAGCACGGACTATTTTGGTATTTCTTACTTTATTTAAAATATGTTCCTTTAAAAAAAATTGTGTGTTGGCTTAAATTGAACACACCTTTTTCCATTTCTTTCCCATTTCATTATTGTGTGACTTAGTATGCAGTACAGAGACATACGCAACTGGATATTTGGATGTACTGGATATCTCCTACATAGTTTGTATTTTTGTAGGGAAGACCTTATTTATGGTAGAAAATAAAATGGTCTAAGCTGTTCTTCAGAAATATGATTAACTTAATCCCTTTATTAATTGTTGTTTTTTGTTTTGTTTTACAAAACGTGTGCATTCTTCACTGCAACAGCACTGCTATTTCCCTATCTCCTTTGTATGTAGTAGTTTGTAGTAAGGATGTTTGTAAAAATATAAAATGTAAAATAAATAAATAAATACACAGTAAAATTTCTGTATTCAATTGACCTTTACAAACAGTTTATTTTTTATTTTTATGACCACAAAAAAGTCATTCTAGCAGATTTAAAGTTCATGCTCAATAATCCAGGTAAAAAATCCAACAAAGTTAAGTCAGGTCCTCTGGATGGTTTATTATTTTTGAAACGTTTTGTCCTTCATCCAAAGGACTTCATCAGTCCGAGTAGCCACAACAAACTCAGAAACCATCTTATCACATCAAACTGGTTGGCCCACTATGTGGGTGTGCTGCTTGTGGGATTGAGTTTGTTGTGGGTCCTTGGACTGATGAAGTCCTTTGGATGAAAGATGAAATGTTTAAAAAAATTAAAGAAACCATTCAGAGAACCTGACTTAACTTTGTTGGATAAAAAAAAATAAAAATACCTGGATTACTGAGCATGTGGGTAGCATGGTGGTGCAAGTGGAAGAGCTGCTGCCTCTCAGTGAGCAGGTTACCCTGGTTCAAATCTTGGTCCAGGGGCCTTTCTGGGTGGAGTTCGTATGTTGTCTCTGTGCATGTGTGGCTTTTCTCTGGTTTACTCCCAAAGATCAAAAACATGCAAGTTAGGCTGATTGGTAACTCTAAATTGTCCCTAGGTGTGAGTGAGAGAGAGAGAGAGAGAGAGAGAGAGAGAGAGAGAGAGAGAGAGAGAGAGAGAGAGAGAGAGAGAGAGAGA
>NC_056517.1:1470941-1473613 GCF_014905685.2 Nematolebias whitei
GGATGGATATATGGATGGATGTAAGGATGGATGGATGGATGGATGGATGGATGGATGGATGGGTAAAGATAATGGATGGATAGATGGACAGACGGACGGATGGACGGACGGACGGACGGATGGATGGGTAAAGATATTGGATGGATAGATGGGCATGTTTCGTCCATCATCCTCTGGATGAAGGACGAAACATCTAAAAAAAAAAAACGTGCAGAGGACCTAACTTAACTTTGTTGGATTCTCACAGATTACTGAACCTGCATTACTGTCAGTAATTTGAGGCTGAGTTGTGTGGTGTGGCTGCCTGAAATGACGTCAACATTGATCATTTTACTAGTTACATGTGCCCAAGGTACACAGTTAATATGTTGTATCTGCTTGTTTCCATACTGAGTTGGAACTGGCTTCAAAATGTGACATTTAATGTGTCAGAATGACTTGCAAAGAGGAGGCTTTGGTGCTCATTAGGAGACAGCGTAGACAATCAACCTGACACTGTTGGCTTGGCCAGAATTATTATTGGGGGATACAAAGAGAATGAATGGAAGTTTTACTGGGCTAATATGCAAAGCATCATTTAGTTGAAATTCACTTGACACAGTTTTAATTAACTGTCTGTCACTATGCAATTCCTGAAGTTATTTATTATTTTATTTACTTATCACTTGCACTTGAATATTTGGTGCAGCTGTGACTGACTGGTTAGAGCAGTTGTTCTCCAGTGGGAGAGTTGGGAGTTCGATTCCACCAGCAGTCACATGTTGACGTGTCCTGGCACAAGACACTGAACCCCTCACTGCCTCTGATGTGTCCCATCGGTGTCTGAATGTGATCTAAAACTCTGATTAGTCTCTGCAAATTCAGATTATCTTTGTAGAGATGCAGTGGAGTGCTGTATAAATGTGTGTGGAGGTAAACGAGGGCACAGGTTGTGTTGTAAAGAGCTTTGAGGACATCGACAAGTACAATCCAGTATTCATTCATTCATTCATTCAAGCTTTATTTAGACAGGTTCATCCCATTGAGCCTCGTGGACTCGTTAAAAAGAGAGACCTGAATTTAGTATTTAGCACCAGATGTGAAATATACACGCATAAGAAAACAAAACTATACATAATGTAGTTAGAGACTATAGTTTTCACTTATTTTGAATTACATTTTTATTGATACACTTAGATGACACAGAATAAAACAATTAAAAATAACCCCCCAGCAAAATATTGCTATCTCATAATTTGTAATCAACTATAGCAGGGGTCTGCAACCTTTACGTTCCAAGGAGCCATTTTATACCTTGTTCACTACATTAACGTGCCCGGAGCCACAGCAGCTGTGATTATCCACTGGTGGCCTGTGAGTCGCTTCACGTTTGCTGGAGGGGGCTTTTGTGGTCAGTAGGGGTGACTTTATAAATCAAACAAATATACTGAATGATTTTTTTTTTGTTTTACATTTAGTGAAGTAAAAGACCACTTGTAACGATTGTGAGGCGTCAGTTTGTACTTTTTTAAATTAAAATATCATGCAGACAGTTGTTTATATGAAGAAACAAAGCATCAAGTTAAAGTATGTTTTACTTCTTTTACTCGCTCCACTGTTCACATATTTGCAAAATAAATGACAGGAAGACTGTTTGAACTAATCCAACATTTTTCAGTCAGGTCATCTGGACAGTTTCTTTTTTTGTGCTGAAACATTTCGCCTTTGATCCAGAAGGCTTCATCAGTCAAGGAAACACACAACAAAACGGATTCTTCCCCCAACAACTTACTCCAAAGTGGAACAAACCTGTCAACAAGGAAGAGGGCCGGCAATGGAGGAGGGGCTGACGGGCCGTACCAAAGAGACCATCTTATCACAAGCAGAACTGGTTTGTTCCACTTTGGACAAAGCCGTTGGAGGAAGATGACCTGACTGAAAAATGTTGGATTGTATAGCTGGATTATTGAGCATGGACTTTGTTGTTTGAACTAATCCTTTCTGTTTGTAGAACCAGTAAATTCAGTCTGTCAAAGGTGAAAGAGCCGCTTCAGAGGGACCAAAGAGCCACATACTGCAGAACCCTGAACTACGTTATAGTCTTTTTCACATCTGTACAAACCTGGCAAGCATGTTTTCATCTGCCAGTGTTTGTACTGTATTTATCTATTTTTAGTAAAAAAACAAATAAAAATTAAAAAAAATAGAATCCAGTTAAGTATTTTATATGGAGCTTTCAGAAAGTCTTCCATCACATCTGCTATGATTGACTTGGAGTCAACCCAGTACAAGATGGCCACCACAGCCAACTGAGCCAAGGAAACACAAGGTTTGGCAGGTTGAATGTTGTGACACAATGTTGAAACATACGTTAGTGCTAAAGATTGTGTAAGATGTTTGTTTAACTTTGGCTTTAACTGTTCGAGTCAACCGTGTCAGTCTGTTAGCTAAATTTCTAATCATATCTAATATTTAAAACAACTGAATCCAACCCCGTTGACAGATTATAAAGGAACTCTCAGAAAATAACTGTTGTATATACTGTACATGTAGAACAATGAATTGTTTGGAGTCAGTCCAATTCAAGATGGCCGTCACAGATGTTAGAAAACAAACCAAACATGTCTGTAACACAGGCACTTAACGATGGCTGATCCAGGTATAGATCCATGCTATCTTATTCACTTCAACTT
>NC_056517.1:1473713-1474974 GCF_014905685.2 Nematolebias whitei
ATATACAAAGTATATATATATATATGAAGTATATAAGTATATAATTTACATATGTTCAAATTAAGGCTAATCATCATGACTTTAAAGTTGGATGTGTATTTATTCATATTTTTGCTTTTTTCCAAAAAGGGTTTTTATACAGATCAATTCAACACTCAAGTGAATTCATATGTATTTATATAGCACACTTAAAACAGGGACTGTTACCAAAGTGCATTAGCAAAAGAGAGATTTACATGTGGAGACTAAGCTGCAGCCATTTGACCGGCACCGCCTTTTTAGACAAGGAAAGTGACAAGAGGAGGAAAGGGGAGATCATAAACAACCTCAGCACAAAACATAAATAGACATGAGACTTACACATTTATGCATAGGGGACAACAAAGGTGGTGAGTAGTCCATGCATGGACACTCCAGAAAGGTCCAATGTTCTGATAAGATGGTACAGTGTCTATCAGCACTGCAATTCCGATAAGGTCACATATGTCCCTGGGAAAGGGGGGGGGGGGGGGGGGCAGACAGACACTTCTTGTGTACGTATCCTCCAAGAGCAATTTGACATAGATTGGCCTGTAAAGGCCAGTTGTGAGGCCAAATTCAGATAAACAAGAATTCTTTGGGCCGCCAGAATCTGATTTATGTCTGCCTTCAATATCTGCTGGTACACTCAATGGCAAATCCAAGCAGCCAGATTTATGGACATTCTACCTGGTCCATGCTAAATAATGCAGGTTTTTTTCAACCTCTTTCCACCAGGTACATGAAGGCAGGGGCGGTGCTGGTGAGCAGCTGCAGCTGGTGACCATTTTCCCTAATTGGTGCCAGGACTACTTAAGGCTCCAGTTGAGCTCCAGTCATTAATGGAGCATTGTTCTACCTGCCGGTACACATGCCTCCAGCCCAGTATAGTGTTTAAGAAACGAAAAGACTTACCTTGTTTTTTGTCTGCATGTTTTCAGAGCCTTGATGTCCTGGATCCCGTCCAGTAATCTGAAATATTGGAGACACCCCTGGAGGATAAAACTTACCTGTGACTCTTGGTCCTCAGCTGTTTCCACACGCATTCCACCACTTGCCTCTGCGTACTGCCTGGCCGTTGCTCTTGGAGAAAAAAAACCCTCAGCCTTGCTCACCCAGCCATCTCTACTCCTTTCACTGTAAGCACCTCAAGACTTTGGTCAATCATCTGTTGGATAAGATTTCCCGCCGTGAAGTAATCCTCCTCCTCTGTCTCCACAGCCCCAGACCCTGCTTGTAAATA
>NC_056517.1:1475074-1478734 GCF_014905685.2 Nematolebias whitei
TCCCAACACTCATTGTCCTCACAGGTTAAGCACATTGACAACCATGATGCGACCCTGCAACAGTTCCTGGAACAGCAGAAAAGTAACCAGTCCAACCTTCAGGAAGTGGGAGGTATGGTTTTCGCCTTAAATCAAAGGTTATCCACTCTGTTCCCCACATCCTAAAGTGCTCCACCAGAGAACCTCACTCCTAGAGTCTCAACCAGAGATGTTGAGCCCCAGCCCAGTGAAATAACTTTGACCTTCTGATTTTTTTTCTGGTGATCCTGATCACTGTGGTGGTTTTATCTTGCAGTGTCGCTTGGCTTTTAATAGAGCACCTAAAACGTATTCTTCAGATGCCTCCAAGATAACTTACATTGTAAACCAGTTGAAGGGGGATGCTCTTCGATGGGCCAATGCCCACCTGTCAGCACGATCTCTCGAGACTCTAACTTTTGCCTGTTTTCTAAAATATTTTGACCTTGTATTTGACCATCTGCTGCAGCAGGAGGAAGCAGTGTAGCGCCTCCTAACACTACGGCAAGACAGAGGGTCCGTCACCAAACACGCCCTTGAGTTTTAGATTACCGCAGCTCAGACAAAATGGGAGGAGTTAGCGTTAAGCGGTACTTTCCTTCACTCTTTTTCTGATTATATAAAGGATCAGATTGCCGCCCGAGACAAACCCGATAGTCTGGATGATTTAATAAAGTTGGCTACTCGTCTGGATAATTACCGACTAGAACGTATCCGCGAAAGGAACTACAATTCCTAGAGAACCCCTGCTTCCGGGTTACGTTACACGCCGAAGAGCTCCGACAACTACCCTGCCAGCTCAGCTCCTGTTTCTGAGGCACGTTACACACTGAAGGAATCCAGTCATTCTACAACATCTAACGAGGCCGAACCAGAACCAATGGAGATCGGACAAACTCACCTAACACCGGAGGAAAAACAGGAACATATAAAGGCGTGAGCCTGCATATATTGTGGTAAGCAAGGACATTTTATTGCTTGTTGCGCGCTCCGGGGAAACAAACATTCTCACCATTAAGGCAGGAGATCCTGGTGGGAAATTCTTCTCTTTCTCCTGCACCACGTTTGACTCTCCCAGTAACTATTTTGTCTAAGCAATGTCAACTCCCTATTTCAGCACTCATCGAATCCGGGGAGGAACAGAACCTCATCAGCAGTGACCTGGTTACCCAGCTAGACTTACCTACCGACCCCAATGAGAGGTACTGGAATCACTGGACAGAATTTATCTCAGATACACAACCTGACTCAAGATGTCCACCTTATCACTTCAGGAAACCACCACGAGCGGGGTAGGTTCTTAATTTTTGACTCTCCCTCTCCACAACTTATATTAGGTTTCCCTTGGTTAAAGACTCATAACCCCGTGATTAACTGGGAGACTAAAATAATTGAAAAATTGTGTTCTTTTTGTTTAAATAATTGTTTACAGTCAGCCATTTCCCCCCTCACCTAAGAAGAGAGATGAGATACCCAAAGAGACTGATTTGTCTAATATTCCGTCCGCATACCTTGATCTCACATCTGCATTTAGTAAGTCTCAAGCACTATCTTTGCCTCCTCATAGGCCTTGTGATTGTGCTATAGATCTGCTGCCGGGAGCTCCCCTCCCCTCAAGCAGATTGTATAAACGTTCAGGCCCAGAAAAGAAGACCATGAAGACCTATATAGAAGAATAATTAAATTCTGGGATCATTGGCCCCTCCACTTCTCCTGTGGGAACAGGATTTTTCTTTGTTTCGAAAAAAGATAGAACTTTAAGACCCTGCATAGATTTTAGAGGGCTTAATCAGATTACCGTGAAAAACAAATACCCCCAGCCTCTGATCGACTCTATCTATGAACAGCTTCATTCGGCCACTATCTTCACAAAATTGGACCGTTGTAACGCTTACCATCTCGTGAGAATAAAAGGACATTTTGAATACTTTGTAATGCCTTTTGGACTCACCAACGCCCCAGCAGTGTTCCAGGCTCTAGTTAATGATGTCCTCCGTGATTTTCTCAACCGGTTTGTCTTTGTATACCTGGATGATATTCTCATTTACTCCACTGACCCTGTACAACACACTCGACATGTCAGGTCAGTACTACAAAGACTATTTGAAAATCAACTTTATGTGAAAGCTGAAAAGTGTGAATTCCATGTCTCCACAGTCTCATTTCTTGGTTTCATTTTTGAAGGAGGACAGTACCGCACAGACTCCAACAAGGTTAAGGCAGTGGTGGATTGGCCCGTCCCAGAGAACCGCAAGCAGCTGCAATGATTCCTGGGCTTGGCCAGTTTTTACAGGAGGTTCATTAAAGGGTACAGTCAGGTGGCAGCCCCCCTCACTCAGCTCACCTCCACACTAGGGACCTTCACGTGGACTCCCGAAGCAGATTCAGCTTTCAGTAAGCTTAAATATCTGTTTTCCTCTGTTCCTATCCTCTGCCACACTGACCCCAAGAGACAATTTATTCTAGACTTGGATGCTTCTGATATGGGGGTAGGAGCTGTTTTGTCCCAGAGATGTCAATAAGATAAGAAAGTACATCCTTATGCCTTCTTTTCAAAATGTTTGTCTGCAGCCGAACAAAACTAAGACGTGGGAAATAGAGAATTATTGGCTGTCAAGATGGCTGTAGAAGAATGGAAACATTGGCTAGAGGGCACTGAGACTCCTTTTCTCATATGGACTGATCATAAAAATCTGGTCTACATTCAGAATGCTAAGCGACTTAACCCCAGGCAGGCGAGATGGTCACTATTTTTTGCTCATTTTAACTTCTCTCTCACCTACAGACCTGGATCCAAAAATGTCAAACCTACCATACCATACCATACCATACCAATTTATTTATAGAGCACTTAAAACAGCAACAAGGCCAACCAAAGTCCTGTACAAAAGAAAACAAACATGCACAGCGGACAGGAAAACATAAAATAAAAATACAGATACAAATAGCAGCAGAAGCTAAATAAAATGGCCAACAGTATAAAACCTGATGCATTGTCTCGCCAATTCTCAGCATCAGATGACAGTGAGAGGAAGGTCAGCATCATCCCTCCGTCCTGTGTGGTTGGTACACTCACTTGGGCCATCACAGAAGAGGTCCTGAAGGCTCAAGGGGTTGAACCTGATCCCAAGACCGGCCCCAAGGACAGGATGTTTGTTCCCTCAGCAGTGAAGGCCCGCGTCTTCGACTGGGTCCACACTAATAAGTTGTCCTGCCATCCTGGAACCAACCGCATGTTAGCCCTAATAAAAATACACTTTTGGTGGCATACTATGAGTCATGATGTAAAATAATTTGTCTCTGCCTGTCAGACCTGCAATAGAAACAAGAGTGGACACAAACCACCCGCAGGTCTGCTTCAGCCCCTCCCTACTCCTAGTCGGCCATGGTCCCACATCTCTTTAGACTCTGTTACTGGTTTACCTCCATCAGCAGGCAATATGGTTATCCTCACTATCATCGACAGATTCTCCAAGGCTGTCCATCTCGTACCCCTGACCAAGCTACCCTCGGCTTTTGAGACAGCCCAGCTGTTGGTGCAGCACGTGTTTCGTATTCATGGCATCCCTGCTGATGTGGTGTCTGACAGGGGGCTGCAGTTTATTTCTCAGGTTTGGAAAGCTTTTTGTATTTCTTTGGGAG
>NC_056517.1:1478834-1480820 GCF_014905685.2 Nematolebias whitei
GCAGTTTATTTCTCAGGTTTGGAAAGCTTTTTGTATTTCTTTGGGAGTATCATCTAGTCTCACATCTCGTTATCATCCCCAGTCTAACGGCCAATCGGAGAGATGTAACCACGAGATTGAGTCTACCCTCCGGTGTATCATTCAGGAGAACCCATCTGTGTGGTCCAAAAATGTTCAATCTGGTCCTCTGGACATTCAAAAAAACAAAAAACAAAACAAAGCAAAAAAATCTAGAAATGTTTCGTCTCTCATCCATCTGTGTGGTCTCAACACCTGGTCTGGGTAGAGTATGCTCACAACACACATTCCTCTTTTGCTACCGGGTTATCACCTTTTGAGGCCTCCCTGGGCTATACACCCCCTCTTTTCCCCAGCCAGGAGGTTGAGGTTGCTGTTCCATCGTTACAGCACCACTACAGATGTTGTAGACGCATCTGGCGTCAAACCAAGGCAGCCTTACTCTGCACCATGGCACTAAACAAGAAGATGGCAGATTGCCACCGTTCAAAGGCCCCTTCTTATCAAGTCGGCCAAAAGGTATGGCTGTCCACCAGAGACATTACCCTGAAAGATTATCCCAGGAAGTTGGCTCCCCGGTTCATTGGGCCTTTTTCCTATTGGCAGAATCATTAATCCTTCTGCTGTCAGACTAGTCTGCCTGCTCCTATGCGTATCCATCCAACTTTCCATGTTTCTCAGATCAAACCTGTTTTAGAAAGCCCTCTATGCCTTCCTGCCAACCCCCCCCCCTCCCCCTCCAGTCTCAATGACAATCACCCTGCATTCTCAGTACACCGCATCCTGGACGTACGATGCAGGGGTAGGGGGTTCCAGTACTTTGTGGACTGGGAGGGATATGGACCAGAAGACCAGTCTTGGATCCCCAGATCCTTCATCCTGGACCCAAGCCTAATTACTAATTTATTTAGAACTCACCCTGAGAAGCACCAGCGATCGCCATGAGGAGATTATTGAGAGGGGGGTTCTGTAGGGTTTTTTCAACCTCTTTCCACCAGGTTCCTGAAGGCAGGGGCAGCGCTGGTGAGCAGCCGCAGCTGGAGACCATTTTCCCTAATTGGTGCCAGGACTACTTAAGGCTCCAGTTGAGCTCCAGTCATTGCTGGAGCATTGTTCTACCTGCCGGTACATATGCCTCCAGCCCAGTATAGTGTTTAGGAAACGAAAAGACTTACTTTTTTTTTGTCTGCATGTTTTCAGAGCCTTGATGTCCTGGATCCCGTCCTGTAATCTGAAGTATTGGAGAAACCCCTGGAGGATAAATCTTACCTGTAACTCTTGGTCCTCAGCTGCTTCCACACGCCTTCCACCACTTGCCTCTGCAGACTGCCTGGCCATCGCTCTTGGAGAAAAAAAACCTCAGCCTTGCTCACCCAGCCATCTCTACTCCTTTCACTGTAAGCACCTCAAGACTTTGGTCAATCATCTGTTGGATAAGATTTCCCGCCGTGAAGTAATCCTCCTCCTCTGTCTCCACAGCCCCAGACCCTGCTTGTAAATAGTTATCTCATCCACTGTAAATAAAAAAATTTTCAATGATATTCAAGTTTGGTTCTGTTTTCACCTCAGTCTTTTTATCTCCCCCCCCCCCCCCCCCACACACACACACACACACACATTACAACAGATTAGCTTTCTCCAAGATCGAATCCTTCATATTAGTGAATCTCAGGAGCTGCAAGTTGCTTACAATTCTCATAATTCTTGTCCAGCTTACGCTTGAGCTCGTTAAACATATGAGTCTGAGAGATCGAGGCATGAATTAATCCTTCACATAAGGCTGGCAGTTTTAACATGGCCGAAACTGCTGCCCATGTCTACCTAATTACACATCTTCTACGCCCTCCACAAACAGCACAGATAGGCACATCATCTTCCACTCCCACCAGGAATCAATGACATACCCAGCTGCGTGGGTCTGTTCAGGGCATGAGGGCTCTCCAGCACCCTCTCGTCTGGTGGAAAAAA
>NC_056517.1:1480920-1492760 GCF_014905685.2 Nematolebias whitei
CCCCCCCCCCCCCCACACACACACACACACACACATTACAACAGATTAGCTTTCTCCAAGATCGAATCCTTCATATTAGTGAATCTCAGGAGCTGCAAGTTGCTTACAATTCTCATAATTCTTGTCCAGCTTACGCTTGAGCTCGTTAAACATATGAGTCTGAGAGATCGAGGCATGAATTAATCCTTCACATAAGGCTGGCAGTTTTAACATGGCCGAAACTGCTGCCCATGTCTACCTAATTACACATCTTCTACGCCCTCCACAAACAGCACAGATAGGCACATCATCTTCCACTCCCACCAGGAATCAATGACATACCCAGCTGCGTGGGTCTGTTCAGGGCATGAGGGCTCTCCAGCACCCTCTCGTCTGGTGGAAAAAACATATGAATTGCGTTGAGGCAATGATAGGCAATAGCAATGATTATAAATATACTGTATTTTATAACCCTTTATTTTAAATACCTAAATTACTGATCAGCATTAACACTGTGACATTCATTTATTATTGTGTAGGTCTTCCTCATGATGTGAAAATGTCTGAGCATTTAAAACTCAAACACACTGGTTTGTTAGCAACAGCTCATTTAACAGCTATGAATTCTGGGGTGGAGTCTCTTTAAATTTATTTAAACAGATGTCATCAGATTTATATCTTGTGGATTTATGCCAGATGACTGCCTGAAAAGTCTTGTCCTGTTCTGAACATTATCAGCTTTGGGTTTGGTGACTACTGCTTCCCTGTTCTGCTATGGAAATTGTCATGTGGGTGTGGAATGGGTAGTTAGGTGGCATAAATGAGTGCATGTTATATTCATAAAAATCTTAGATTTTGTCAGTAGATCATTACATTTAAATATGATGAGTAGCAATTTGCCTTTTATTTCCTGGAATTTGTTCCCATCTCTGAGTGTGTGATTTAAATGTTTAGCTTCCTCAAGTTTGTGTTTCCTGTGATGCATGGACAAACTGCTGAGTTTAAGGCATATGTTCCATGTCTACACATTCCAGTTTGGTGTTAGGAGACCTACTGAGGCTGCCTCCTGAGAAAACACACTTTGTAGGATATGAAACCAGACCTGCATACTGATCAAAATGTACTGCCTGCATCCCCAAGAAAATGTTTACTACTAATCCAAAATTGACTCTATCTTTTGTTATATTATATTAAAACGTGTGCACTTACATAACTGCAACATGTATTTTATTTAGAATAGATCCTCACAAAAGTTACCAAAAGACAAAATGTCAATGATATGCAAAGCAATAAAGTTCTAAATATACCTTTTTTTTTCTTTTTTTTGTTTCTGCATTTGAAGTAAATGCAGGTTGACATATCAGTGCATGATCTGCTGAGACGCCGGTGTCAAGCAGGCTGAATGTGTTTGGTTGTGTCTGGCCTTACATTTCCTGGTAACATTATGCTTTACAGGCTCAGCTTGCCATTCCAAGGTAGCAATGCTTAATGTTTTCTTGACATTTCTACGTTATAAAAGCAATTTAGACACACACCAGTCATTAAGTCTTGCACTTTTTCACATGCACGTTCACTATTCCGTACCAGCATTTTCTGGCTTATAAACGGTGATTGTTTTTCTCAATGTTTGTACTGATGAATCTAAGTGATGTGTGAATATTATTTAGAAAATATTTGAGACTTGGTGAATGATGTAATGAAACTATAGTATTTGCTGTTTTGAGTTCTGATGAAACTGTGATTTTAAAGCCTGCAGGTGGTGAATATATACCTTTCTTTTTCTTCAGATGTGTTCTTACCTTCTTTTGGCGCATGCTCAATAATCCAGGTAGATGAATCTAACAAGGTTGAGTCTGGTCCTCTGAATGGATTCTTCTTTGTTGAAAAGTTTCATCTGTTATCCAAAATACTTCTTCAATCTCAGTCTTTTGTATAAAAGATGAAATGCTTTGACAAAGAAGAAGCCATCGAGAGGACCTCACTCAACCTTGTAAGAATTATCTTCTTCATTCTACATTTTGGTTGGCAGATTAGTTTTTGATTATGTGAGAAAACATATATTCTTATCTTTAAAACTTTTATTTTTTCATGAAAAACATCCATACATCCATTGATTTTAGTTGTTTCGTCATTTTCAGGTCGCGGGGGGCTACTGGCACCCATATCCAGCCATCACTGTGCTAGAGGCGGTGGACACCCTAGGGAGGTTGCAAGTCCATCACAGGACCACATAGAGACAAACAACCATTTACACTATTACTCACACCTAGAGACAATTTAGAGTCATCAATCAGCCTAACAGGTGTGTTTTTTTTGTTTTGTTTGGTTTTTTTTTTGGTCTGTGGGAGGAAACCAGTGTACCCAGAGAAAATCCATGCCTGCACGGAGAGAACATGCAAACTCCCTCCAGATAGGTCCCCGGTCGGGATTCGATCCAGCAACCTTCTCGCTGAGAGGCACCAACTCTACCAACTAAGCCAGAAATAAAAATAAAATTGTAGATGAATGTTGAATCAGTATTGTGTGTAGGCTGAGGTGCATTTACAGGTATTACCTCTTTCTTTACCTGTACATGTCAGTCCTTAAGTTGAAGTCACAAGAGGCAGTGGTTAAATTATTTCAATGCAACATTGGATTTACAATTTATGGAAATTATGCACCTTAACAATCAGATGCAACATGCAAATCCCCAGCTTGCAACATACCTTATATGTTTTTGGTTCATGATTAACAATATTGTCAATAATGCCATTCAAAAACATTTATTGGCCACTACAGCTCAATAATTGTGTGTTTTGATAGGACCTTGGTTTGTTGTCATACATTCTGCATCCATAATACATTTGGGACCTTGCTGACATGGTCTTTGTTGAGTAACAACAAAGTTCATGCTCAATAATCCAGGTATACAATCCTGACCTGACTGAAAAGTGTTGGATTGTACACCTGGATTATTGAGCATGGACTTTGTTGTTTTCAACCAGTTTGACAAGACTTTCAACAAGGAAGAGGGCCAGCAATGGAGGAGGGGGCATACCAA
The DNA here is from genome assembly GCF_014905685.2 of Nematolebias whitei. NCBI lineage: Eukaryota > Metazoa > Chordata > Actinopteri > Cyprinodontiformes > Rivulidae > Nematolebias > Nematolebias whitei. Next base: position 1,483,940 of record NC_056517.1, read on the forward strand.
AGAGACCATCTTATCACAAGCAGAACTGGTTTGTTCCACATTGGAGTAAGCTGTTGGGGGAAGAATCAGTTTGTTGTGTGTTTCCTTGACTGATGAAGCCTTCTGGATCGAATGTGAAACGTTTCAGCACAAAAAAAGAAACTGTCCAGATGTTCTGACTGAAAAATGTTGCGTCTTTGTTGAGTATTTTTCACCACATTTTGAATGGAAGTTATTTTATTGTTGCACATTCATTGTCAATGTACACAGCCCAGTCAGTCACAAAAATCTGGTGCTGAGAGAACTAGAACTCCTTGGTCAACAAGTAAAGTTGATGCAAAATATGTCTCACTGGGTTTGCGGCATGGTGGTAGAGATGTTGCCGCTACATGAGAAGATTGCCAGATTTAATCCCCGCCAGTTGGTCGAATTCTGGCTGGGAGACCTTACTGGGTGGAGTTTGCATGTCCTCCATGGGTTCTCATCCATGGGTTTTCTCTGGGTACTCCAGTTTCATTGCACAGTCAAAAACATGCTTGTTTGGCTAATTGGTAACTCTAAATTGTCCCTAGATTTGAGTGAGAGTGTAAATGGTTGTGTGTCTGTGTGATGGACTTGCAACCACTCCAGGGTGTCCCCCACCTCTCACTCAGTGATGGCTGGATATGGGCAACAGTGAACCCTGTCACCCCCAAAAAAAAAAAGAAGCAGGTAAAAATTAATGGATGGATGCTTTTGTGGTTAAGCATGTGGTTAAGCAGACAATAGACATAAAATTTCCCTTTACCTCATCAGCCATTACTCACATACCAAAATGAATGAAGGCCAAACATCTAACATGAACACACAACAAAGGAGTGGGGGCAAGGGACAAGGTAAAAGGGTGACACGTGTCTGGCCTTAGCCTATTTTGTGTGTGTGTGAGGTGGTAATGAATAAATACAAAAAAATTGACTTTTGAATCTATATTGAGAATTTTTAAGAAATATGCTATGTATTATTACTGATGCATTTATTTGCTGATGACACAGTTGCTTATTGTCAAGCTAAAACATTTGCTAAGATTTTCCAGCTTTTGCAATCTGCTTTCGACATCATCTAGTCAGATTTGCTCTGTCTCAAACTTGTCATAAATGCCGAGAAAACCAAAGGGATACTTTTTCAAACTAGAAGTCAGTCCCAGCGGTTCTTCCTTCAATTTTAGCCTCGACTGGTGCTCCTATTGTGTTTGTCGAGTCCTACAAATAATAAATAAATAAAGTGCTTTGTGTTCTCATCATTGTATGTTCTCATACAAAGATGAAATTGGCTTTCTGCATTTAACCCATCACAACTGGGATACACCCAGGTGGAGCAGTTGGCAGCTATGCAGGTGCTCAGGAAGCAATTTGGGATTAGGTGTCCTGCTCAGAGACACCACGAGATGTGCAATGATCGGGGATCGAATCCAGGACATTCGGGTCCCGAGTCAGCTGCCCTGCCCCTACACCATAACGACCCCTTACTTAATACTTGAGTATCTTGGTCGATTTGCATCTCTTTTGTAAGCTCCATGTGGAAAACCTAGTAAGGAAACTGAAAGTTAAACTGGGTTACTTTTTCAGAAACAGATCCTGTCTAACTCTGAATGTTAGGAAACACCTTGTAACTGCAACTTTCCTTCTCTCCATTGACTATGGTGAAATTATTTACATGAACGCTCCTACAAGAACCCTGCAGATGTTGGATGCTGCAGATGTTGGATGCTGTAGATGTTGGATGCTGTCTATCATGGTGTGCTAAGATTCATAACTGCCTGTAATTATCGTACCCACCACTGTATTCACTGGTTAACTGGACATCATTAACTTCACACAGACTCTCCCACTGGTACATTTTCATCTTTAAATCCCTTCTTGGTCTGCTGCCTTCATACATCTTCTACATGTCTCTGCAGGAGTGCAGTTACAGCGTGCGCTCTCAGGACATTATTACCTGCAGTGTTCCCTCAGTGAGGATTGAACTAGGCAAAAGGGCCTTCTCCTACACCGCTCTTGTTTGCTGGGATATCTTGCAAAAAGATTTGAAGCTCTCAAACTTGACCTCTCTAAGTGACTTTAAACATCTGTTAAGTTCCTGGGGAAAAAAATAAAAAAACAGATGTGCAGACATGTTTGTGTATTTAGTATTCTACACCACCTTACAACTTTTTTTTTGCTACTTTTCCTTTTATGAATCATTTTTAATTACCATTTTATTTTCACTTGTTAAAATAAATAAATAAATAAATTTGTACGCATCCTTTATGATTGTCTATTGTTGTTGTTGTTGTCCACTGTTGTCATCACTCTTTGTTAAAATTAGGTCTCTCTTGTAGATTAATCCCTGAGGCTCAATGGGATTAACCTGCATAAATAAGGGTTGAATGAATGTATGTTTAAAATAGGTATACTGTATATTAAAACCAATCTTAATTTATTAGTCTCAGGGCTGTTCAATTCTGTTAGGATTTAAGATGTTCTAATCCAGCAGGTGCTTGGCAAAGAAAACACTCACAAATTAACAATGTCTGTTTGTAGACAGTAAACTGTTTCATTACTCAAAATAATTCAGTTTAACTGCATGTGTCTATAGTCTGAGCAACAGGGTTGGGTTAAGATAAAAATTCATAGAGGTGCAGCTACTCATTTGGCAGAAATAATGAAATTGCTTGAGCATGTTTTTCCATAAAATTGAAAACAGGAAAGATCATACAACTATTAATGAGATTAGAAATTGCTACAACACTTTTGTTTGTGTGGTATTCATTGGTTCAACAGTAATCTCCCCAAAAATGTTATCTAATTTTCAGTTTTTAATATTTTTTTCTTGTCATTCTAATTCAATTTGTCCACGCTCTGTTTATTCATTTAGCTACAGTCTAACATTTACTAACTTCTGAATGTGTAAATTATGTGTAAGACAGTTCGAGTGGCACAGGTGTCTACATATCTTTTCTTTATGTAAAATAAATCTGACTGTGCTGATATCCCCTGAAACAGCTTTAGTTCAGGCTTCAGGCACATTTCAGCTTGTCTCATCTGCCACAATTCCTTCAGACCCTTAGTTGGTGTTACTGCAGCAAACATGCGTGTCACTTTATGTCTTATCAAACACTTTTGACTCAGCATAATGAAAAAAGAAAAAGCTTTTCAAGCCAATACACAAATGTAATGTGTATGCTTCCAAGCAGTGCCTCCAACCTAACTGCATTTAACTGTCTGACAATGTGTAAACAACACAAATACTCATCCTCAGGACTTCTAGCATTTAGAAACGTAGGCCTGTGAAACGGGATTTATCCCAAAACAGATGCTGATGGGAAGTTCAAGAATACAATGTATCCTTAGAGATCATGAAATAGCTGCAACTTACCTGCCATACAATACTGTTCTCAAATTTGAATGGGGCACACATTATTATTATTATTTTTGTCTTAGTAATGATTATTTAGAAAGGGAAATACTATGGAAAGTTCCTCTTTTCTAAATGTTACAGGTCAAATGCAAAGTGCCCTGGAATATGTATTTATTCATTTATTTTTGCTAGTCGTGCAGGATGGAGCTTTGCAATGTTTTACTGAACAATCTACAGACTTCCTGGAAAAACAAGACACTTTGATGGCAGTGTGTGTCTCACAAAAAATAAATAAGTAAATAAATAAATAAAAAATCCAATATATACCTCTGCATCAGTTGCACCTTTACAAAACCATCCCCACTGATGCACACTCCTACCACTACAGAAGCTTTCTTGTACAGATTTTGCTGATAAGATGAATGGACTTTCTTATCGTTGACACATTCAACTCAACTTTTTGTTTCCTTTCCCAAAAGCAAGCTGAAAGTTTGACTCATCTGAGTAGAGAACACATGTCCACTTACTTTTTTCTAAGATGAGCTCATGCCAAGAGAGCTTAGCAGAGCTTCTGCTCAGAGTTGGTGTACTTCTTGCCTTTAGTGTTTCATGTTCAATTTTTTTGAATGTAGCAGCTCTGACTGTTGAATCAGAATAGTTTTTCAAGGTACTCCCAAGCCCATGTGGCTATATTGATCACAGAGGCATGACAACATTTCATGCATTGCTGCCTGGGGGGTCGAAGGTCACATAGATCTAACTCTGGTTTCTGACCTTGGTTTTTATGCACATATTTCTTCAGTGAATCATGTTACATTGTTACACTGAAACACACTGCCTCTCTCACTCAAATTCTTCATATACAGTATTTTTTATGGCATTTGGCATGAACTGAGCAGTTAAATTTAAAACTGATCACAAGAAGTCATCTGTAGCTTGTCATGCTACTCAGCTGCAAGTTTTGAAACTCTGCCAGGCAGGCAAGTTTGCATCACAAGATCTGCCCCCATTCTAAAAGGATGAAAAACAATAAAATAACACAAAAAAAACCTGCAATTTCATGTCATAGAGGCATAAAAAGTTATTTTCTCCCTGATCTGTTACATTTTTCTCTATTCATGAGGGTCTTACAAAACCAGCCACTATGGAGCACAAGCCAGTGTATCTCTTGTATAGCTCCCAAGCCTGGGTAAATGGTGAGGGTTGTGCCAGAAAGGGCATCCAACACAAAATACTTTTGCCAAAACTAACATGCAAGTTAATCTAACCAACACCATACTAAATCAAATGAAGCCTAACAACAAATGACACTGGTACTGTTGACAAACAGGGTGCCAGCAGAAATTATGCTACTGTTAGTCGAAGACCAAGAGGAGGGAAATGTTTCAGGAGACAGAGAGAAGAGGAAAGTCAAGAAATCAGGACTGAGGATTGTGAATCTAAATGTGGTGACAATGACAGGCAAAGGTAGAGAGCTGGCTGACATGATGCAGAGAAGGAAGGCAGATGTGTATGTGTCCAAGAGACCAAGTGGAAGGGCAGCAAGGCTCGCAGCATTGGAGCAGGGTTTAAACTGTTTTACCATGGTGTGAATATAAAGGTAAATAGAGTAGTGGTGGTCCTGAAGGAGAGATTAACAATGAATGTAGAATAGATTAAACGAGTGACAGATAGGGTGATGTGTCTAAAGGTAGACATACACAGTCTAATATTGAATGTTGTCATTGGTTATGCTCCACAGTTTGGATGTGATGATGAGGAGAAAGATACATTTTGAACGAATCTGAATGAAGTGATAGCAAGTATTCCAAGGGAGGAGAAAGTGGTAGCCGGTGCAAATTGATGTATAGGCTTGATGTCAAGGAAATAAGCCAGGAAGGACGGATGGTGGGGAATTTACCAAGAGAATAGAAATGGCTGCAGTCAACACGTATTTCCACAAGTGTGAGGGACATAGAGTGGCCTATAAGAGTGGAGGAAGGAGTAGGCAGGTATACTGTGTAAAAGAGGAAACCTGAGGGAGATTGAGGACAGTAAAGTTGTAGAAGGGGAAAGTGTCTCCAGACAGTAGTGGATGGTTGTGTGTAGAATGGCTGTTGTGAAGAAGAAAAAAAAGAGAGTTAAATCAGAGAAGAAGACCAAATGGTGAAAGCTGAACAAGGAAGAATGTTGTGAGAAATTCAGAGAGGAGCTTAGTGTGTCTCTTTGTTGAATGTATGGGCTACTATATGACAGGACTACTACAGCAACAGTAATTAGAGAGACAGGTAGGAAGGTACTTAGTGTGACGTTTAGATGAAAGAAAGATGATAAAAAATAACCTGGCGGTGGAATAGTGAAGTGCATGAAGCTATTCAGAGAAAGAGGTTAGCCAAGAATAATTATGACTGAAATGTTTGAAGACAGTAGACAGGAAGGAGATGTAATGTAGAGCAAAGAGGGAGGTAGCTAAGGCAAAACAGAAGGTATATGATGAGTTTTATGGGAGATTGGACACTAATGTGGGCAAGAAGGACTTGTACCAATTGGCGAGACAGAGGAATCAGGCTGGAAAGGATATTCAACAGGTTAGGCTTGTTAAACATAGGATGTTATAACAATGTTCTAACAAGTGAGGAAACCATGACTGGAAGGTTGAAGGAGTATTTTTGAGGAGCTAATGAATGAAAATAATGAAAGGGAAAGAAGAGTAGAGGTCTTAGAATCTATGGACCTTGAAACAAAAAGGATTAGTGAGGGTGAAGTTTGGAAAGCTCTAAAAATAATGAAGAAGCAGAAATAAGTAGTACCTGATGGCATACCAGTGGAAATCTGGATATGCCTAAGACAGTGAGGTTTTGACTCCAATATTTATATGCATAACTGAAGGTGAGAAAATGCCTGAGGAACGAAGAAGAAGTATGCTGGTGCCCATTTTTTTTAAGAACAAGGGTGATGTACAGAGTTGTAGCAACTACAGGAGAATTAAATTGATAAGCCAAACAGTGAAGGTCTGGGAGAGAGTTATGAAAACTAGACTTAGATGAGAGGTGACTATTTGTGAGCAGCAGTATAGTTTCATGCCAAGAACAAATCACTACCAATGCCATCTTTGCTTTGAGGATGCTACTGGAGAAGAACAGATAACATCAGAAAGAACTTCATTGTGTCTTTGTGGATTTGGAAAAAGCATATGACAGGGTGCCGAGGGAGGAGGTGTGGTATTAAATGAGGAAATCTGGAGTGGTAGACAAGTATGTTAGACTGGTACAGGACATGAGGGCAGCAGGACAGTGGTGATATGTGCTGTAGGAATGATATATAACTTCAAGGTGGAGGTGGGATTGCATCAAGGATCAGTTCTGAGCCCCTTCTTGCTTACTAACGACTATAATATGAGGTCAGGCAGGAATCCCTGTAGACTATAATGCTTGTAGATGAAATTGTGATCTGTAGTGAGAACAAGAAACAGGTGTAAGAGAATGTAAAGGTGGACATATGCATTCAAATAAAGAGGAATTAAAGTCAGCCATAATAAGACTAAGTACATGTGTGTGAATTAGAGGGAGGTCGGTGGAAAAGTGAGGCTAAAAGGAGCAGAGGTCACAAAGGTGCAGGACTTCAAGTACTGGGTTCACTGTCCTGGAAAGTTGGGAGTGTGGTAAAGAGGTGAAAAAGTGAGTCCAGGCAGGATCAAGTAGATGGAGAAAAGGTTTTAGGATTGGCATGTGGCAAAAGGGTGACAACAAAAGTCAAATGAAAAGTTTACAAGACAGAGGTGAAACCAGCTAGGTATGGTGTATGGTTTGGAGACAGGGGCACTGGAAACAAGAAATGAGAAAGAACTGGAAGTGGCAGAAATTAAGATGTTGAGGTTTTCCTAGCAATGACAACAATGATTAAGATTATAAAAAAGATCATCAGAGGTACAGCACTGAATGAAGGACTCCAAGATAAATAATTAGATGTTATTATAATTATTATATTATTATTAGATAAATTAGAGTGGCCAGAATATGATGTTGTGGACATGTTCAGAGGAGGAATAGTGGATATGGGGGTCTGGTGTAGAGGTAGGGCAGATGACTTGGGACCATAAAGTCACAATTCAACTCCCCGCCTTTCCCACATGTTGTGCTGTCCTTGAGCAAGATGCCTAATCCCTAATTGCTCACCGGGCACTTACATAGCTGCCCACTGCTTCACCTGGGTATATCGCAGGTGTGATGGGTTAAATGCAGATAACTAATTTCATCAATGTATGTACCCATACAATGATGACAACACATAACAGCTACACAATGCAGCTACCAGGAAAAGACAAAGAGGAAGACCAAAGAAGAGATTTATGGATTCAGAGAGGACATGGAGGTAGTTGGAGAGAGAACAGAGGATGCAGAGGACTGAGTGAGATGGAGGATGAAGATTCACTCTTCAACCCCTGAAAAGCAGAAAGGAGAAGACAAGGGTTTGACAATAACATATTAATTCATAGCCTCCATTTTTAGTTCTGGGTGAAAGGTAGAAAAATAATACTAACGTTTTGGCAATCTTTTCATATGTTTAAAACGGGCTGAAAGATATTGTTAATCAAATAATCCATTCAACCTTTATTTATACAGGTTCGTCCCATTGAGCCTCAGGGACTCATTTACTAGAGAGACCTGATTAAGGACTTTAGGAGGACTTAAGTTTGAAGAAATATATTGCATCCCATAAAATATAACTATTCTTGTAATGTAAACTAGACTTGGCTTAGTTTAGCAATGTGGTATTTCCTTTTTGGAGTTTTTCCACCAAAGTAACGTCAGTGCTGATTTGGAGTCAGTGCTTGCTTAGCACCATCTTGTTTTCTGTTGACTGCTGACTGCAGGGCACTGGCTCTAGCACCAAAATAATAATAATAATTAGTGCCTTTTTCTGGGCCAGGTCAAAGAACCATTTCATTCAAGTATGAAACTGGATTTTGATTACTGATCAGCAAAAAATTAAAAATAAAAATCTGTGAGCAGCCTATATGTATGCATGCATGTATGTATGCATGTGTTATGTATGATTGAATGCATGTACAGGTATGTATGTATTATGACTGGGCAATATGGACCAAAATTAATATCTTGATATTTTAAGATGAATGGCAATATACAATATATGTCTTTTTTTTTCTTTCTATAAAGTAATAACAAATATATATATATTTATTTCTGAGTCAAAGCTTTGTCTCAATTGTCACACAGGCACATTTGTTAACATACAGCTGTAATTGTACAAAATAATGTCTAAAACATAAACTATTTACATATATTAAATAATAATCCTCTTCAGCTGCGCCACCTTCACGTTAGTAAGCGTGCCTGAAGCAGCACGTGAGGGGCTGTGTTTGTATTCAGTGAGGGAGAAGAAGGGGCCATACGAAGTTGGTGGCATAGATGGGCAGAAAAGGAAGAACTACACAGATTTTCAAGTCTTACAGTGAGAGATGGTTCAA
>NC_056517.1:1492860-1493940 GCF_014905685.2 Nematolebias whitei
GGAAGAACTACACAGATTTTCAAGTCTTACAGTGAGAGATGGTTCAACATTAATAAGTCAGTAGCTTATCATATCGCTAAAGACATGGACTTCAGTGGCTAAGAAGACAGCTAACTTTAGCAGTCTTGTTCCACAGTTGAGAATGGGACCGTGCCTTTAGCGATATAAGCCACTGCTTTATTAATGTTGCACTACCTCTCACTATTCCTCTCATGAGGCACAGCACGGCTAAATTAGTTTTGTATCGTGGTTTGTTTCAGAGAAGAAGATAGAAGTCAGTCGGAGCTGTAGCACACAGTTTCACACATGCTTCATATTCCTCTTATAGCGTTCTTTTAAATGGTGAAAAAGATTTGTAGTGCTGACCTTTGTAGGGACTTATTTTTGGTATTGTCTACAGAAAACATTTTTCTGCTGCTCATCTGACAATTTAAATTCAAACCATCTCTGAAAGAACAGCCATTGTTTTTCTTTTTGCTCAGCAGCTAAGATGCTCTTGGATATCCTGTCTCTTGTTTACTTGTGCTAAACTCCTGCCCACCTGAAGAAGTAGGAAATGGGAGAGGGGCTGGGTTTATACAGTAGAAGACGGACGCAGCCCCTCAGAAGGAGGGGTCGCATGCAGTTGGCGGAGCATGCGGGCAGAAAAAGGAGAACTACACAGATTTTCAAGTCTAATTATAACACAACATAGAAATATCGATATAGACAATATAGTCCCATCTTATATTGCGTATGAAATTATCTAAATATTTTTTTAATAATTGAGATATCTCCCAGCCCTAGTATGTATGTATGTATGTATGTATGTATTTATGTATGTATGTATGTAAGTATGTATGTATGTATGTCTGTATGTATGTATGTATGTATGTATGTATGTACAAAGTATGTATGTGTGTGTATGTATATGTATGTATATGTATGTATATATGTATGTATATGTATGTATCTATATATGTATGTATGTATGTATGTATGTATGTATGTATGTATGTATGTATGTATGTATGTATGTATGTATGTATGTATGTATGTATGTATGTATGTATGTATGTATGTATGTATGTATGTATGTAT
>NC_056517.1:1494040-1495193 GCF_014905685.2 Nematolebias whitei
TCTTTCAGGTCAATGGTCTTGTGAGACAGCATATAATAGAACAAATCATTGTCTACAGCACTTGGGACCGTTTTGATCAGATGAGAGGTGACATTGCTCATGCATTAACTTTATGTATTTGGCCAAGGGGCAAGCTAGAGAGCAGGATTGAGCAGGGACCTCTAAAAAGGCAGGCACTTTAAATTAACAAAGAGACCATTGACAATAAAATGTTGTATCATGATGCACCAATAAAATTAACAAGACCAGTTAAATTTTATCCTCCTGGATTTAAACAGAATGTGAACAGTCTTTATCCTACATCTCTTCAAAGTCCCATTACAGAGCAAGAAAAACAGAAATAGTTGACTAAATACATCAACATTGTTGTTTCATTATATACGTTTGTCAAAGTTTTGTCAAGGCTACGAGGAATGAGTCCAAAGTGCAGATCCCACCCACAGTGAGTACAAAACAGATTTGTATTAAACAGCAATGCAGGTCATTTGGGATAATATCACTGGCCTCAAATAACTAACCAAAAAACAAAACATGGATGTCTACCAACAACCCTTGAGTCCAACTCAAATGAAACAGTAACAATATCACAGACATTAAACAAGCGAGTGTGATCGATGCTGCTGCACACAAAAAGGAAACTGAACAAAATAAATAGCTGACAGCATAATCACCTAACAAGAACACCTGGAGAGAGATAGTGGGAACAGGTGTGCAGCATCTGCACTAAGGAAGGAACACGGGGAAAACAGAACATGAGACTATAATAAACCTGTAAAAAAGGATTACAGTAAACACAGATAATCTAATGAGGAACGCCAGTCTTTTATTACATAGACGATCACAAAATTTATCATTTCATTGTATTTATTTATTTATTTGTTTTTTTGTTTCTAGTATTAGTCAAAGCTTGTGGCAATGCTGTCTTTCCAAAATTCCCAACCACCGAATGGTATTAATGGACGGTGCATAAAAGATAATTTACACTTACCATTTAGGGTGTGACCTAAACTTAAAAGCTAGCAACAAAAAGAGAACTGACGCATTTGACTTTTTCTTGCTTGCTTGCTTGCCTATTTGCATGCATGCATACATACATATATAGATACATATATACATACATACATACATACATAAATATACACACACACACACA
>NC_056517.1:1495293-1496474 GCF_014905685.2 Nematolebias whitei
TGTGTGTGTGTGTGTGTGTGTGTGTGTGTGTGTGTGTATATATGTATGTATGTATGTATGTATATATGTATCTATATATGTATGTATGCATGCATGCAAATACACAAGCAAGCGAGCAAGAAAAAGTCAAATGTGTCAGTTCTCTTTTTGTTGCTAGCTTTTAAGTTTAGGTCACACCCTAAATGGTAAGTGTAAATTATCTTTTATGCACCGTCCATTAATACCATTCGGGGGTTGGAAATTTTGGACAGACAGCATTGCCACAAGCTTTGACTAATACTAGAAACAAAAAAACAAATAAATAAAAAAATACATTGAAATTATAGATTTTCTGATCGTCTATGTAATAAAAGACTGGCGTTCCTCATTAGATTATCTGTGTTTGTGTTTACTGTAATCCTTTTTTACAGGTTTATTATAGTCTCATGTTCTGTTTCCCCGTGTTCCTTCCTTAGTGCAGATGCTGCACACCTGTTCCCACTATCTCTCTCCAGGTGTTCTTGTTAGGTGATTATGCTGTCAGCTATTTATTTTGTTCAGTTTCCTTTTTGTGTGCAGCAGCATCGATCACACTCGCTTGTTTAATGTCTGTGATTTTGTTACTGTTTCATTTGAGTTAGACTCAAGGGTTGTTGGTAGACATCCATGTTTTGTTTTTTGGTTAGTTATCTGAGGCCAGTGATATTATCCCAAATGACCTGCATTGCTGTTTAATACAAATCTGTTTTGTACTCACTGTGGGTGGGATCTGCACTTTGGACTCATTCCTCGTAGCCTTGACAAAACTGTGACAAACGTATATACTGAAACAACAATGTTGATGATGTATTTAGTCAACTATTTATGTTTGTCTTGCTCTGTAATGGGACTTTGAAGAGTTGTAGGATAAAGACTGTTCACATTCTGTTTAAATCCAGGAGGATAAAATTTAACTGGTCTTGTTAATTTTATTGGTGCATCATAATACAACATTTTATTGTCAATGGCCTCTTTGTTAATTTAAAGTGCCTGCCTTTTTAGAGGTCCCTGCTCAATCCTGCTCTCTAGCTTGCCCCTTGGCTAAATACATAAAGTTAATGCATGAGCAATGTCACCTCTCATCTGATCAAAACGGTCCGAAGTGCTGTAGACAAAGATTTGTTCTATTATATGCTGTCTCACAAGACCATTGACCTGAAAGA
>NC_056517.1:1496574-1499186 GCF_014905685.2 Nematolebias whitei
TCAGAAGTTAGTAAATGTTAGACTGTAGCTAAATGAATAAACAGAGCATGGACAAACTGAATTAGAATGACAAGAAAAAAATATTAAAAACTGAAAATTAGATAACATTTTTGGGGAGATTACTGTTGAACCAATGAATACCACACAAACAAAAGTGTTGTAGCAATTTCTAATCTCATTAATAGTTTTATGATCTTTCCTGTTTTCAATTTTATGGAAAAACATGCTCAAGCAATTTCATTATTTCTGCCAAATGAGTAGCTGCACCTCTATGAATTTTTATCTTAACCCAACCCTGTTGCTCAGACTATAGACACATGCAGTTAAACTGAATTATTTTGAGTAATGAAACAGTTTACTGTCTACAAAAAGACATTGTTAATTTGTGAGTGTTTTCTTTGCCAAGCACCTGCTGGATTAGAACATCTTAAATCCTAATAGAATTGAACAGCCCTGAGACTAATAAATTAAGATTGGTTTTAATATACAGTATACCTATTTTAAACATACATTCATTAAACCCTTATTTATACAGGTTAATCCCATTGAGCCTCAGGGATTAATCTACAAGAGAGACCTAATTTTGACAAAGAGTGATGACAACAGTGGACAACAGCAACAAAAATAGACAATCATAAAGGATCCGTACAAATTTATTTATTTATTCATTTTAACAAGTGAAAATAAAATGGTAATTAAAAATGATTCATAAAAGGAAAAGTAGCAAAAAAAAAGTTGTAAGGTGGTGTAGAATACTAAATACACAAACATGTCTGCACATCTGTTTTTTTTTTCCCCAGGAACTTAACAGATGTTTAAAGTCACTTAGAGAGGTCAAAGGTCGAGAGCTTCAAATCTTTTTGCAAGATATCCCACCAAACAGGAGCGGAATAGGAGAAGGCCCTTTTGCCTAGTTCAATCCTCACTGAGGGAACACTGCAGGTAATAATGTCCTGAGAGCGCACGCTGTAACTGCACTCCTGCAGAGACATGTAGAAGATGTATGAAGGCAGCAGACCAGGAAGTGATTTAAAGATGAAAATGTACCAGTGGGAGAGTCTGTGTGAAGTTAATGATGTCCAGTTAACCAGTGAATACAGGGTGCAGTGGTGTGTACGGTAATCACAGGCAGTTATGAATCTTAGTGCACCATGATAGAAAGCATCCAACATCTGCAGGATTCTTGTAGGAGCATTCATGTAAATAATGTCACCATAGTCAATGGAGAGAAGGAAAGTTGCAGTTACAAGGTGTTTCCTACCATTCAGGATTAGACAGGATCTGTTTCTGAAAAAGTAACCCAGTTTAACTTTCAGTTTCCTTACTAGGTTTTCCACATGGAGCTTAAAAAAAAGATGCAAATCGACCAAGATACTCAAGTATTAAGTAAGGGGTCGTTATGGTGTAGGGGAAGGGCAGCTGACTCGGGACCCGAATGTCCTGGATTCGATCCCCGATCATTGCACATCTCGTGGTGTCTCTGAGCAGGACACCTAATCCCAAATTGCTTCCTGAGCACCTGCATAGCTGCCAACTGCTCCACCTGGGTCTATCCCAGTTGTGATGGGTTAAATGCAGAAAGCCAATTTCATCTTTGTATGAGAACATACAATGATGAGAACACCATCCATCCATCCATCCATTTTCTTTACCCGCTTATTCCATTTCGGGTCACGGGGGTCGCTGGTGCCCATGTCCAGCAATCACTGTGCGAGGGGCGGGGTACACCCTGGACGGGTCGCAAGTCCATCACAGGGACACATAGAGACAAACGAGACAAACAACCATTCACTCTCTCACTCACACCTAGGGACAATTTAGAGTTACCAATCAGCCTAACATGCATGTTTTTGGACTGTGGGAGGAAACCGGAGTACCCGGAGAAAACCCACGCATGCACGGAGAGAACATGCAAACTCCACCCAGAAAGGCCCCTGGACCGGGGTTTGAACCAGGGACCTACTCGCTGAGAGGCAGCAGCTCTACCAGTTGCGCCACCGTGCTGCCCATGATGAGAACACAAAGCACTTTATTTATTTATTATTTGTAGGACTTGACAAACACAATATGAGCACCAGTCGAGGCTAAAATTGAAGGAAGAACCACTGGGACTGACTTCTTGTTTCAAAAAGCATCCCTTTGGTTTTCTCGGCATTTAGGACAAGTTTGAGACAGAGCAAATCTGACTAGATGATGTCAAAAGCAGATTGCAAAAGCTGGAAAATCTTAGCAACTGTTTTAGCTCGACAATAAACAACTGTGTCATCAGCAAAGAAATGCATCAGTAATAATACACATCATATTTCTTAAAAATTCTCAATATAGATTCAAAAGTCATTTTTTTTGTATTTATTCATTACCACCTCACACACACACAAAATAGGCTAAGGCCAGACACGTGTCACTCTTTTACCTTGTCCCTTGCCCCCACTCCTTTGTTGTGTGTTCATGTTAGATGTTTGGCCTTCATTCATTTTGGTATGTGAGTAATGGCTGATGAGGTAAAGGGAAATGTTATGTCTATTGTCTGCTTAACCACATGCTTAACCACAAAATCATCCATCCATTATTTTTTAACTGCTTTTTTTTTTTTTTTTGGGGGGGGGGGCGAC
>NC_056517.1:1499286-1501763 GCF_014905685.2 Nematolebias whitei
GTTTAATCGCCTTCTTGTTTTTCTCAAGAGCCTACAATGAAAACACCTGTCTGCAGTTTCAAGGAGAGTCCTTACTTTGTTTAACATACTGAGCACATCCACTTTAGAGGGTTTTTGAAGCTGTATGCCAGCTCTGGATATGGACCAGAGACGCAGCGCTATTGGCAGAAAGAACTAGGCTTGGATGATAGATGAAGCTGAAGGCAGTGTGCTCAGGAGCTGACGCCTTCCAGACCCGTCTCTCCAGGCCCACTTCCTCCTGACTCTCATCACACTTCTCGCCTCCTCGTCTCTAATGCCTAATCTGTCTCCTCAGCAACCTCACTCCTTTAGTTTATGGACCTGCAACCCCTCTCCTCGTCCCTTTGTCCAAGACGCATCGGCCTCCATTCTGTCCGTGTCTCCACCATGCTCTAATTGATGGGCGAACACTAACAAGTTGCCCTCCCTCCATCTCTCCATCGTGTCCCGCTCCCAAGTGGACTCTCTCCCTCACTCTTGTGCTTATCCTCTACCTCCACTCGTCCATTTTACTGCTGTCTTCATTATTCATTTAGTTTCCCTTTGGATCCAGAGAGAGCAAAAGCACGGCTGAATTCATAAGCAGACTCACCAGCTGGCCCAAGGGTACCTGTGTGACGCGAGTTAGCGTTTGAAAAAGTGGGGAAGGAGGGAGCAGTAGGAAGAGAGCGACTAACTGACGCACTGACAAAAATAAACAAAAACAAACAAACAAAGAGAATGGGAAAGAGTGACAGTCAAAAAATATATTCCAACACTGTCATGAAAAGTAGCTTCAAAACTGCGTTGGCTCAAAAGCAGTAAGGTGTGAATAGCTAAGCTGAGAAATGTTGGCTGTAGATGGGGGCTGTGGTTGGAATTTCTGAAAGGGGTATTGCCAGGCAAGAAGCAACAGACTTGAATGTAAAAAGTACCTATTTTGTGTTGGGAAAATGTTTTCATTTTTATTTTTATCATTCGAAAGCTGGCAACAATACAGTAGGTGAACTGTCCCCTTCTGTCTCCCATACATCCCCAATGCTAAAACAAATTCACTGTAGGTAAAAATCTGCTCTGACATAAATAACCCATGACTAAGTGTTCATCTTTTTTGTTGGGCCTCATTATTTAGGCTATAAATTCATATGAAACAACAATAACAATTAAAATATTTATAGTCTACATCTGCTCTTAGTGTTTACTGTGCTTTATAGATTTAGCCAATAAAACAGCATCATAAAAGTTTGGCTACTGTAGCAAATGACTGACAATAACTCGGGTGTCTGTTTATTTGTTTATTTTTACTAGTCATACATTATATACAGTCACAATATTTATAATCAAGCTGTCCAAAAATAAGCAAACAAAGTATATCTTATATCCCACCAAACAAAACACAGCAGATGCTTTGACGGATTAGTGGTTGAATAATTTGGCTCCAGTGGAGACATTTTCAGCCCCATGTGATTTTTGTGGACAGTCAGTGTTCAGTAAAATGTACTCACTAAACTGACTTGAATAAAGTTTATAAAACTGAGTTATCAACATTTTTTTTAATGTTTTCCATACTCACTTAGGTGTGGTGCCCATCTTAAATTGGATTGACTCCAAAACCTCAATCAGGTCTATTGTCTCTCTTGTAAATGAGTCCCTGAGGCTCAGTGGGATTAACCTGTATAAATAAAGGTTGAGTGAATTAAAAAAATAAAAAAAAGGTTTAGCATTCAGTGATACTTTTCTTAAAGTTTCATTAAAACCTGCGTAGTTGTTTATGAGATATTTAGCTAAAAGGCAAACACGATTGTGTAAAGATCTGGCACAACACATGTTGGAGATCAGTCCCAGTTTTGCCAGTGTCTTCTGCCACTTTAGCCTCTGGGAGAATCAAAGTGGCAGAAGAAGCAGGCATGAACGTGCTGCTGGTGGTCAGGCCAGGAACTCGGAGCTGACAGATGAGGAGATCATCCACTGCAACCTCGTTACCTTCTTTAGCCACTTTCAGCTGACAGGACAAACTTACCACAGCTTGTGGGAAGAGTCTCACGTCACGGTCTTTATCATACTAAATTCTTTACAACTTAATTTTCATTCTGTGTTATAAGTTGGAGGTACTGGGTCTATTGATGATTATTGTAGGGCTATTTATGCCCAAAAGTTCACCTTTTATGATGCCTTTCATTTAGCACCCCCAGTGCTTAAAGATGAATGAAAGATCCCTGCCATTGGACCATAAATGAGTGTGGGGCGTGTGCAACGTGAACATGCACATCCAGTTTTATGAAACTAAATTTAAGGTTAGCTTTTATAAAAATGCCTGAAATAGTTGATCTCTTTTCAGAGGTCATTTGGTCGTGCCACCCTACAAAGAAAAGTAGCCAAATTTAGATTCCATATACATACAACATCTGATTTTTTAATGCCATGGTTTTATATTATTATTATTATTATTATTATTATTATTATTATTATTATTATTA
>NC_056517.1:1501773-1501982 GCF_014905685.2 Nematolebias whitei
TATTATTATTATTATTATTATTATTATTATTATTATTATTATTATTATTATTATTATACTCGGGCTTTTCATTTCTGACTTCCCTCTACAAAGACTGTCACTCTTCCTCCGTCTCGCTGTCCCTGCTTTGCTCTTTACCTTGTGAACCTTTTTCGGAGTCTCTTTTTTCATACCTTCTGAATTGTAAACTTTGGATTTGTTCATCTTGT
>NC_056517.1:1502082-1505892 GCF_014905685.2 Nematolebias whitei
TGTGTTCTATTAAGATGTATTTATGTTTTTATCTTGAACATGTACAGTAGTACCATCAAACGTTCAACTCAAAAGTGAAGAAAAGTGTTTACCTCATGAATTTCAGATGTAATGGAACATTTAAACATCAGAACCAGAGGGTTCGATCTGATCAAGAATCAGAAATCAAACTGGCCTAGACAACAGCATATCTAGTTAATAAAACAGAATGGCAGATCATTTTATATTAGATTGTTTTATATATTACCTTTTTTCTTTTATCAGAAAGGAAGTAGTGAATAAAGCTCAATCAGAGTCACACTGGCAGCTGTTGCTGAGCAGTAAATTAGAAAAGCCGTGATGAAGCAGAAACAACAGTTTATTAAAGGACAGAGCGTTACTGATTAATCACTTTCAGTCACAACAAAGAGAAAATCATGGCAACATAGATACAACGTTCACTAGGTGGTGCCTCGTTACCTCCTGTCAGCTCCTCACATGGTAGCAAACAATCCTTTATCTAATTCCTGAATGACTGAAGCTGCCGCCAAAAACCTAAATGTGCTATTTTGTAGTGTTTGATGTTCAGTGTGATTCCTGTTTTGTATAATTATTATTTTAGTGTGAGCGCAGCAGACATGCACATCATGGCGGCATGTCTAGGAAACCCAACACCAAAATTTCATGCATTATTTACGACTCTAAGCCACACAATAACATCACAGGGCTGCATCCGGAGCAGGGGATTATTTCACCTTGCCATGTTCTGGATTAAGAAAAAAAGAAGATGGCTTCGGTGATCAACACTCGCCTTTTCAAAGCAGGGACTCTCACACGAATGAAATGCCTCGTACTGTGTGCTCTGACAGCCAGACAGTCGGTCAATGAGCATTTTTTGTTTGCTAGATGGAAAGAGATTGCTCATGTTTGGAAGGAAAGCGTGATTCATGTTTGGAAAAGCGGCTTGCTTGACTGTGCTGTTGGTACAGTAATCCACTAGTCTCACTCCTGTCTAGTCAAGTGATGTGACTGAAGCTGTATTGGCCTTGCTGAAGCCACCTGGGGTGAGCTAGTCAGCACGGACCATGAAGCCTAGCTGCACCTTGGTGGCCCTAAACGTCTTATATCACACTGTAAATACACGCTTATTTGAGGTTTGCAGCAAAACGTCCTGATGCATGTTCAATAATCCGGGTACATGAATCCAACAAGGTCGAGTCAGGTTCTCTAGACGGATTCTTCTTTGTTGAAATGTTTTGTCTTTTATCCAAAATATTTCTTCAGTCCGACTGCAGAAGTTTCAACTTCTTAGGTCCAACAAACAATAATCCGTCCAGAGGACCGGACTCGCCCTTGTTAGATTTGCAGCAAAAGAGTTATTTTTCTGATCGCCTGCCACCGAAAGGCACAACAGGGCGACGACGTGTGTGTGTCTGTTTTACTGTTTGTTGTATGCTTGCAAAGTTTCTCATGAACTGGAGGAAATGAATAGAATCTTCAAGGAATAATGACTGGATGTGCATCTACACCTAATTATCTTCTAACACCAACAACATTCAAAAGAGCCTCTACATCTCCAACAAACACAGGAACGGCTATATGTATTTTAATTGTACATAAATTGGACTAAAATTATGGTGTGGTTGTAGCTGAGAGCTAGTCACAAGTTTTAGTCACTGTGTGAAATATTTGTGTCAAATATTACCATTAACTGTTGGAGTTAATCCTATTTGTCTGTTAATTAAATATAATAAATGAACAACTGAACATAATTAAATGTGACTTTCAGAAAGTTATCTTTGGATGCACACCTAAAACTGACTAACTTCTTGACTCAACTATTTCAAAATGGCTGCTACAGCTAATCATATTTAGCTAGCACATGCAGGACTACATCTCAGGTAGTTTACAGGTACTGAGTTTGTCATGGTAGTAGCTGAGTGTCCTCCACAACACATACTCTGAGCCTAACAGGTTGACAGTTCACAGGAGAATCTTGATATATTTACAAGGTTTGACAAACAAAAACCAGTTACAACGTCATCAGGTCTCAACAAAAAAATTAAAAAAAGCTTTAGTCTACGTTTGTACCATAAAAGGTGGTGGGCGATGTTCACTCCATCAAGGATCGTTAACCCTTTAACCAAGCTTTTTTTTAATTTAATCATTATCTACCAATAAAATTTGGAATAACTATTGTTGATAAAGTAAATATTTCTTGAGCTTGAGAAAACAACAGAGGGCTTTAGATTACTCTTACCTTTTATGATTATTATATAGATTAAATAATATAGCGAAACATCTCCTTTCCTATGTTCACGGTAAGACTTGCAGTCTTGCAGGTTATTCACTTGATGAAACCATCCACGGCTAAAATTAAATGACGATTTTTGAAAAGAATCAAATTAATTTTTTTTTTCAAATGCTGCAAATAATCATCATGTTGAGCTATTTGCACCATTTAAGACGGCTGCTTGTTTCGAGTAAACCCTAATGTGTGACTGATACACGGACTGATACAATTTGTTCACACTTCACTTGACACAACACCTCCGGGTATTTGTCAGTGGTGTCAAACAGGGATTAAAGTGATTAAAACTGTTAAGTCTTTATGGGGGTTATCACAACATCTGCATCATGTGCATTGTTTATTCCTAACAGTCAAGGCTTTGTGTGTAGAAGAAACAGGCGTTGGACTGAACCGCCCTCTTCCCTGACATTGATAATGGCACCATTAACCCTCACACGCCTTCAAGCAATAACTGTATGAGGCCAGACGAGCACGCACTGACATCTAAACAAATGTGTCACTGGGACCACTCTGTCCTTTCAGAACATCTGCAGTCCATGTTGACTTACTACTGGACAGGTGAGGAGCTGAGTATGTATCACTCATACAGACAGAATACAGACGTTAGTGTTTAGTGTATATCTTAAATCTATTAGCGTACCACTGGGCGTTCATTTAGCGTATATCTTAGTGTATATCTTAGATCCTTGTAGGAATGCACGATATAAAGTGCATACGATAGAAACTATAGAAATTTAGCCTACGATAGAGATCTGTCTTCTACCGGCTAACCGCAGTAATGCTGTGTCTGATGTAAAATCAGAGCTGTCAGATTTAATCGTTACTTTTTTTAGTTGAAAACTGTGCGCAAGTGGCGTTAAAGTATTTTTTGTCGAGAGCTAAGTAGCGAAGCTACAAGCTAACTACAGCCGGCTTGCCGTAGTGTTGTCGTATTCTGACGCATGCGCAAAACGCTGAGTTCCGTCCAAAGTTTTTTTTTTTTTCCGTTGAAAGTTAAAGTAAGCGTTGGTCATCTTTAGAGAAACCTGCTCTCTGATCTGTGAAAAGAACGCTGTGTTGTGTGATTTTACTGCGAGACCCTCTGGTCAAAGCCACAGAATCATGTTGTGTCAGCTCCATTAAAGCAGAAGGAGGCGCCCACTAGAGGTTTGGAGGGTGAAGTGTTTCAGTTGCTGCTCTGTTGCTGTTCATTTATTAAGACTGGAACTGTTAAAGAGTTAACAACATGTTTTTTTTTGTTTAAAACATATGGCTAAAACTACATTTGATCTCATTTGCACTGTTTTGCACTACAAGAAAGAAGCCTAATACTTGATTTGTTTATTATTTAAAAAACTCTGGACCTAGTAGTGGAATTTTCTTAATTCAAAATATATGATCGCAAAAGGACATCCTATGCTTTTTTTTGGAAAGTTTTATAACAAAAACATATCTTGATATATATCGTTATCGTCACCCTTCACAATACAAATCGTGATATAAGTTTTATGCCATATCGCACATTCCTAGATCCTTGTGTA
>NC_056517.1:1505992-1509986 GCF_014905685.2 Nematolebias whitei
ACACAAAACGCCCCAGCACAACCAAACAGAACGATCACTTACCCTTCGGAAGTTCAAATGACCAGTTACTTATTGCATCAGTGACTTTCTCAAGGTTCTTTATTGTCATTCACATTGCATGTGGTACATGAGGTGGAACGAAATTGTGTACACAGGATCCCAATTACATCCAACAATAGCAAAACTATAAAGTGTGAAAAGAAACAGTACACAAGGATCTAGGAATGTGCGATATGGCATAAAACTTATATCACAATATGTATTGTGAAGGGTGACGATAACGATATATATCACGATATGTTTTTGTTATAAAACTTTCCAAAAAAAAGCATAGGATGTCCTTTTGCCATCATTTATTTTGAATTAAGAAAATTCCACTACTAGGTCCAGAGTTTTTTAAATAATAAACAAATCAAGTATTAGGCTTCTTTCTTGTAGTGTAAAACAGTGCAAATGATATCAAATGTAGTTTTAGCCATATGTTTTAAACAAAAAAACATGTTGTTAACTCTTTAACAGTTCCAGTCTTAATAAATGAACAGCAACAGAGCAGCAACTGAAACACTTCACCCTCCAAACCTCTAGTGGGCGCCTCCTGCTGCTTTAATGGAGCTGACACAACATGATTCTGTGGCTTTGACCAGAGGGTCTCGCAGTAAAATCACACAACACAGCGTTCTGTTCACAGATCAGAGAGCAGGTTTCTCTAAAGATGACCAACGCTGACTTTAACTTTTGACGGAAAAAAATAAAATAAAACTTTCGACGGAACTCAGCGTTTTGCGCATGCGTCAGAATACGACAACACTACGGCAAGCCAGCTGTAGTTAGCTTGTAGCTTCGCTACTTAGCTCTTGACAAAAAAGACTTTAACGCCACTTGCGCACAGTTTTCAACTAAAAAAAGTAACGATTAAATCTGACAGCTCTGATTTTACATCAGACACAGCATTACTGCGGTTAGCCGGTAGAAGACAGATCTCTATCGTAGGCTAAATTTCTATAGTTTCTATCGTATACACTTTATATCGTGCATTCCTACAAGGATCTAAGATATACACTAAGATATACGCTAAATGAACGCCCAGTGGTACGCTAATAGATTTAAGATATACACTAAACACTAATGGTCTCTATTCTGTCTGTATGAGTGATACATACTCAGCTCCTCACCTGTCCAGTAGTAAGTCAACATGGACTGCAGATGTTCTGAAAGGACAGAGTGGTCCCAGTGACACACTTTGTTTAGATGTCAGCGCGTGCTCGTCTGGCCTCATACAGTTATTGCTTGAAGGCGTGTGAGGGTTAATGGTGCCATTATCAATGTCTGGGAAGAGGGCGGTTCAGTCCAACGCCTGTTTCTTCTACACACAAAGCCTTGACTGTTAGGAATAAACAATGCACATGATGCAGATGTTGTGATAACCCCCATAAAGACTTAACAGTTTTAATCACTTTAATCCCTGTTTGACACCACTGACAAATACCCGGAGGTGTTGTGTCAAGTGAAGTGTGAACAAATTGTATCAGTCCGTGTATCAGTCACACATTAGGGTTTACTTGAAACAAGCAGCCGTCTTAAATGGTGCAAATAGCTCAACATGATGATTATTTGCAGCATTTGAAAAAAAAAAAGTTAATTTGATTCTTTTCAAAAATCGTCATTTAATTTTAGCCGTGGATGGTTTCATCAAGTGAATAACCTGCAAGACTGCAAGTCTTACCGTGAACATAGGAAAGGAGATGTTTCGCTATATTATTTAATCTATATAATCATCATAAAGAGGTAAGAGTAATCTAAAGCCCTCTGTTGTTTTCTCAAGATCAAGAAATATTTACTTTATCAACAATAGTTATTCCAAATTGTATTGGTAGATAATGATTAAATAAAAAAAAAAGCTTGGTTAAAGGGTTAACGATCCTTGATGGAGTGAACATCGCCCACCACCTTTTATGGTACAAACGTAGACTAAAGCTTTTTTTAATTTTTTTGAGACCTGATGACGTTGTAACTGTTTTTTGTTTGTCAAACCTTGTAAATATATCAAGATTCTCCTGTGAACTGTCAACCTGTTAGGCTCAGAGTATGTGTTGTGGAGGACACTCAGCTACTACCATGACAAACTCAGTACCTGTAAACTACCTGAGATGTAGTCCTGCATGTGCTAGCTAAATATGATTAGCTGTAGCAGCCATTTTGAAATAGTTGAGTCAAGAAGTTAGTCAGTTTTAGGTGTGCATCCAAAGATAACTTTCTGAAAGTCACATTTAATTATGTTCAGTTGTTCATTTATTATATTTAATTAACAGACAAATATGATTAACTCCAACAGTTAATGGTAATATTTGACACAAATATTTCACACAGTGACTAAAACTTGTGACTAGCTCTCAGCTACAACCACACCATAATTTTAGTCCAATTTATGTACAATTAAAGTACATATAGCCGTTCCTGTGTTTGTTGGAGATGTAGAGGCTCTTTTGAATGTTGTTGGTGTTAAAAGATAATTAGGTGTAGATGCACATCCAGTCATTATTCCTTGAAGATTCTATTAATTTCCTCCAGTTCATGAGAAACGTTGCAAGCATACAACAAACAGTAAAACAGACACACACACGTTGTCGCCCTGTTGTGCCTTTCGGAGGCAGGCGATCAGAAAAAGAACTCTTTTGCTCGGGTCCTCTGGACGGATTATTGTTTGTTGGACCTAAGAAGTTGAAACTTCTGCAGTCGGACTGAAGAAATATTTTGGATAAAAGACAAAACATTTCAACAAAGAAGAATCCGTCTAGAGAACCTGACTCGACCTTGTTGGATTCATGTACCCGGATTATTGAACATGCATCAGGACGTTTTGCTGCAAACCTCAAATAAGCGTGTATTTACAGTGTGATATAAGACGTTTAGGGCCACCAAGGTGCAGCTAGGCTTCATGGTCCGTGCTGACTAGCTCACCCCAGGTGGCTTCAGCAAGGCCAATACAGCTTCAGTCACATCACTTGACTAGACAGGAGTGAGACTAGTGGATTACTGTACCAACAGCACAGTCAAGCAAGAGGCTTTTCCAAACATGAATCACGCTTTCCTTCCAAACATGAGCAATCTCTTTCCATCTAGCAAACAAAAAATGCTCATTGACCGACTGTCTGGCTGTCAGAGCACACAGTACGAGGCATTTCATTCGTGTGAGAGTCCCTGCTTTGAAAAGGCGAGTGTTGATCACCGAAGCCATCTTCTTTTTTTCTTAATCCAGAACATGGCAAGGTGAAATAATCCCCTGCTCCGGATGCAGCCCTGTGATGTTATTGTGTGGCTTAGAGTCGTAAATAATGCATGAAATTTTGGTGTTGGGTTTCCTAGACATGCCGCCATGATGTGCATGTCTGCTGCGCTCACACTAAAATAATAATTTTACAAAACAGGAATCACACTGAACATCAAACACTACAAAATAGCACATTTAGGTTTTTGGCGGCAGCTTCAGTCATTCAGGAATTAGATAAAGGATTGTTTGCTACCATGTGAGGAGCTGACAGGAGGTAACGAGGCACCACCTAGTGAGCGTTGTATCTATGTTGTCATGATTTTCTCTTTGTTGTGACTGAAAGTGATTAATCAGTAACGCTTTAATAAACTGTTGTTTCTGCTTCATCACGGCTTTTCTAATTTACTGCTCAGCAACAGCTGCCAGTGTGACTCTGATTGAGCTTTATTCACTACTTCCTTTCTGATAAAAGAAAAAAGGTAATATATAAAACAATCTAATATAAAATGATCTGCCATTCTGTTTTAATAACTAGATATGCTGTTGTCTAGGCCAGTTTGATTTCTGATTCTTGATCAGATCGAACCCTCTGGTTCTGATGTTTAAATGTTCCATTACATCTGAAATTCATGAGGTAAACACTTTTCTTCACTTTTGAGTTGAACGTTTGATGGTACTACTGTACATGTTCAAGATAAAAACATAAATACATCTTAATAGAACACA
>NC_056517.1:1510086-1511306 GCF_014905685.2 Nematolebias whitei
CAGCATCCAACATCTGCAGGGTTCTTGTAGGAGCGTTCATGTAAATAATATCACTGTAATCAATGGAGGGAAGGAAAGTCACAGATACAAGGTGTTTCCTAACAACTAACCAAACAACCAGCCAACCAACTGTCCCCCACCAACTAACCAACTAACCAACCGACTAGTCAACCAACCACCAACCAACCAGGCAACCAACCCCCACCAACTAGCCAACAAACTAACCAACTAGTCAACCAGCCAACCTTCCTTATAGGGATGCTTTTTTCAAATAGGAAGTTGCTCCCAGCAGTTCTTCCTCTGATTTTATCCTCAAATGGTGTCCCCATTGAGTTTGTTGATTCCTATAAATATTTGGGTATCTTGGTCGACTCACATCTTTCTTTTAAGCTCCATGTGGAAAACTTGGTAAAGAAACTGAAAGTTAAACTGGGTTTCTTTTTCAGAACCAGATCCTGTCTAACTCTGAATGGTAGGGGAAGGTTGGTTGGTTGACTAGTTGGTTGGTTTGTGAGTTAGTTGGTGGGGGAAGGATGGTTGGCTGGTTGTTTGGTGGTTGGTTTGTTGGTGGGGGAAGGTTGGCTGGTTGGTTAGTTGGGTAGTTGGTGGGGGAAGGTTGGCTGGTTGTTGGGTGGATGGTTGGTTGGTTAGTTGGTGGGGGAAGGTTGGCTGGTTGTTTGGTGGTTTATTGGTTGGTTAGTTGGTGGGGGAAGGTTGGTTGTTTGGTTAGTCAGTTGGTTAGTTGTTTGGTTGGTTGGTTGTTTGGTTAGTTGTTTGGTTAGTTGATTGGTTGGTTGTTTGGTTAGTTGATTGGTTACTTGGTTGGTAGGGGAAGTTTGGTTGCAGATTTCTAAAGATGCATACGTCCCAACCATAACATCCAGACATTTGAAGAACATTGATTTAATTGTTTTTATTATAATTAATTTGTTTGACTATAGTCTGTGAACCACAATATTAAACAAAATACTTTTTATATTCATTTGTACTACATGTATCTGCATTGTTCGTGACATGATATATGTGTAGTCAGTCTTTGGATGGTATGTTTTAATGTAAGCTACTTGCGACACGGCAGCTAACTCCTTCAACGTTAGAAGCTGCCAACTAGCTCAGTAAGTTAGTTAGAGCAGAAAGGGCATTTGCTTCATCCTAGATTGTTTTACAATCATGTTTTTTTGTTTTGTTTTGTTCATTTAACCATTATAATAACAGGTAGG
>NC_056517.1:1511406-1517858 GCF_014905685.2 Nematolebias whitei
CAAGCTTTGAACATCAGACCATCAATGAAAATATACAGTTTGAGCAGTCTACATTGAATATTGTAATAAAAACAGTAACCTAGAGACACGTTTAAAGAGAGAACACCCAGTTGATTAACAAAACCAAACTCAGAGTTTCTTTCTCACATTAGAAAAAATAAAGGGTTGGAAAAATCTATAATTTGTTCCTGTCGTGTTGTCATACAGATTATATATATATATTATTACTTACGGTAGGACTCAGAAGAGTGTACCATGCTGACATTATTGCACTGTGGGTTTCTTCCGTTTAGGTGAGAGTAACATTAGAATTGATTCATCTCCTTCTCCCTCCAGCGGTGATGGATGACCAACAAAGCATTTCTCTTAAGAGCTCTCAGCTCTATAAAAAGAAGTTTGATCATGAACAAACAACTACAGTTTATTGTTGCTTTACTACATTGAACCTTTGATCCTGAGAACATAAAATAAATGGTGAATATATTCACAATTCTCTAAAAGGCAATCAGGAGTCAACTATTCTGACTTTACAGCACATGTTTGAGATATAACTCATATTTTAGACTTCAGAGTTCAGTTCTTCAAAGCTTCTTTCATTTTCTAAATCAGAAATAAAAATGGTTTAAGCAATTTAAGTAAAAACACTTTTTTGGATTTGTCATATCTGTTGATTTTTCTTCAAAAGTTCAAAGCCCCGTCCATGTATTTCCTTTTGTTCTGTCTGAAAAGACAAACATCTGGTGAAACAGGCTTTGGAAACACAGATGTGAGGTGATGCTAGTTCTGCTTGTCAGATATCTGTACTCAGCAGAAAAGCTGAGCTCACTCATAACCATAGTTTCTACTTGATACTCCAAACTTTCAAAATAAAACAGCACATCAGAAACAGACGCTGATGCACTCAAAGTAGATTTTTTATTTTTTTCAGCCCAACAACAAATGAATGGTAGAAATCACTTTTGGAAAACCAAGTGGCTTGTTCATGGTTCCTGTGTAAATTAAATAAAATATTGCATTACTTCTTCAAGTTCATCCACTTTAACCAGATTACAAATACTGTATTCAAAATGCACTGCTCATCTCTTTAAACTATCCATGCTTGTTTCCTTGAATGTAGCAGATTTTTTTTTTTTTGGTCATTTTTTTTAAATGCATTAAGAAACACCTACTCACATCATAAGAGTGTGGGCAAAATTAAAATACTGCACCTGCCGGTCTGTAGAGCACACCCAGATATAAGTCACGCACACTAAAGAAATAAATGAATGAATGTGTGCATATACAAACCACACCGGTGCAAACTGTGGGTGTTCAGGTTGTAACAGCTTGTGAGAGAAATGTGCAGCTCTTGTCATAGACCAAGATTCAACCACCAGATGGTGGTTCACAGATTCATTCATTCATTCATTCGTTCGTTCAGTCATTCATTCATTCATTTATTTTCAACACAGACAGAGTGAATAACACATTTCTTCATGGTAACTACCTCCCTCACTCATGATTACTGAGTGGCCTAACACAAACTAACACATAATGAAGAAATAAACTAGGCTAAGAACAACAGACTAATGATAAAAAAGATGAACAGCTAACCAAAATATATAACAATGAACATACATTTTACCCATAATCCCTCCATGAATCCATGTGACTGTCAGTCAACCACAATGAACCAATGAGGTAGACTCATTGGGTTACGAAGACCCACCCCCAAGGGAGAGGTGTACTGATGAGACTACCTGTTTAAATAAAGTTTTTAAAATATCCTCCATCAAAATGACCGGACAGGTCACAGTCAAACCAATGAATCAGGGAGGGGAGGGGGGGGGGGGGGGGGGCGCTCCTCGGTGCTCCACGGAGCGGGGATCCGCCCCCTCCTCCACTCTGTGTGTGTTACCAGTAAAATAATCCCACAATGACCCACCTCTCAAGAGAGAGGTGTATGAGGCAGCTATGGGAGTGGCCGGCTGTGGCGAAGCTTTTTGTATTGAACGTGTTTTGAAGACGAAGCTAACTGCTTTTAGTGGCAGGAAGCTCGTCATCCCATCAAAATAATAACCACGAATTAGCCGCAGCATTGTTTAAGCTGCTGGGTTGAAAGCCTGTGAAAAAAGTAGCGGCTTATAGACCAGAAATTACAGTAAGAACTTTACTTGAATACTTTATATTTGAGTTGCACAATGCTGGTGAAGATTCTCCGTCATCCACGTTATGATCAATCAAAAAAATAAAGGTTAAAAATAAATAAAACTGACTTCTATTCTGAAGCTGGAGACATTTCACTTCCTGTGCTTTGATAAAGCGAGAGAGCAACATCTTCATCTTCAGAATAGAAGTCCACTTGTTATTGTTTTGCTTTTATACATTTTTTATTGGAGTTGAAAGCTACATTCAGCCCACGAGAGATGCTTTATTTAAATCACCAAATCTAACAACTGTAAACTTTTGATGCTGTTAAAATAAAGTTTCATGTAAAAGTTTGATGTGATGAAGAATATTCTGTCAGCGTGTTCTTTTCTTCCACTCTCCCAGTTGAAGAATGCCTTTGCAGAATATGAAAACAGACCCATTTGATTGCCTATATGAGGCATGAATTGTTAATGCTCTATTAGAGGGTTTGGATTTCCATCTCACATTTGTGAGTGTTTGCTCAGAGACTTTACCTTTTTTAAATAGCTCTAAAGGATGAGCTGTCATTATGTAACCGCTGTGCGTTTCTGCCTGGGATCCTGGGGGCTGCCTCAGAGTATTTCATTTTGTTCTGTGCTTTAAAAGAGGGGGTGATGGGCATGTCCTTTGGTCTCACTCTGGGTGTTTCACCTTCTTTGGAAAAGCTGTGTTTAATTCACCTGGGTGCATCTTGTATCACTCTTACCCCCCACTGGATTTACAATTTAAGCTCCAGGCATTTCATTTACACGTTTGTATTCAGCAAATCACACAAAATGGGGTGGTGGGTATCCCGTGTTATGCTCAAACAGAGCTCAGCAGATTAGAGTGGAATTTGACGCCGTTTGGAATTAATTTACTATGACAGGACAACAGCTTTACAAGAAACATGAAAACATTCACGGTGTGAAACGTGCATTTTCACAACTTCCAGCAGAACAGATCTATTTATAGCCTTTACTTCAGTTGAATATGGAGTGTAATTTAAAAGCTGTGTCGTGTTCTGACAAAGCGTAAAGACGAGTCATGTCAGGTAGTTGTCAGTGTCATAGCGCAAAGAGAAACTCCGATGTGTAGCACCGATAAAACATTAGTGTGCTCCACGCCTGCCACACCAACTCACCCTTTAGGTGCAGCACTCGGATGTTCGAGACGTTAATTGGACTACGCCATTGCTTCATGAGAGTGAGGTGTGTGTGTGTGTGAGTATCTGGGGGTGGGTGATGGACATGGCATCCATACTGATTTGCAGATCTGCGGTGGATGAGAGGCAAGCCGCGGGGGCCTGTCTGCCTGAGTTAAGACGGCCAGAGGAATTTTAATACATTCAAATACTCGTTGAACGAAATAAAGTTTAATAGAGGTGCGATGGTTGATACAAAAGTATAGAAATTTAGATTCTAGAGCAACCTGCCAACTAGAGGGATTTATCTGTAGAGTTACACGTTTGTTATAGTAAAGAAAAGAAAATGGAAAACAGCTTTCAGTTTTTTTTATTATACATTTGATAATTTTAGAAACAAAACAATAGCCTAGCATTTCGTATAGGGATACATATTGCCAGCTACCTTCCATGCAAGTTTTATAATAAGATTTTCTTTTAGAATTAGACCTTTTAGGGGTGCTTAGCCACCGGCGTTGACAGTGGCTCTTGGTTTGAACAACATGGTGGCCATTGGCATCAGAAGCATTCATCATGTGTGGAGGACACACTGGTGGCGGGGTCTGGGGGTTTCCCCCAGAGATGTTTGAATAACGTTGATGCCATTTCCTGCATTCTGGTGAATGTTAACAGGTTGTTAAACATCTATGTTTACCTACATGAGTAAACACTTGATTTATTAACTATTTTAAAGAGTTCGGATCAAGACGTAGCACTAAGTAGCAGCGTGCGATACAGACCTGCTAGCTAAGATGCTACAGACATAGTGCTCTGCTTTACATTACACAACCTAATAAACGTACAAAATCAGTTTAGTGATAACTGATCATAAGAAACAAAAACTAAACGTATGCAACCAGAAGTTGCAACATACTGTATTTCTACATTTAAAACACTCAAAACAAATCACAACTAGCTTCAAGCATTAACCTTTATTTTAACCATTAGGCACACAATGTGATTATGACAGAAAATGAAGAATTTACCTGCAGTTACCTTCATGCAGATGAACATGTGCTACTTCCTGTTTATCTGTTGTATTCAGCAGATCATGAGGTCGGCCGCAAGGCTTTATACATCTTTTACATTTTCCCAGACTCAGTTTAGGTTTTGGAAATGGAATAAACTGTATTCCACCCTCTAAAGCAGGGCTATTCAAATAAACGTGTTAAGGGGCCACAGTTACTGAGAGCCAGCAGCTCAGGGGCCGGACATCCAGCAGCTAAAATCATCATGTAAATATACCAAGTATTACAATTATCTGTTACATTTTAAAATTGTTTATTTTGTTGCATTGAATCATAAATGCAATAAATAAAGACGCAGACCCCCCACCCCCCAAAAAACCTTTATTTTTCATGGGTGCTGAGATAAAATTCAGGGGTGCTTGTGCACCACCAAAAATAGGCCAACATCGCCAGTGGTTTAGAGATGATGGAGTGTAGATGTTTTGGTGAAACCGTGCAACTCTTATCCAATATTTTGGGACTGTATATCACAAATGTATGTAACCACTATTTCATTTTGTGGAGTTTCATTAAAACAGTCCAGTGGTTCATGGGATGTTTCCCCAAGGCAGTCTCAATGACATCTGTTGGGGCCAACATTCCAAGCATCCCCACAGAGCTGAGTATGTGTTTGAGATGGCACCCGTTACCACTACAGTACACCATATTGTAGCTCTATTTCTGTAAGATTAGCTACAATATAATAATTCATTCAACCTTTATTTATACAGATAAGTTTCATTGAGCCACAAGGACGCATTTACAAGAGAGACCTGTACATGGCTATAACATTAGAGTTATAGACTTTGTATGTTTCCTGAGGTCACCTGGCGATGGAAGCCTTTTTAAAGTGGATCAACTTTAAAATGTAATCAAAATTCAATCAAACATGTCATACTCAATCATTTTTGAAAACTTCTATAAAATAGGTTGAGTGGTTCATGAGATATACTGTATTGTCGAAAGAACAGACAGAGTTGATCCCAGTAGTCACTAGAAAAATTTAGCTAACACATTGGAGAGAATTAGTTTCCACTGAGGAAAATCTGTGGA
This sequence comes from Nematolebias whitei, assembly GCF_014905685.2. NCBI lineage: Eukaryota > Metazoa > Chordata > Actinopteri > Cyprinodontiformes > Rivulidae > Nematolebias > Nematolebias whitei. The sequence continues at coordinate 1,516,798 of NC_056517.1, forward strand.
TAAACATCAACTACCAACCAGAGCACCCAGGCTTTAGCTAAGTATCTTTAAAATTAATAGTTATAGCCGTTTTTGTGTTTTCTTAGATTGCTTAACTGTTGTGACCGTTTGGAATTGGATGTGCATACATTAATCGTTAATTAGTTGGATATGTCTCAATAGTAACTACATTTTTGGAAATGTCATTAAAACATTTAGTCATTATTGAGAAGCTGTATACTGCTAACATGACATACAAACTCACACAGGCATGTGAGAGAAACATTATTGCCCCTTTGTTCTTCTTTTGCCAGTGAGCAATAATGTATTTTAATAGTATAAAGTTTCAGTTCAACAGTGAATCAACACAAAGTGGCCTCCGTTAACATCACAGTTGTTTGTGCACCATAAAGTCCTGCAGCGTTTAATGAGATTGCCTTGGAATCGTTTCTAGGATTGTGACTGTGTCATTCACTTTGCAACATCTGCCCACTTCCTCAACCCCGAAGGGCTTTACTGTACGTGTGAGCTGTTGCCAAACTGTCAGATCATCTTCCAAAGTGTCAAATTGCTCTCCATGTATGAGATCGAACCTCAGAAAGCAATTAGAAGGAAACAAGTCAACAAGCCTCTGCCAGAAGTCTGATCCTGAAATTCCTATGAAACTTTCACACTGTTGAAGTGGTTTCATATTAAGTGGTTTTCCTTTTGTATAAAATATAAAATGAGGCACTGAAATGGAAGACACACTTGCTGTCAACCAGTATGCACAAGTGTATGTCAGTATCTTGTCCAACAATTACAAAAAATATAATTTTGTATTTGGTTCTAAATGTATTTTGGAGTTATGGGTTTACTGGAAATGTATAAATAAAATAAATTAATAAAATTGCTGATGACTCATCCTGCACTTGGGCTCATGTAATCCTTGTAATGGCAATTTGTACTTCAACATACAGTTTCAAATTAAGTTTAAAGATTAATGTCATCATAGTTTTCACATATATTTATTTATTTATTGCCTTGGAAGGTGGATGATCATATAATCAACCACCTGCCTGGTATGCACATGCACATGTATG
>NC_056517.1:1517958-1524301 GCF_014905685.2 Nematolebias whitei
GTATTTATTTACAGCATGCACACATACAACTTGAGTAATTTGTGTTTACACACAGCAAATAGTACAAGAAAAAAATGTTTTTTACAGTAAAAGTTTATGCTTTTTTTTTTTTTTTTCTTATCTAATGGCAGCTATCACCTCTAGAAGCATATTGCCAATTCATGTTTTTCCATTAATCATTTCAATGATCCTTTCCTCAAAAAGTTCACTGAAAGCATGCCTTGAAGACAAAATGGTTGATGTATTAACCAAAAAATGGAAAACTAATCCAATTCAATTGCGTGTGCTGATCTACACACCAGCTGTTGTGCACTGTCTTCAGGACGTTACAGTAAGAGCTTCAAAACCATATGTGGCATGCACTGATTGGAAATTAAAATGGTATACAAACTTTTTATTGTATTGTTATCAAGTGTTAGGAAGCTCTCTGAGTACTAGTTGTTAGGATTCTGCTGTACTTTATTGTGGCTGTGCTATTAGTGGTCAACAAGTTGTAATATTCATTGTTACATATTATATCAACATTTTAATGTATGAATAACTGTAATAATGTCAGCACTGAAACAATAAGCTATCTCTACACTAAATGCATTAATTATTTAATGTTAATAACTCCTTAATTGTTGTCTCCTGTCGCTGAGTGGAGAGAGGGCATTGGAAATGCTCTCGGTCTGTTTGTCCACATTGTGAGCACAGTCTCTTGAAAAATAAGTGAGGTACCAATTTCCATTTGGTGTGGAGCTGCATCGAAGATAAGACAGGGTTCTTTCAAAAATACAAGAAGGCCACCACGTTATATACTGTATGTGCAAACTGGCCACTCCAGTCGTTTGAGGAAACGTGCTGTTTGTTTTTATATTTCTGAAATATATAGTTTCCTCAAATGATTGGGGTGGCCCTTGGGATGTCCGGAGAATAATTTATGGAGGTCAAGGACACCGTGGCCACTCCCTGGGGGTGCTGGAGAAAATTGCCATCTCAAGTTGCAAGGATGTGTCACTTTGCGCTGCCTCAGACAAGCAAGAGATTAAACAAAAAGTCACTTCCAGTGCAGAGAAACACTTATTTTGAAAACTACAAACATTCACTATTCAAGTTCCTCAGCGGTGCTCGTCTTCACCGAGCCCGCCCGTTTCACTGAATCTCTTCTGAAGCCTGATTGTGTTTCATTATTTACTGAGAGCATTATTTTCAAAGATGATGTTGTTGTTGTTTTTAACCTGCTGTATTTGATGATATAGTAGTAACAATATGAAGAGTGTTGTAAATTGTCATTTAAATATAAATTATAAAACGTTCAAAGAAGCTGATGAGTTAGTACTACTTAAGCTGTTAGAACAAGAGCTGTGACTCCACATGAGGCTGGCTACAGTTCTAAACACAACAACAACAACTAAATGTTATTTTGTTATACTTTATTGAAAAATAATGTACATGTTGATGGACTTTTGTTTAAGAGATTTTTTTTCGTATTTAATTCACATTTTTTGTCAAACTCTACTACCTGCCACTAAAAGGGATTACACAAGTAGTAATACTTAGGCCTGTCACGATAACAAATGTTGCTGGGCGATTAATTGTCTCAGAAATTATTGCAATAAATTATAATATTGCTTGGATTTTGACAATAATCAAATTTAAGAAGAAACGTTGGTTAATTTTTAGTGTCTAGTATATTTTTGACCACTATATGGCAGTATTAGACTGTTTAAACCAAAGGATGGATAGTGAGGGAGTGAGCAGCGTGTCTCTTTAAGAAAAGTAGGAGTTAAAAATTGATTTTAAAGAGAAAGGGGGTGGGGGGGGGGGGGGGGCAGTGAAGAGCACCGGAGTGGAGCATTTTGTCATCCAGTGTCTTCAGTAGAAAGAGGGACACGAAGAAACGATAGAGCCGATAAATGAAAATGAGGTCGATAATTTTCATTTATCATGTGATTAATTGATTAATTGATTTATTGTTTATTGCGACAGGCCTATTAATACTGTAACTCTCTCTCTCTATCTCTTTTTCTGTGTGTGTTGGGTGGGTAACTATGTATAGTGGGTTTGTTAGTAGTTGTGGTTAGTAGTTAATTTGCAGGAAGTGTGATATTGTCCTGCTGTGGTCTGCACCGCTCTTGTAAGGGGCAGGGGTGTGATAGAGGTAGGGCAGCCAACCTGGGACCAGAAAGTCACAGTTCGACTCCATGCCATTCCCACAGGTCGTGGTGTCTCTGAGCAAGACACCTAATCCCTAATTGCTCCCTGGATGCTTACATAGCTGCCCACTGCTCCACCTGGGTGTATCTCAGGTGAGATGGGTTAAATGCAGAGAACTCATTTCAATGCAGTGCTGGTGTTAAAATGATGCACCTGGTTCTGTAGCCAAGTGACTGTGAGAAACACAAACATATCTATTATTTATGTAATTTTTTTTTATGTACGGACCTAAACTCTGGTGTGGTCGTAGGTAAAATTCCCATAAACTAAAGTGTTTTAGCAAACAAAATCATCAACAACTGCACAGATTTTAATGGAACATTCAATAAATATTCATTGGACATACAGTACCACTACAAGTAATTATACTGTCATATCCATCCGACCTTACACTGTTCAAAAATAGTAAATATATGTAGTGAATTTTAGAAATATTAAGCCAAAAGTTGGTATAGTTGTAGATTTGAATAATTTACAATTCCTACACTAAATAGTAATCATTGTGGAAAACCGTTGCTTAACACTTTCAAATTAACCCTTGGAGTTTGTCTGTTGGAAAAATTATGTCATAAAACACTTGATATATATATTAATACAACTTTATGAAAGGAATAATTATATGCGTAGTGTGTCATAATGTGTCATTCAATTCAGCATACCACCATAGATAATTAACTATAGCAAGCACATGCATGGCTGCAGCTTAGTCAGTTTTAGAGATGTGGTGGTAACTGAGAGTAATCTGTAAAACAACACATCTCGAGGCATCGTGCTTAGAGACATGCAAGACGCGACATTTAATGTTGACCAATACAGCTCCAGCTCCATAATTTATAAACATAATGTGATCTAACACGTTGTCAAAGAAGGCAGTGATTGTCCATCACATCGTATTGTGTTGATCTGTTTATTCTGTCCCTAAATCTGGACACGTTACGTCATCAGCGGTCTGACAACAACAACGTTGAGTTAAGTAGAAGTCCTCCATCCAGGCACATGTCAACTTTCTGTATAATTTTGATCGGCTCTCATGTGAATGTTTTGCGTCAGCACTGCACTCAGCGTGGAGGGAATGATGGTGATGCAAGTTGAAAAACTCATTTTTTTCTCGCTGCAGTGGCCAGCAGATGGTTGCTGTCCGCTCCATCTTGGTGCTTCTGCTGTTTGATGAGAGCTCAAGAATCCAGCCATTAAACACACAACAGATGGGACATTTTCCATCTACTACTCAGCTCTCATTAAGCAGCAAAGCAACATATAGCGGGGTTGCGGAGTACAGACACGTTTTCTAATTTGACACCAAGAAAAATAATGAAAGTAACATCAACAAAAACTCATTGCCGGATATAAATATGACTCTTATCTTGGCATGTCAGACACAAAGAAATGAAGCCATTAATAGTTTATTTCACATTAGTTTCATCAACCTGTGCTCTGTCTTGCCATGTGAAGATTGTGCATTTTCTCGTGAGGTAATTGAAGCTGAGTCAGGACAGATGGTATTTGAAAACTAGTGTACTGGGAGGACAAGTTACTGTTGACTTTGGAAAAGATGGTAGGAGGGGGTGACTGACACACCATCTTCCCTTCAGTGGGAGGCATTACCACAATACGCCTAATTACCTTCAAGCCTAATCTGTTTTAAAACCTAAGACGTATTTATTTAAATTACCCACAAGTATTGGAAAAAGACTGAGATGTAGCAGAAGAGCATTCATCTTGCGTTGTCTCGTATCTGCAAAACATGGCAAGAGAATAGATGCTCCAATGATTAAACGTTCAGTGCGCTCACAATGTTTGTTCTCAAAGGTCCTAGTCAGGTAGTTCTGTTTTCCACAGCTCTGTTTCTACTGTTGCTCAGGTGGGTGTGCTGTCTGGAGCATGAAAGTTAAATTTATCTCACCTTCCTCATTTTAAGGAAGAAGAAAAAGAGAGATGATATGCAGATCTTCAGATCTTGAGTTGACAAGAAGACAAGCCTAGGGCAGTAATATGCAAAGAGCCAGCTCATGATTATTAGATGAACGTGAAGTTCCTTTGTGCCGACCATCCTTTGGTTTTATCATTTGAATAAAATTTCATTCTTGCAGGTGTTCAAATATGAGTTTAAATTACCTTAGAGTCATTCAATCCTTTGCTTCTGCCAAAATATGGAAATTGATGTTGAGTATTTGGGGATACTTAAAAGCAATACTGCTGAAGCTGTAGGAGAATAAAGTAACATCCTTTTATTGCTTTTTGGTTTTCTTTTCCCTGCTGCCTTCTGGTCAGTTACACATCTTGATTTGAAGTTTATTTTAATGTGTCAACCCAGATTCCCTTTTAAACCATTATTCCACCTTTAGTTGTCTGTAATTCCATGCGTATAAACTATTTGATGTATTTTGCAGGAATTAAAAAGCTATAAATTGTACAATGAGGCAAAAAGTGGTGTTGTGACACAAGACAGATACAAGTCAGCCAGGATACATGTTGTAGTACATTCTGGTTTCCATTACGTGTAATTTCACGCATTAAATGATTTTGAAATGTTTTTTTTAAACCTTAATTTTACCAGGAAAGAAATTCCTTGAGGTTAGTCATCACTTTTACAAGGATATCCTGAAAATACTATTACAGTAGTCCCTTGATTATCGCAGGGGTTACATTCCACACACCACTGTGATAGGTGAAAAACCAGGAAGTAGGAACACTTTTTTTGTTTTGTATATATTGTAAGGCTTTATAAACCCTTCCCACACTCTTGAAATATTCTAAACTCTTAAACCTACGTACTTTTAACAACATACGTATATGTACTGTACAGTACTGGCAAATTTTACGCACCAGCTTTGCAGAACAGCAGCTCGGTTCCAGTTCGGCAGACCTACCCTGCAGCGATGAAGCCCACATCCAGGTTGATGGGCGCGTGGATAATTGAGCTTCAGGATTATTTGCAACTTTCCTGACAGTTCTGTGAGCCTAATGGATAGATGGTTACTTCTGACTTTGCATTGCAAAACTTTCTCCATTTCAACAGAAAGTAGCGGCCAGAAGCACAGTTGGCTTCTGGGTAGTGTAATTCTTTTGACTGGCGTTACAGTATAGGTGTATTGAAAGAAAACTATAAAATGGTGGTGCCTGTCCGAAGTATTTTTCTCATTAATGTTTTATCCTGTATTGTCCCAATCATGTGGGAAAAATTGAAGTTAACAATCGTTGAAAAACCACGAAAAGGCGAGTCCGCGGAAGTCGAAACGCAAAGTAGCGAGGGACTACAGTACTACTACTGTTATCTCCCGAGTTATGTTTAAGAGACAATAAATTAGGTGAGAGTAGATGAATGTCATCCACAGTTTTACTCTGAATGGTAACTGATGAACGATATATGTTTTTAAAACTGTGTTGTTTACCTTTCCTTATTAAAGATAATAATCCCCTAATCCACCTTAGTGACAAAAATAACTTAATCTCAGTGAATTTTACATATATTGAGTTAAATTTGTTGTTCTCGATCATAGCAGAGTAAAGTATTATTAATCTTTATTTAAACTGGCAGATCAGTTGTCTGTGATGTTTGTCATGATCAGTGTATGATATTTTAACAGTTTATTTGTATTTTAGTTGGGAAGTGAGATTTGCTCATGTGTTCACTTGGGATTCGCATGAAGCTAAATTATCAGGGCAGCAGGTGTGAGCTGTGACACTTAGAGCTGTCCACTTATGATCCACTGACCCCCTGACAGATGGGGATATCAGATCTGTTATCACTTTAAAGATTAAGTGTCTTAGAAAGAACTGGTTCAACTGGAGGGGAATGATACTTTATTTTATTTTTTTAACTAACCACTAAGGCAGGCTCTTCTACCTCAATTCCTTGTGTTTGCAGCAAGATAGCAGTGAAAATACTGTAGTCTGCTTGGCTAAACCTTGGAATTGCTGCCATTTATCTCCAACTAATGTGTCTCCTCTAATTTTGTGAAACCTCGAGGGTGTGCCACACATTCAGAGGATTGCCCTGCTTGTGAAGCTGATCAGACTAATCTGCTGTCTTTCACCCACAATAAGCTGGGTCAAAGCATTCCAATGTCTGAAGGCAAGGAGCACTTGTTGTATTATTTTTAGAACAAGTACAAATCTATCAAGTTTGAAGTTTGTACATATT
>NC_056517.1:1524401-1526979 GCF_014905685.2 Nematolebias whitei
ACATGAACACATCAACATGAAACAGATCAGCAGCAACATGAAACAGATCAGCAGCAACATGAAACAGATCAGCAGCAACATGAAACAGATCAGCAGCAACATGATTTTTCACAGTGATTATTCTGGTTAGGGAAGATGTGTCTATGATCAGAAAGTCGTAGGTTCAGCTCCCCAGACCGACAACATCACAATGTGGGTGGAAAAGGTTAAACACCCACACCTGCCTCCACCCTCATTTGCCACACTCTGGGCCCTTGAGCAAGGCCCTTAACCCCCAGCATCTGCTCCCAAACAGCTCTCTCTTGAAAATGAGTTATCGTGACTCAATGAGATTAGCTGTATAAATAAAGGGTAAATAAAATAAATACTGTATATTTATAGTATAAATACATTTGTGTGTATGTGTGTGTAGTGTCAAATTAAAATGTTTGTTTCTTGGAAATAATTTCTTCCTATTTTCCCATATCAAGTGGATTCTAAAATAATAATGAATATATATTTAGTTATTCTCATACATGAGCATGTATGTTGTCTATTCAAATACTAATTTGTATTTTTAACCCCGACTTGTTCTACTAGTTTAACACATGTGAATGGTTCCTGCACTATTTGTTGAAAACTGCTCGTTTCCCAGTATGGCATGGAAAAGCTTTTTGTAGAACATTGTCTAAATCAGCGGAAACAACAGAAACATTTGATAAACCCATGCTTTAGCCGCCAGAACATTTTTGCATCAGTGATCCAACCTTATTTTAAAACAAGATCTTTTTGTGTAACATTTGTTCTTATGCTGTTTGAAGTTTCCACTGCTCTTCAGCCCTCTTGTTTACTTACTGTACTTGATGGAGCTCGGTGAAACATCGCCTGAGACTCCAGGCAACAAACAGGACTTGTAAATGGATGAAAAGGGGTTTTTTATTTGTTTCTTTCCAGTGAGGTGAAAAGTCAGGAGGCTGTTTGGCTGCGGTCTTCTCTGCTCCTTCTTGTTCTCAGGATGGAACAGTGGTTCGGTGATGAACCACCTCCTCCCCTGTCTTGATGTTTGATATTGGCAGAGACTTGAGGCTGTGAAATTGAAAGCCATGGATGAGCTCGCAGCAGGAGGGACACAACATTAGCTATTAGCAGCAGGCGATGGGATCTTGTCTCTGCTGGACTGTAGTGCCGAACCTTATGGTTGTTTTCCAACATTGCTCCCCCCTTTTTTTTTGTTGCAGTATTCCATTTCACTTTATCATGTGGCCCATTAAAGCGTTTTAGCTCCTGCTGTGTCATCAATGGCTGTGATTTTGAGCACAAACTGTTTACTCTAAATCCAGATCATTTGTTAGCATGACTAGTCGAATCCCCGACTGAAGCTTTTTCTTTGGAAGAATGAAACAGAAGGTTGGTGTTTCTATCTCTCTATAGGTCGTTTAGACACAACCTGAACTGCCCAAAACTAAAAATTAATTAATAAATATATTGTAGCAAAATATTTGAAAAAACAGAACGGATCAAAAAAAGAGAGAAAAACAATGTAATCAACTTTATGGAAACCAACAAAGTCCATGCTCAATAATCCAGGTAAACAATCCAACAATTTTCAGTCAGTCATTAAAAAAAAAAAAAGAAACTGTCCGGATGACCTGACTGAAAACTGTTGGATTGTATACCTGGATTATTGAGCATGGACTTTGTTGGTTTTGAACCAGTTTGACATGACTGTCAACGAGGAAGAGGAGGGGGGCGTGGCAAAGAGACCATCTTAGCACCAACATAACTGGTTTGTTCCACTTTGGAGTAAGCTGTTTGGGGGAAGAATCAGTTTTGTGTTGTGTGACTTGACTGATGAAGCCTTCTGGATAGAAGGTGAAACGTTTCAGTAAAAAAAAAGAAACTGTCCACTTGACCTGGCTGAAAGTTGTTGAACTTTATGGAAACGTGTGTTAGTTCAGTACATCTGCTTGAGTTCCATAGGATCCCCAGATTAAAACCTGTTTTTGATATTTTCATGTGCAACACTGGAAAGTGAAATGTGAAGACCAAGTAACTGAAACAAACAACTTGTTAAAACTTGCACAACTTTCAGTTCATATAATTAAAATGCAGAGACTGCGATAACGTGACAACACTGTCAGTGGGTATTTTTATGTATTTATTATTTGCTTGTGCGTCTAAGTGTAAAATATAACTTGTTGTCAGTGACTAATGCCAGGGTGTGAAAGTGCAGAATCAGCAGGAAACAGGAGAAACTACTCATTTGACTGAAAGGTAGTGGAACAAAGTGGAGAAGTGAGGCTTCAAACACTGATGTGGCAGAACCTTCCTCCAGACATGACTGTGTTGTTTTTACACTCTCGCCTGAAGTGTGGGCCACCCGGGACCAAGAGGCTTGAAGCAGCCGTCTGGCAGCGTTTTCTGCCAGGACACCCCCCGTGTCTCCCTCCTCCACTTTGAGACATGGCAAGTGCTGATGGCTAACCAGATAAGGATGCTTTTCATCTCTGCTTCCACAAGCTACACAAATTAACAGATTCTTAAATAGTTTCCACGTACTGACTTGTAGTCATCTTGCAAACCAAATGTTCCATAAGTC
>NC_056517.1:1527079-1527494 GCF_014905685.2 Nematolebias whitei
ATTATATCAAGAACAAAGGAAGGGAAAAATGTAAAGCCTGGTATGAAGCTCAGGAAACCCAATATTATAAGAAGGAGTGATTCCAGGGGGTAGACATGTGACCTGATTACAAGTAAAAAACAGACGAGCTGAAGTGTAAGGACCAAAATGAAGGAACAAATGAATGAAACTGTAGAAAAACAGAAAGAAATACTCAAAAACCAAACAACAAAACTGAGAGAAACTTCAGGATGACAACAGTTTATTATTGAGGGAAACATCTGGCATTGTAAACATATCATTGATTTTTAAATTATTTATGTGTTTGGCTTAGTTTTTGTAAAAAAAGAAAGTTTCCCTGAGTCTAAATATTGTTTAGAACCAAGCTGAAGACAGTTTAGTTTGATTTAAAATACTTTTGTGGTCACTGAATAAT
>NC_056517.1:1527594-1531834 GCF_014905685.2 Nematolebias whitei
CAGGTAAACAATCCAACAATTTTCAGTCAGTCATTAAAAAAAAAAAAGAAACTGTCCGGATGACCTGACTGAAAACTGTTGGATTGTATACCTGGATTATTGAGCATGGACTTTGTTGGTTTTGAACCAGTTTGACATGACTGTCAACGAGGAAGAGGAGGGGGGCGTGGCAAAGAGACCATCTTAGCACCAACATAACTGGTTTGTTCCACTTTGGAGTAAGCTGTTTGGGGGAAGAATCAGTTTTGTGTTGTGTGACTTGACTGATGAAGCCTTCTGGATAGAAGGTGAAACGTTTCAGTAAAAAAAAAGAAACTGTCCACTTGACCTGGCTGAAAGTTGTTGAACTTTATGGAAACGTGTGTTAGTTCAGTACATCTGCTTGAGTTCCATAGGATCCCCAGATTAAAACCTGTTTTTGATATTTTCATGTGCAACACTGGAAAGTGAAATGTGAAGACCAAGTAACTGAAACAAACAACTTGTTAAAACTTGCACAACTTTCAGTTCATATAATTAAAATGCAGAGACTGCGATAACGTGACAACACTGTCAGTGGGTATTTTTATGTATTTATTATTTGCTTGTGCGTCTAAGTGTAAAATATAACTTGTTGTCAGTGACTAATGCCAGGGTGTGAAAGTGCAGAATCAGCAGGAAACAGGAGAAACTACTCATTTGACTGAAAGGTAGTGGAACAAAGTGGAGAAGTGAGGCTGTTGGTTCTTCAAACACTGATGTGGCAGAACCTTCCTCCAGACATGACTGTGTTGTTTTTACACTCTCGCCTGAAGTGTGGGCCACCCGGGACCAAGAGGCTTGAAGCAGCCGTCTGGCAGCGTTTTCTGCCAGGACACCCCCCGTGTCTCCCTCCTCCACTTTGAGACATGGCAAGTGCTGATGGCTAACCAGATAAGGATGCTTTTCATCTCTGCTTCCACAAGCTACACAAATTAACAGATTCTTAAATAGTTTCCACGTACTGACTTGTAGTCATCTTGCAAACCAAATGTTCCATAAGTCCTATTTCACCTGTCTTGTCAGGAGCAACGAAGACACAGGTACATGAGAAAGTTTACAAACTAAATTATATCAAGAACAAAGGAAGGGAAAAATGTAAAGCCTGGTATGAAACTCAGGAAACCCAATATTATAAGAAGGAGTGATTCCAGGGGGTAGACATGTGACCTAATTACAAGTAAAAAACAGACGAGCTGAAGTGTAAGGACCAAAATGAAGGAACAAATGAATGAAACTGTAGAAAAACAGAAAGAAATACTCAAAAACCAAACAACAAAACTGAGAGAAACTTCAGGATGACAACAGTTTATTATTGAGGGAAACATCTGGCATTGTAAACATATCATTGATTTTTAAATTATTTATGTGTTTGGCTTAGTTTTTGTAAAAAAAGAAAGTTTCCCTGAGTCTAAATATTGTTTAGAACCAAGCTGAAGACAGTTTAGTTTGATTTAAAATACTTTTGTGGTCACTGAATAATGGACACTAGTCAGAGGCAGTTTTACAAAATATTAAAGCTTTAATCTAAAAAAGTTACATCTGGTCCTCTGGACATTAAAAAAAAAACAACAAAGCAAAACAACAACAACAACAAAAGTAGGAACGTTTCGTCTTTCATCCGAAGGACTTCGTCAGACTTCTGATGAAAGACGAAACGTTTCTACATTTTTTTTGAATGTCCAGAGGACCAGATGTAACTTTTATAGATTTTTCTACCTGGATTATTGAGCATGCATCAGGATGTTAAAGATTTAAATAAATTAAACAATATTAAAAACAGAAGACATATGTCCATAAAATAAATCCACCAAATCGAACAAAAGTATTTCTCAGACACTTTGATTTATTGTGGTGTCTGTCAATATAAATTAAGAGCCAATAAACGTATGAAAAAAGAAGATTGATTATATTTACTGATCAGAGATCCATTTAAACAATATAGAAATGTCTCTGCTGTCATTTACAAAGTTTGAGTGGAATAACAAAACAATTTATGAGTTTTCACTGAAGTTCGAACACCATTCCCCTTCGCAAAAGTCAAACTTCTCAACGGTTGTGCTGCAGAAGCCCTAATGAGCCCTTCACACTCGTTCAGACTTCACGTGCACTCCCCTTGTGTCAGGGATCAATGGACCGAACCATTGTTAGGCTGATGGGGGGACGGATTATGGAAAGGTGCATCGTATTGCCAATATAAATTGTGGAAATGCTTTATTTTCTTTATATAGCATTAACTAGAGGAGTGGTGGTGCAGAAGTGAGAATAGGTGAGCCTGTGATCGGAAGGTCGCTGGTTCAACTCCCCGAACTGACAACATAACAAAAATGTGGGTGGGATAGGTGAAGCACCAACATCTGCCTCCACCCTCACTTGTGACCCTGTGATTTCCGCCCATTGTTTAAAACTAGAAAACGGTTCTTCCATCTTTGTTTTGATTTTTTCTGTGACTAAAATCATTCAAATATGAACTTATCCAGGACAGGGAGTTAAAACGGATAAACACCAAACCCCACGTTGAAGGTAATCTACCGAACACAGCCACCCCTGCACTCACCCTCCCTGCCACTGTGCACACCCCCATCGTGGTAAAATCTGCACACAATGCTTATAATAGCAATAATAGCACACCATGGGCAAAGGTCTGCTTGAAACAATATCATCACTGAAAAGCAAGAAATTGTTGTTGTTGATAGCCAGATGCTGCTGATTTCATGGTCCCTGAAATGTATTTTGCTTCAAATCAACATGATAATCAGACAATTAGGAGACTGATTGGAGAGAGACCCGGGGGGCTAAAGTGAAATCACTGGAAAATATATTCTCATTGTGACTCACGAAGGTGCAATAACTGTCTCCATACTTCCATGTCAAACAACGTCCTTCAGTGTCAGTACATGAGTATTAATACATCTGAAATTTAATAAAACTAATGTCTAAAATATATAAAAATGTGTGAAATGGCTTTTTCAAAGCGGATGCTTCATTAGTATTCCCTGCGGATCTTTGTATCACTTTCTCAAAGAAATGGAGCGTATAAGCCGGATCTGGGCGTAGCTTTACCTATGTAGATGTGAATCGTGTCTCAGATTACATATGTAGTATTTATCTTCCTTTGCTTTAATCCAGGTTGATGTGAAACATCTTACTGCCTTAGCCTGCAGTAGTTATTACCACCAACAACCATTTCACTTAGTCAACGCAACAATGAGTTCATCAACTTCAGCTGCAAATGTTACTTGCTGTATGAAACATTTTGATTATTCAAAGATTTCTTGGCATAACTTCATCCATGCATTTCTTTTTTTTAAATTAAAGTATGTATTGTGCTTTTTCTTCAGTGTAGACATTCAAAAGTTCCATTACTATCTCTGTTCAGCCTGTTGAGCATGCATCAGGATATCTCTGTTCAGCATTTCTCTCTGTTGTCACATGCATTTTGAGAGAAGCAGTGCAGCAAACTTTGAAGTCTTTCAGCTTCTTTATCCTGTTAATATTAAATGCATGTATTTGTTGTCTCAATAAATCCTGCAAAGCTGCTATGCTATATGCTCAGCTTCAAGAGGCTTTTTAAAAGGGTGATCCATCCTTTTAATGGGAGGAGGGATAAGCACCTTTTTCATACTTCCTTTCACAGATTTTAATCACATTTCCTATTTTGTATTGAATGCCAATAGCTTTAATATTTCTCCTAATCTAATGATATCCATATTGTATAGTTATGAAGCACAATGGTGACATTTGTTTACCACAACTCTGTGCTTCAGAGCAGCTTTTGAGTGCTCACTTGAATCATTCTGATTAAATACTATTATTTAAGAGGTAACTGAATATGACTTCTCTGACAAACAGTCAAATTTTGGGTTCTGAGTTTTCCTTGCATTTATGTTTATGTGTTAGGTTGGGCTTATTTGTCATAAGCAGAATCAACACAAGGTCAACAATGCAATGACATGTTCAGGATGAGAGGAACCATCTCGACTCGCCAAAAACAAAAAAAGCCTAAGCTTGCAACAAAAATACAATAACAATGTGCCAAAAGTGAAAATACATCTACAGCATCATCTACACTCGTCCTTTTAGCAGAGTGGTTCTGTTGGTAGTGAGGTTCTCTTAGCAACATGGTCCAGTTAGCAACATGGTTCTGTTAGCAGCATGGTTCTGTTAGCAGCGTGGTTCTGTTAGCAGCGTGGTTCTGTTAGCAGCGTGGTTCTGTTAGCAG
>NC_056517.1:1531934-1537566 GCF_014905685.2 Nematolebias whitei
AATCAAACATTTTCTTTTTAAAACTGGATGGATTTCATGCTTCAGCAACACCTAAAATACATTCAACTTGAAAATCCAGTCCAAGACCAAAACAATTTACTTGCTAATACTATCCAGTGCACCTGTGTTGCATATTCTTTTCAAAGGATCACAAGAACTGACATAACTTGTTTTAAATGTTCACAAAGATAGCATTTCAACAGTTCTAATTTGTTTTAACTAATGTAGTTTATATGTATAGCAGAATTACACACTTTAACCATGATGCTTCTGCCCTCTGGAAAACAACTTAAGCTTGATACGTATCCAAATCTTGGGAACTATACTGCCACTCATTATACACAGCAGATGCCTTGCCATGTGCCTTGGTTGTGTTAAAGCATTCAAATCAAATCTTCTTCAGTTGTTTATAAAAAAGCCAAGACATCCTCAGAGGCACGATGCCAACGCTTCATGTCTGTGACTCATGACTCTGATCTCTCAGGGCAGTATCAGTCACCAAGCAGCACTCTGACGTTATTGGCTTAGACAACCTTTTAAAAGCAATACAACTCCTTAAGACCAGTAATTTTTGCATCATCTGTATAACGGCCCAAATGAACAGAGGCGAGCACGGACATTTTGTGCTTCCACTTTTTGTTTTATGTTGTTTTTCCCCTTGTCAACTAGTTTGAATTGTGCATTGTCCTCTGTATGGATGTACGAGTTCCAAATTTACTGAGAATCAATGGACATTAAGTCTTTAATATCCATCAAAGTAATTTCTAACACAGGGCTTCTTTTTCCTTCTCTCTTTCTTCTAGGACATCCAGAATGGCTGCCAGGATTAACCTCTGCCCTTGGTAGAACTACCCTGAAGTACACGTTGAATTGAACAGCCACTGATAGTCTGGGAAATTCCACAATGTAAATGCAACTTGGCTTTTTCCTTCAAACTTTCAGCATTTAGCCATGGATTTTAAAGGATCTACCAGGATCATAATTTTTAAAGTTTGGATTTGAATCGTCTTTTTGCTGGGACCACTGCACAGCTTTGCAGCAGTGGCTATTGGGGCCGACTGCTGTGGCGGTGGTGGGAGGACCTTGTTGCCTTGGAACACAGGATATATTTACAAAACTGCACGCCACCATGAGGATATCCACCACCTCTTGTCTCTGTCCTTTTTTGGTTTGCCTCTGCTTCATTCAGAGGTGTTCTGGGGCAAGCCACCATGTCCCCACCAAAGTGCCCTCCAAGAACCAGACCAAACTGGCCACTGGGGAGACGGAGGTGCACCATAGGCCCAAGCGAGGCTGGATCTGGAACCAATTCTTTGTTTTAGAAGAACACATGGGACCAGAAGCTCAGTATGTGGGAAAGGTATGATTTCACTAAATGTACTTGAAGTTGTTAAAAAAAAGTAATTTTCACTCCAGAAAATCTGCTTTGAACTTTATTTCTCTTGCTTTTCTTGTTTATTGAGATCTGGGTTACAAACGGAACAAGTTGTTCTGCTGTAGTAGATTACCAAGTCCCCATTGTACACGCTGTTTTTTAAAACCTTCTGATGAGGAAATTCTTGTCTCATTTGTCAAGGTGCATGGGCTTTTTTTCTCCAAACAATCATTTATATCTGTCCATGCTTCTCTGATAATGTCCAAACAATGTTTTATTCTCAGTAATTAATGAGTGCCTCCTAGGGTGTCTGCCACTCTGGGAAGCCAACTATGCAAAACTGGATCATATCTGACAGCGAGTACAGGCCTCTGCATCAAGCTAACGTTCAAGTAAAACGTATTGTGCCTATGTGGGAATGACACAGTATTTGTTTCTTGGTGAGAACTTTACCACCACCATTAAAAAGTGGGCAGTAGCAAAATTGGGACCAAGCTGATAATTTTATGAATTTCAGTGTTGCTTTGGACTGATGGATGCCCCTTCAAGTGGGGACGATTGTACAGAGTGTTCCTCCTGCTCGTGCAGGCTACAGTGGAGACCAGTTTATAGCTGCTGGCGGTGACTTTTCTGTTAGTTCCACAATAAGCCACAGGGAGCTGGGTAAGTCCTCTGCTTGCAGATTGCCTACCCTTATCTCCTAAAATGTGAAAATGTGGTTGTCCTCGCTGCAGTGATCATCATTCTAGGCACTCAGGCACAGAATAATCCTCAGCTGCACTCAGAGAGAAAGAATGAGAGGATGGCAAGCGCCGCCTTGACTGCACATATGTCTGTATTTCAGCTACCATTTGATGAGGAAAAGAAAGAAAGGAAGATGATATGTTTGGACAAATGCCGGGAAAAAGAAGAACAGCAAACAGCACTTTCCACTTCAGCTGTGTGCTTATTAAATCAACCTGGGATTCACATTGCATTGTTTCGCAAAGGCTGACAGAGATTTAGTTGACTGCTGAAACATGTTTATTCTGGTGACTTTGATTTTTTTTTTAAAAAGAACCTTGAAATGATCCAGTAGCAAAATAACAAAACCTTGCATTAGAGAGGCATCACTTTCTGAGTAAAACAACAACAACAAAGATGTTGGCAGCATATTCAAAACACCAGTTTGCTATGCCATAACTGCATAATCATGTGATTATTTATACATGAAATTGTTCTAGTGCTTTGAAGTTCATTATTGTTAGCTTCCCTGGCTGTTCTGTGCCCTACTATTACTACCTTAAGGGTTCTGTTGTTCCGTGTGTGTATTTCGTGTGCGATGAGTACTAACTAACGATGAAAGCAGGATAAACAAACGACTAATCCTCGGTGAGAATAAAGCACAGAAAAACATAAACATTATTAACAACTCAATTTGACTGGCACGTTTAAAGAGATGAGGTCTACAGATGGCAAGCGCAAAGAAACGTTTAATTATGTGGGTTGGGACGGGCGTGCAGTGTCCTAATGTGTCCAAGAGACAGAATGACCCTTAATTAGATGAAAACAGCAGAGGAGGGGATTAATGTACTCGACACTGCACTTTTTTCTTCCTTTGCTTGATTAGAACTTGTGACATTAGCAAGCTGCACATGAGCAGCTCCACAGCAGGGGATTGCTAACAGCCCCTTTGACAATAATCAGTTAATCAAAAGATGTGAATATAAAACTGAAACTTAATGATATTATGTGAAGGAATACATAAAACAAGATTAAGGCAAACTACAAAAAGCACCAGTAACATGGTATGTATGGTAAAACAAAAGTTAAAGTTGAAGATTTAGCATTTCATGAAGGAATGCATGTCGCCCACTGCCCTTCATGCCAAATCATTTAGACCAAGGATGTCCTGATTTGAATTAATGGATGATTATCAGGCTTCTGCAGAATATGAAGAGGTGATTCAGCCGTTGAATCGTGTGTGCTGGAGCAGGGAAACAAGTCAAACCGGCAAGACAGTAGCCCCCGAGGACCAGGACTGGACAGCCCTGGTTTACACTAAGGTCAAGTTATTCGCAGAAACGATGAAGGTGTTTTGCTTAAACCTTGAAAATAACTCTATGCACAATCTCATGTGACATTGTGAGATGTCTCGCTTAGAATGTTTTCAATGACTCTCTCCTGTTACATCTAATTTTAGCTCAAAATCCATAACAATGACAGAGTTTTAGTTTTAAATTAACGGCTGAATAGCTGTGATAAGCGTCTTGGACTGGATTGACTCCAAAATACAATTATTTAATGGTATACTACAACCAGTTACTGGTTTCTGAAGGTTTTTAAAAAATTATCTGGTTCATGTGATGCTTTTCTTACAGACCATCGGGGCTGGTTCTAATGCTTATGACTGAATTTATTAGTTTTTTTCTAATTTCAGCCTTTTTCAGATAATTTCCACCAGTTTGTGCTAATTTCTGCTAATTTTTTTTTACTCATTTTAGCTTGTTATGGTCCTTTTAGCTTATTTCTGCTTATTTATGTTGTTTTTTTCAGCTACTATTTAGTTATTTCATGCTAATTTTAGTTTTTTCAGCAAATTCTACTTTTTTTTTTTTTGCTCTCAGTTCAACTTTTTTCAGCTTAATTCAGCAAAAATGTGTTCTCTCCACTTCCTACTCGTAAATTAAGCTTCTGCTTTTTAGCAAATTGTCAGCGTTTTTTTAAATAAATTATATATTTTTTTTACTTTTGAGTGCTTATTTCTGCTTCTTTGAACAAATATGTTCTTTCTGCTTTCTTCTGCTAATTTAGGCTTGTTCTTGCATTTCAGCATGTTTTAGCTAATTACAGCTGTTTTCAGCAAGTTCTTCTATAATAAGCATTCACACTGCATGTTCACAGGAAATGCAGTTTATTTGGTATATTATTGTGTATTTACTAGGGCTGCCAATGTTAACGCATTAACGCATGTGATTCATCTAAAGAAATGAAATGAACACGTTAATATTACATAATGCAGATTAATCGCATGACTCTACTGTGTTTACATGTTTTGATCACATACATGACACTTAATGAGACAGTTGAGTTATCATTTATAAATTCATGTTTGAAACAAAATGACCTGCAAACCTTGCAGAGTATGAAAACCTGGAAAAGCGTTTGGTTTGAGACAATAAAACATTTTCTTCAACATTTTATGAAAACCTGCATATTTACATTTCGAGCTTACAAAGTTAAGCATAGTGATTAATCAGATTATTCACAGCCCCAGAGTGTGATTAATCTGGTTAAAAAACTTTAATCGATTGACAGCCCTAGTTTTTACTTTGAACAACTTTTGACTATAGACAGTATATATACTGTTACAGTATACAGTTGCAGATATATGTGATGTTTCCCTGCAGAGGAATGTACAGAATGACTGTTTGTAACAAGTGAAGCGGCCAGTCTGTCAAGAACATTTTAATCCCCCTTCGGCATCCCATAATCCCCAGTGACACCTTTCTGGGGGTGCTGATGCATTTGGGGAACGACAGCTTTGTGCATGAGTGAGACGCAAATGCTTTGGAAGGGACAGGGCTTGTTGAAATCCTCGACAACTTCCAATGGGAGGTGTGGATGTCTTCGTGTCAGTCAGCAGCTCAGCGTGAGGCTTGGAAGTTGTCAGGCAGGTTAAAGTTTGGATGAATCATGCATCCACAACCTGAATATACAGGCCCCGAAGAGAACTTTCTCCAAGCATTCAGCTGAAAGAGGAGGAAAACGTTTGGACTATAACAACTTGGCTTTTGGTTAGAAAACACTGAGTCTGTACAGACGGCTACTAGAAAAGACTGTGAACCATATGATATTTGACAGAATGGGCTGTGCAGCCACACTGGCATGAAGAACCTTTGTTTTATCCTCGACTTTTTATTTTTTTTTTACAAACAAATGTGGCATATTTAAAAAAAATAGGGCCTAAATCGTCTATTCACACACATAACATCTACTGTATATTTGTTTGCTCTGACAGAATCAGGAAACTAGTTTGTTTGCACTGTAAAACCTCAACAGTGATAAACAAGGAGAAAGTAAAGTTTTTAAAAATAAGTGATTTTTTTTTTCTTCTTGTACAGAAAATATTTTGCAAATTAGATTTTTAATTTTTTTAAGGAACTCACTGAAGTGCTACTTTAAATAAATGGGAACACATCAAAGCCAGATTTGTAATGATAATTTGCACAGCTGGAAAGAGAAACATTGAAAAGCTAACACACTATATATATAAAG
>NC_056517.1:1537666-1542473 GCF_014905685.2 Nematolebias whitei
CACCAGTGACCCCCTGACCTGAAAAGGAAGAAACGGGTAAAGATAATGGATGGATGGATAATTTACACAATATACAAACTCATTATGTGCTCGCACATGAAATAAATGAGGAACACTGTTATGTGTTTTAATTATAAATGTACAAATATGACTTACAGGCAGACTTTTATACCCCTTAAAATGTTTTGAATGTTTTCTTAGACTTAAACATTTGCAGTACAATAGTCCCTCATTTGTTGCGTGGGATGTGTACCCTGAAGCCCTGCCATAAGTGAAGAACCATGAAGTAGGAATAGTAGTACAAGTAGTAAGTAGTAGTTTATTTTATATATACCCTTCCCATAGTCTTGCAATATTCTAAACAATGTTCTTTTTTTTAACACTAAATGCTCTAAAAGAGCACATGATGTCATGAACTCAGCTCTCTGCCACCTGCCAGCACTCTCAGCCACGCCCACTTCACCGCTGCAAAGCGGAGATCAGCTGATCAGCTGCAGGAGGGAGCTTCTTCACAGCTGCGGGCTGCACACATATGTTAAATCATTTAACATAGTTTATTTTAAATTTTAAAAAATCCATGACGATTGTGCGACTCATCCATCAATCAGCCAATTGTGTGTCATGTCCAATCGTATTTTGATAAACCGCGAAAAATGAACCGTGAAGCAGCGAGGGACTACTGCATGTGTTGTTAAATGTGTTACCAGTTTTATGAAATTGTGGATGTGTTTATCTGTTGTTGTTTTTTTATCATACCATATATCACGTATTTCTAATCAAATAATCATGCATTCTGTCTTAGTCTTGAACGAGTTACAAAGTGACCAAAATAAGGACTGACACTTAAAGGAAACTAAGCAGTTTACCACCCAGTGATTCAAGAATGGCAGAAAACAGCATGTCTACTGCGTATGAGGGCATGCATAATTTTCAAAGTGCACTCCTCTGTCATTTTTTGAGTTTATGTTTAATATAAGCACCATTTAGACATTAGAGCCCACTTTATTTCCCTGAATGACTGAGCACGAAGTGAAAGCATCATATACTGCTGACAGCTTTATGTGTCTTATTTAAATGTTACATTCCAGCAGTAATTAGAGCCAGAGACACTAAATGTGGGTAGTTGGAGTTGCTTCCAGGTCTCCAGTAAACTCATCATTATGCCAAAATAAGTCAGTCGTCCTGCTAGGATAACAAAACTCTTTCTATGTCTTCCAGCAGATGTCAAAACAGAGGGCAACTATTAGGGTGGATCACTGCGATGTGCATTAACAGCATGTCTTCAGCACGTCCCTCATCACTTCCTCCTGATGTATGGTCATTAGGCAGGCGTTCCATCATCAGGGTTTGCTGTGACTGTTACAAATCAATCATGGGAAGAGGGTGCTCAGGAAGAGTTGATTGGGAGGGAGTCTGGCCAAAAGGTGGTGATAATCAGACAATCAAGCACACCCCCTGAGGGAAAAAAGATTAAGTCCTCTTGAGTTAAGTGTAAGATCTGAGATTTAATCAAAAACAAACCCTCCCCCTTGTGATCATCACATAGGGTTTACAGACTGTTCACTTTGTACATCCTGTTTCTTACCCCCCGCTTCTTTAATCATTTTAATCACCACTGAAATACAGAGTGGTGATAATGTTTTTGTCTGTGTCCGTATGTGTTTGTTTGTGTTTCTTAACAATAAATCTGATGAACCACTAGACTTAAAAAAAAAAAAACACTTTCAGAAACTAATCATTAGCAGTGGTGGTGGTTTTAGCCTCTTTTGGGGGTTGCTCAATCATCCATACATTTGTACTCTGCACCCCTGAAAATTTAAGAAACCATCATTAGGATTTTGTAAGGAAGCTTAGTTCTCAAATCTTACATTCACCAAAATATTGAATACATTTGAAATAAATGTGGAATAAATGATGACGTTCTTAAACAGGCCAGGAAAATCTATGTTTTTATTTTTTGTTTTTGGTGCAAGTCGGATCCTCAACCCCATCTGTCAATCAACCCAGTCCGCTCGTCAGCAATTGACCAATCGGTGACCCCAATTTGTCCTGAAGGTAAACGCCCCTTACCTGCAGGAGCAACTCCCCCTTCAACAACATTGTCGGGGCTGTGCATTACAAACACTTTGCAGTCACAGGTTAACAGTTTCATTAATGGTTAATGCTTAGAGCTAGCTGTGCTTGTTGTGTGTGGATATATGTTACAACTTCACGTTGCATAAGTTTAGTCTTTGTTTGCTATGATCCTTTAAAAGTCCTACGTGTGATCGAGCTCCTCAAAGCCCCTCATACCTCCCTGAACATCTCTGATCTTCTCTGATCTCAGAAGCTAAGCAGGGTCGGGCCTGGTTACTACCTGGATGGAAGACTGCCTGGGAATACCAGGTGCTGTAAACCTTTGCACTTGTCAAACCACGCCACACCACGGGGTGTGTTGTTCAAGAGCCATTGTCAGCACTGGGGGCTAAGCATCCCAAAAGGTCAGATCCTAGAATCACCCCTGATCATTAGACATAGATCTACAACTGAATGACTTTTTGAGTCCCCTCAAGTCAAAATAGACATACTAACTAATTAACATTGGTACTAATCTAAAAAAACGTCTATAACTGTGTCTATTTATGGGTGTTGAGATAATTGTGCGTGGTGGTAACTGTGAACGATCACTTACACTTCTGCTGAGAGCAAAGCCATCCTGCCAGAGCTCGTATGGGATTGTGCATGAGGTCAATGACACAGTATTACAAAAACAACTAAATCTCTATTCTTTCTCATCGTAAGAGGATCTAAATGTAAAAGTCTGTCATGAAAGGCAGCAGGTGAAGCTCAACCCTCCAAGGAACTCTCACTGAAATTACTTTCAATGTCAAAGCCATGCACGTTTAATGCCTCTTTCAGAAACAAAATGAGGCGCATGTTGATGTAATCATTCAGACATTTCCAAGAAGCAAACATTAAATCAAACCAAACACAGTGGAGCGGGCCACAGAGGCAGGTTTGCTGCATTAATATAATTACCCGAGTGTGGGCCATATATTGATGGGTCATAAAGTTAACATGAACTTTAGATTGAATGAAGGTTTAACCGCCAGAAAAATCCATTTGATGTAAACAGGATCTAACAGTGAAAGTGTTGCAGATGTAATAGTTGGTTTTCTTTCTCATTTCTTTTCAGCCTCTGCCTAAGCCAACCAAATTTTATTTTTCTTTTCTGCCTTTTATTCCCAGTCTACGTCTTCTTCTTTATTTGTTCCACGTCATTCTTAAAGACTGCTCATTCCAGTAGCAAAAGGAATGCAAAGCAAACAAGGCAAGCCAGCCACGTACGTTTTGTAGATCCGTGAACTCCATTCAGCCAAGCCATTACACAGGGGCATTCAGCAGTAATGCAGTTCAACAAAGCGCATACATTATCAGGATGTGTACAACGAACAGGAGAAGGAGGCACAAGGGTAAGATACATGGAGGTCAAACTCATAGCAACTAACAATGCATTTGGCTGCTCTCATTAGAGCATTTTTCCAGCTGTGGCACGTAATTGTGAAGATTGTGTAAGTCGCCTGCACGCCTTTTCAAGGGACTTGATATTTTTCATGTTCCATTAAAGTTTGCAGTCAGACCAAGTAATTGTCTTGACTTCACCTGAAATTGGAGTTCTGTCTGTTTGAATTGCAGCCACTTCCAAACCTTTTAGTTTATTACTTCAGAGCCAGGTGGCCACATATTTGCTCAGCAGAAAATATTGAGAGAAATAGTCTAATTGGCAAAGTGATTATGTGATGGATTGGTGCAAACTCATACTTTTGGTACATAATAAAAAAAGCTTGTTATTTGCTACTTGTGAAAATGGATGTTCATGTGTTCTACCAACATTATTATTATTTTTTGTGTTCAGATGTGAAAGCGTCCATCGCACAGAGCTTCTGTTTGTGGAAATCAAGTTTAACTTCTATTCTATTCCACGTGCACATTATCAGGCATTCTCATGCAATTTGGCACTAGCTTGTGTGATTTCATTCGTGCTCACCTGCTCTCACAGACTCATGTTCGTGCTGCTGTTGTTCAACGTATTGTTTGTGTACCACTAGTGCTTAGTGTAGTTTAAGTTTGAGCATATTTCTTAGTTCATATCTAGTCTTTACAATTTATACTTCTGTTGCATGTAACTGGGACCCTTTATTTGTCATACCACCACGTGGTATGACAAATAAAGAAACCTTCACGTTGACCTTGATTTATCGTGGTCTGTTAGTCTTTGGAGTATGAGCTTTGAATGACTGTTAGCTGCTTCCACACCAAAGTTTAGCTCACTATCTGTAAAATTCATCTAGATATAGACTTTTCTTTGTTTGTTTGTCTCCAAAAGTCATTATGTTTTAGATCGACTGTATAACCAATGTTTACTTTTGGAGAGTGTCATTGAAATATTTTCAATGGTTGCTGAGATATTATGCTAATAGACAAACAGGGTTGACTTCAAAAGATATTGAATATAAAAAACAAAGTTTTAAATAAAAAATGGTACACAATGTTTTCCTTTTGATGGATGTATCAGGGATAATGCTCAGTTACTGATACAATACAATTTATTTGTAGTTATTGTTTGTTGGTAAAGACAGCACGATGGCTCAGTTGGTTGAGCTATTGCCTCTCTGCGAGAAGGTTGCTAGTTCAAATCCCAGCCTGGGACTTTTTCTGCCTGGAGTTTGTATGTTCTCTCTGCATGTGTGTGTTTCTCCGAGTACTCCAGTGTCCCCCCACAGACCAACAACATGCATGTTAGGCTGATTGGTAACTCTAACTTGTC
>NC_056517.1:1542573-1547594 GCF_014905685.2 Nematolebias whitei
GATAGATAGATAGATAGATAGATAGATAGATAGATAGATAGATAGATAGATAGATAGATAGATAGATAGATAGATAGATAGATAGATAGATAGATAGATAGATAGATAGATTTTTTTGGTAATGTCACTTGCTACAGTGGCCGTCCGTCCTGAAATGAGTTGACTCCATGTGTTAATCAGTTAAAGATATCAAGACAATGTTGATTTACTGAAAGCTTCATTAAAATATTTTCTGTGAATCATGAGATATTTTGCCAAAAGACAACGTTTCATTTAAATTTTAAAGACTCAGGCTACAAACATAAATTATTATTTTAATAGCCAGGAAAGTGAATGATCCAGACCACGTATGGTAATTAAAAAGGCATTACACTTCTTAAAGGACGGCTGTGGATGAGTGGTTAGAGAAGTCGTCCTCCAATACGAGAGTTGGGGGTTTGATTCCACCAGCAGTCACATGCCGAAGTGTCACTTGGCAAGACGCTGAACCCCTCATTGTCTCCGATGTGTGTGTCCCATCGGTGTTTGAATGTGATAAAGCTCTGATTATTCTTTGTAAAAATATAGCAGAGTGCTGCATTAATGGGTAAATGAGGACACGTAGTGTAGTGTAAAGTGCCTTGAGTATTTATTTATTTTTATTGATTAACCTGTATTTAACCAGGGAAATCCCACTGAGATCACATATTTCTTTAGCAACGGAGGCCTGGGCCTGAAGGCAGCCTAACATGCATGTTTTGGTCTGTGGGAGGAAACCAGAGCACCTGGAGAAAACCCACGCAGAAGAAGAACATGCAAACTCCACACAGAGAGACCCCAGGTCCAAATGGGGATTGAACCCGGGACCTTCTTGCTGTGAGGCAACAGTGCTAACCACTGAGCCAAAGTATCTGAGTATCTTGATAAGATAGAAATGTGCTATAAAAGTACAGTTAATTTACTATTTAAAATAAAATCAATTACATATGCTCCTATGCATAAATACAAAGCAATCATAAATATTTCAACTCTGAAGTCCCTTCATTCATATGAACTGCATTAGTAATATTTTTCTTTATTTTGACCCCACAGTTATTATGAGATCTGACACTTTAAATGATTGGCTTTATAGTCATAATCACAAGTGGCAGCTTTAGCTTCATTACAGCCATTATCCACCATTACTGGAATGAGTAAAATCACTGTTTAGTGTTGCAGAAATAATGTTCTTCTGGGGGATTTCTGTCAGGTTTGATTTCTTCCTCAAATCTTTCACCTTCTTGTAATTGACTCAGACATCTGACAAGTGGTGCTGGTGGTAAGTTGTTTGCCTGTGAGTGCCAATTAACTTATAAACACAAACAATTTAGATCTACTTGCAGCAATGAGTACACAGAGCTGTAACAATGAGAAATACAAAAATAAAGAAGAGGAGAAAGTGGAGATTCATTTTAAGGTATAGTGGTGTATGGCACACCTTCTTGGCCTGGTTTCTTTGAGTGGGGTGTATGTGTTGTGTGGACTTACAGTCTCAGACTTTGCTGATTACTTTGATCTCCAGAGAAATGCATTTCCACCTGCCAGCTGCCAACCACATGCCAGTCATCTATTCCACAAGTCTTTAATAAAGTCACCCATGGAGACTGGAGATAAACACAATCCCTTGTTTTGATGCACTGTTGATGGAGTGAATTCACTGAGTGTTTGTGGAGAAATGACAAAACAACAAGGTTGCAGAGGTCATATATCACTTTCATTATTAAACCTGGGGCTTCTCTGATCAACACGTGGAATGAATCCTAAATTCCCATTCACTGTTTATGGCTTGGACTTGACATTGCAGCTATTGTCTTTCTCTTTCTTACACTGTTACTCATCGTCCTGATGTATGTTAAACTCATTTCAGTCCTGCTATGTGGTTTCACAGAACTGCCACATAGTGAGGCATCGTATCATCAAGTGTCCAGCTTTGCCGTCTTCGTCCCCGCCCAACCCCGACGTCAATACCCGATGCTTTTGCAGTTCCTCAAAATGTAGGAAGTGAAAATGTGTTGTAATCTTGCTTAGATCATTATTGCTAAGAACAATTGTTCAAAATAGTGAATCAACCAAGGAGCGCTGATCTAATTTGCATAAGTACCAAAGTACTTTATTTTGGTTGTGATTTATTTTTGTCTTTTGAATCTTAAAATTACTTTTTAATTTCTTCCACTAGTTGTCTCCCCCCAGCCACCTGTCCTACCTTATTTATTAATTTTTATTTTTAAACTTGTGTATGGCTTCAACATGGGTGGCATGGTTGATCAGTTGATAGAGCTGTGTCCGCTCAGTGAGAAGGTTGCTGGTTCAAAGCCTTTCTGGGTGGAAGTTACATGTTTTCTCCGCATGAGTGGGTTTTCTCCAGGTGCTCCAGTTTCCTCCCACAAACCAAAAACATGCATGTTAGACTGATTGGTAACTCTAAATTGTCTCTAGGTGTGAGTGAGAGAGTGATGAGTTGTTTGTCTCTATGTAAAGTGCCATGTGCTGTCATCACGATATGTTCCCATACAATGACACAATTACTTCTCTGCATTTAACCCATCACATGTGAAATACATCCAGGTGGTGCAGTGGGCAGCTATGTAAGCACACGGGAAGCAATTAGGGATTCGGTGTCTGGCTCAGGGAGACCACGACATAATGGGAATGGTGGGAGTTAAACCGTGACTTTCTGGTCCCAAATTGGCTTCCCTACATCTATCTACCCTATATTGGTCCCCAAAATGTGTCCCTGCAATGAACTGGAGACCTGTCCAGGGTGTCCCCCACCTCTCGCACAGTGATGGCTGGACATGGGCACCAGTGACCCCTCACGACCCAAAAAGGAAGAAGCGGGTAAAGATAATGGATGGATGGCTTCAACATTTTTTCTTACATATTGTTTTACCTTCAGCAATGCTAGGGTTGTTTCACAGCTGCCTTTTTAAGGCCGTGATGTTTGTGGAGCAGCTCTCAACCTGTTGGCACTTTTATCACCAATAGCTTTTGAAAAGCAATAGTCGCAGTACGCATCATTGGTTCCCTTTTTGTGGACCATAATTTATTGACTCTTGCTTGGGACATCAATATCTAAATTAGCAGCCTGCCCAGGGGCAAAATTACATTTATGAGGTGCAGTAGAGGACAGCTGAACTCAAGTGTATATGCTTTAAGTAGATATGGATGTGGACGGTTGTTAAGTAATAACTCTAATTCTCTGACTTAAAATCATGAATTTATTGGATGAAATTGATTATCTAACTCATGCAAGTAATAGAACCAATGTTTTGTAAGTGCCCAGCACTAAATTAAAAGAAAGCAGCCAGACACAGGCCATAACAAATCAACAAGAGAATATACCTCGCACAGAGCGCCACTGTGCAATCAATGACTGGTTTGTGTCTGCTCTGTGTGGATTTTGTTACATATAATTATGCAGTTTAACCACTGAATAGATACCTGAATTATCAGGATATTTTATTTTTCATCTAATTACAGGCTTGATACTTACAACAAAAAGGACGGTCAACTCTTATTAAGAGTCGGGCCTGGAATAAACATTGGCTTTCAAATTGAAAATTAATTTGCTAGTTCAAGTTTCTTTCTTCGAACTTCAGCTTTTCAACTTGTTAAATATATTTTGTCCATTGCATAAAAATCACTCAAGAACAAGACTCCCAAATACTTGAACTCTTCCACTTAAAGTAAAGTCTCACGCCTGACCCAGAGGAAGCATTCCACCTTTATCAAGTTGAGAACCGTGGCCTCAGACTGAGATAAGCTGACTCTCATCCCAGTCCTTTCACAGTCATCTGTAAACCACCCCAGTGCACGCTGAAGGTCATGGCCGTCTGAGATGGATCGATGGATTGGGGCCTCCTCTGCAGTAACGAGAGCATTGCTCTAGTCTGTCATGATGCATGAGGATGCTGATACAAAAAAACAAATATCTGGATTTACTGTTCCCTTTATGTCCCAATCCTCACCTATGGTTATGAGGATCAAATCCAGATACAATAGGCAGAAATGACCTTACTTAGTGGGGCGTCTGAGCATCTTATTGGTTCTGTTCAACTGTAGGTGATTTGCCACTGTCACTTGTTTCTCCACTCTATGGGTGGGATTGTCAAGGCAAAGTGGGTGGTGTAGTAACAGGTCATTGTTTGAGCTACTTCACATGATATGGTCCTTAAATCCCCGTTCATTGGACTTCAATTTCTTTAGCTTATCTGCTGATAGGTGCTTAAAAGCCCGGGCATAGCCATGCTCTGTAATCATCTCTGATATTTCTTTGCAAATATGCTAATTTGTTGGTACAATTACACAGTTAGGAAGTGGTGGTTCAGATGTAGTTTTGCAGTTTTGCTGAGCAGGTCATCTAGTGACGGAGCTTCGATGGCTAATCAACGGCTACTGCCTGCTTACGTCAAAATCGGCACATCGGAGGAGTCCACTTGGAACCTCAAACAAGCTTATAAACCCTAAACCAGGCTGAGTGGGGGTGGGTGCTGGCAGTGGAGAAGCCCTTAACTGTTGCAGTGTCATGCAGAGTCTATGAGAGTTTAGACTGCGGCAAAGCTCCATAAGAGTTTGACGGTCATTTAGGTGAAGCACGTATTGCTATATATTATGTGGCACAATAACAGAATAAAAATATATCTTACTGCATAATTAGGTTTTGTCAATATAGGCTTGTCTTTATTGACCTCATAGTGTTCTATAATAATAACTTACCTCTAAATTTAGGTTACACTGAAAGTAGACTGTCTTGTCCTTAGCTCTTGCCTGTATTCCAAAATTCAGTGTCCCAATTTTGACACTGCACCAGTGTTTACAACACAACCGACAACAGCAAGTTGCACAGTTATTTAAATTAGGTTTACAGTACAAGGACTGTGATATATGTCATAGAAAAAAAACAACATGCCAATGCTTTATGGCTCATTAATTTAGACAAGGCAGACTGACCTTGGAAGAATCCCAATTTGCAGTAAGTTACAACAAAGATGTCTATTTTGTGC
>NC_056517.1:1547694-1550038 GCF_014905685.2 Nematolebias whitei
ATCATTATTACAAGTATATAAACCGCATGCTGGGGGGGAGAGGTCAAAGACAGGTGTGTGCTTAAAAAAAGTTCATTGTTTCCCCCTCTTCATCTCAAAGTGATCAGAGCAGGACTCCCAGCTCTACTCAGGCACAGCAAACAAAGCATTCATGTGCACAGTCGTCACTGATCCCGCTGTTACTGACAAACCCCCCACGCTGCACCCTCAACCTCCCCTGGACTTTTGTATCTAAAATCTAACTTTGGACTAAACATGAGTGTCATCATCATCATCATCATCATCATATAGACACGTCCAACTTGTGTGTGTGTCCACACTCCTGGTTCTCTCTCTCTTGCCTCCGTGGGAGCACACAACCTTTTTGAAAGTCTCTGTGAGACTTGTGTTTTTGCTGCTTTCGTTCTTATAATTTAAAAATATTAAGATTAAAACATGGGCAGCACGGTGGTGCAACTGGTAGAGCTGCTGCCTCTCAGCGAGCAGGTCCCTGGTTCAAACCCCGGTCCAGGGGCCTTTCTGGGTGGAGTTTGCATGTTCTCTCCGTGCATGCGTGGGTTTTCTCCAGGTACTCCAGTTTCCTCCCACAGACCAAAAACATGCATGTTAGGCTGATTGGTAACTCTAAATTGTCCCTAGGTGTGAGTGAGAAAGTGAATGGTTGTTTGTCTCGTTTGTCTCTATGTGTCCCTGTGATGGACTTGCGACCCGTCCAGGGTGTCCCCCGCCCCTCGCACAGTGATTGCTGGACATGGGCACCAGCGACCCCCGTGACCCAAAATGGAATAAGCGGGTAAAGATAATGGATGGATGGATGGAAGATTAAAACATTAAAATAAATATTTATTGGTCCTAGATTAAAACAAAGATGCGTGTCTCAGTTTTATTTTATTTTATTTTCCCCTAAATTCATAAAGTTATCTTTGTGAGAGTCAGTTTAAGACATATTTATTTTATTGTAAACATATAAACAATTTAGAGTTGTGTACAAATGCAGAATGAAAATAATATTAACTTATTTCTACCGTACCAGAGACACCATGAGCTGCAAAGGATACTGGGTAGCCCTGTGGCAAATATGTGTGCAATGTTTCTGACTGTTTAGGATGTTTCTGAGTGGGGGAATGGGTTGTTCTTATTAATGTCATGTTCAGGTTTGGTTTGGTGTTGATGTTAAAGTTTTTATCGGTTGTAAACTGACACCATGAGTCAGAGGTGTTCATGGGATGTAACAAAGGGAAGCACTTCCTGTTGCAGTGTGGAATTGTGTACCAGTAATAAAGGGTGACATCACTTGAGAGGGATGTTGTTGTGATTTTCCTCTTAGCACCTGAGAGTTACTACAATATCCATGTAAGCATGTGGATGTTAAATGTTATCTTTACCCATCAAGAAAAGTAGGTTTTGGGAGAGTTAACATCTTTCTGTATGCTTTTAAAGAAGAGGGGATGGAAGGAAATTTCATAAATGAGTGTACAGTATTTGTATGCTTGTCAAAATTATGAAATCTGTGTCACCCCTCAATCAGAAGGAACAAACACACCCCACCCCCTCCTAAACATTGGAGGATCTGCAGTGGAAGTGGTCTCCAGCTACAAGTACTTGGGTGTGCACCTGAACAACAACCTCAGCTGGAGCAACAACACCACCAGCCTGATGAAGAAAGCTCATCAGAGACTCTACTTCCTCAGACGGCTGAGACGAGCTGGTCTGGGAAGCTCAGTCCTCACCTCCTTCTACAGGTGTGCAGTGGAGAGCATCCTGTGCTCCAGCATCAATGTGTGGCATGGAGGCTGCACAGCTGCAGAAAGAAAAGCTTTGCAGAGAGTGGTGAAGGCTGCATAGAAGATGTTGGAGTCAGTCTCCCCACCATCACAGACATCTACACCTCCAGATGCAGGAAGAGGGCCACCTGCATCATGAAGGACCTCACTCACCCAGCACACACATTTTTTTGCCCCCCCCCCCCAAAACAGGAGGTTGAGGAGCATTAAGTGTAGAACCACTAGACTGAGGAACAGCTTCTACCCTGAGGCTGTTAGACTCATGAATCTCTAACCAGGATAAACATTGTGAAAAATCACATCATGTTGCTGCTGATCAGTTTCATGTTGCTGCTGATCAGTTTCATGTTGCTGCTGATCTGTATCATGTTGCTGCTGATATGTTTCATGTTGCTGCTGATCTGTGTCATGTTGCTGCTGATCAGTTCCATGTTGCTGCTGATCAGTTTCATGTTGCTGATGACCTGTTTCATGTTGCTGCTGATCTGTTTCATGTTGCTGCTGATCTGTATTATGTTGCTGCTGATCAGTTTCATGTTGCTGCTGATCAGTTTCATGTT
>NC_056517.1:1550138-1565816 GCF_014905685.2 Nematolebias whitei
ATGTTGCTGCTGATCAGTTTCATGTTGCTGCTGATCAGTTTCATGTTGCTGCTGATCTGTTTCATGTTGCTGCTGATCTGTTTCATGTTGCTGTGTTCATTCGTGCTCATCTGCTCACACAGACTCATGTTCGTGCTGCTGTTCAGCATATAGTTTTTATGTCTTTAGTGCTTAGAGTATTTTTAGTTAAGGTTTTTCTTAGTTCATATCTTAGATCGTATTACCATTTTCTTTTACATTTTAATACTTTTATTGGATGTAATTGGGACCCTATGTACACAATTGTGTTCCACCACATGTACCACATGTGGTGTGTATGACAAATAAAGAACGTTGCATCCTTGAATCCTTGAAATGGCATGCATTTGTTAATCTTCTATTCTCTTTACTTGTACCTAGCAAATACTTTCATGATGTGCACTGTATAAATGTCAGAACAGCGATCTTGTGATCTCATATCTGGCAGAGCTGAGGCGGATAATTACATTTTTGCTTGTGTTGGTGTGTGAGTTAATGTGACTTTTACCAAAACACATAATGAACACTTGACATATTTCATTAAAACTTCCTGAAAATAATCATTGAATGTTCATTTGCAACTTAATAACTTTTAAGTCAACTTGAATATTCTGAATAAAAACACCTTTACGTATACAAAAAGTGTCCAAAACTAAATTTTCATTATACTGAGTGAAACTTTTGTGTGGTAGTAGCTGGAATTGATTTCCAACATAATTTGTGTCAGTATTTTGAGCAAGATTTTTGTTCCACCTTTTCACTTTAGCCATTTGGAGTCAGTTACTTCCTGTCTGTTTCCAAAATGTATCAGGAATCACTAGTTTGATTTAAGTGAAACTTTACGGAAATATTATTTATTCAGGTTATTCGATCAGGTCTCTCTTGTAAATGAGTCCTCGAGGCTCAATGGGATTTAGTTGTCTAAATAAAGGTTGAATGAATGAAAAAAATGCACATTAAAAACTACATTTTACAAATGTTGAGTTAAAAATGAGTAACTGTAGTTCAGAGTCACACCCAACACATGCATTACTTTCTGTTGAACTCAGTTAGGTTTGCATCAACATATATCTGGAACCACTAGATGGATTTCAGTGAAGGTTCTAGAAAGTAATCACTGGATGTACATCTACAGCTGATTAACATTTGAAGTCAATCCAATTAAAGAAAAACACCACAGCTAATGAACATTATCCAACCCCCAAAAAATAACTAACAGTCAATGTTATGCAAAATTAGATATGATTGTACTGTATGTGGTAGTAGCTCAGAGATATTCCCCACACAAACTTTAAGTGTGCCATCTTGTATGAGTACGAGTTTATACATGGGGTACGTTTATTTTAAAGGTTTTCTGTCCAACCACCCTTCCATCTGTTATTTTTACCCACTTCTTCCTTTTTGGGTTGTGGGGTCACTGGTGCCCAGATCCAGCAGTCACTGTGCGAGAAGCGAGGGACACCCTGGACAGGTCGCAAGTCCAAAGTACTAAGTACTCCAAGTACTAAGTAATCACAACCCTACAATATCTTGTTTTTTTCATTGTAATCCTGGATCATCTCTGTTCCTCTAGCTTCTGTTTGAGAGGATCTGTGTGTGTCGTGTCTCTTGTGTCATCTGTCCTGCCCTTCTCAATGTTTCGCCCTCTTGTAATCAGCTCCTGCCTCTGCCACCTGTTGTCCTTCCCCACGTCTTTGTGTTTATCCCCTCGTTACTGTGTCTTTATATTCTGAATTTTCATTATTGTTCCCCTGTCTATGGATCGTCCCTCGTGGCGTCATGTTCTGTTCTCCCTGCGTGTCTCCTGATCTAAGAAAATTAAGTTTTGCTGCCACGTCAGCTTTTGTTTATGTTGTTTAAATACATTATTGAGTTTATATTCCAGGCTTCTTGAGTTCTGGCTGCATCTTGGGTCCAACAAGACCTACAGATCATGATACTATTGTTTGTTTGTTTGTTGTTTTTTTGTCAGATTGGTTAATAAAGGTTCAAGTTTACTTCAGTTTATATGTTGTTTATCTACTTTAGTTCAATTGCCCACCTCTAATGATATTTATCTAGTTAGAGGAATGTGTTATTTTTGCATTTTCTAGATTTTTTTTTTTTCAAATTAGTGTTTTATTTTCAAACAAAACTGTGGTTTGCTTCAGAAATCTAATATTCATTCACAGCTCACAGATTTGAAGCTACAAACATGGGGATGGTAAATGATAAATGGACTGTACGTATACAGCATCTTTCTATCTTATTTCAAGACACTCAAAGCTCTTTACAACAATCTGTTCCTCATTTACCCATTCATACATCACTCTACTAGATCTCTACAAAGATAATTGAACAAATCATTCTAAAGAGACCAATCTGAGCTTTATCACATTCATACACTGATGGACACACATCAGAGACTATGAGGGGTTCAGTGTCTTGCCCAGGGACACTTAGACATGTGACTGCTGGTGGATTCAAACCCCCAACTCTCGCATTGGAGGACGACTGCTCTAACCACTCAGACACAGCCGCCCCAAAACATTACATTATACTGTATATCCACAAGCATTACATGTTTTCCTCATCCAGTAAAAAGACTGTTCTATTGGGAATCTTACCATGGTGCTGTTATATTTAAAATCAGCTTCATTATGACTTATTTTTTATATAAAACTACTACTCAGCTGATCAAATGGTATGAAAGTCCGAATCCTCTTGGTATCAATTATATCAGGACCAATAGTTTGGTTTCTCCTTAACCAGGATGTCTCTTCTAACCAGGATCCCTATGGGACCTGGTTATAAAAAAAAGGCAACACTTTTCCATCTTTAACCATCTTGTAAAGGATTTCCTCCAAACCTTTAATCTCAAAAGATGCAGTTCTACACGGATGCTCAAGTATACTTAAAGCCTGAGAGAAACATATTGAATAATATGTCTGAGTTTGATGTTGGGGATTTTTTGAGAGGAAGAATGTGAGTTAGAGACCCACCAAGCAGGGAATAAAATGCTGCATAACCTACTACCGTATGTAGTGCAGATGTTATATGTAAATCACACCTATTATAATTCAGCTCATGCACATATAGACCAGTGATGGACCTTTTTTCTTTCTTTCTTTTATTTCCTTGATTAGGAACATACCAGAAATTGCACTTTAATGAGAAATGTCTATTACAATTTCTAACACTCTAAAGTATGAATACAT
Source organism: Nematolebias whitei (assembly GCF_014905685.2). Taxonomy (NCBI): domain Eukaryota; kingdom Metazoa; phylum Chordata; class Actinopteri; order Cyprinodontiformes; family Rivulidae; genus Nematolebias; species Nematolebias whitei. Next base: position 1,553,354 of record NC_056517.1, read on the forward strand.
TTCTTGATCCCCCCCGCCCAAAAAAAAGACGCTGATAAGTTAAATTTTATTATACCATTAGGACTAATTGTGTGCAAGGTTTTAGTTGTTGGCTTTCAAAAAGAGTGTGCAGTGACTAGTCTCGTTTTTTTTCCAAATGGGTTATAAAACCACAGGTGAAACAAAATAAGCCATATGTTTTGAGATGAGTATTATTTTTTTATTCTTATACACTTTGTCTGGTTTTCTTGCAGCTTCACTCGAACTCGGATAAAGGCGATGGATCCGTCAGGTACATTCTGAGCGGAGAAGGAGCTGGGACTATATTTATCATCGATGAGGTGACAGGAGATATTCATGCCACTAAGAGCCTGGATCGGGAAAGAAAAACACATTATGTCCTGCATGCACAAGCCCTGGACCGCAACACAGAGGAGGCCCTAGAACCAAAGTCGGAATTTATAATCAAAGTGCAAGACATCAACGACAATGCACCTAAATTTCCCAATGGACCCTTTGTAGCAACGGTGCCTGAGATGTCTGAATTGGGTGAGTAGAGCTGCTAAATGAACTGAACCAATAAATTATTGCTCTTTTCAGCCAATGGGGGTACACCATCAATTAAATATTGAAAATAAATATTACTACGAAATATGATTGCATATTTACTAAGTTTATTGTTTAAGGTAAAATTCCATCAGTAGCCAGCAGTACAAAAAATATAATCTGAAGATGGTTTACTTTAACCCAATGGGTGATGTGAGGGAAATAAAAAAAGTAAGCAAAGCTGTCATCGAATGTTTACCCTTTTCCGCATTCTAGTTTTTTCTCCATTCACCAATGTTTTTCAGCGTGTTTGATCTTCTGTAAGCCAGTCAAGGCCCCTTTTTCAACATTTTTCTCTCTCTGGATGCTGTTATGGTTTCCTTCCCAGGTGGTCAGGTCTTTATAAGCACTCAATAGTGCCTCCACAGCAATCCATGCCATCAAGACTATGGAGTCCTCCACATCATGGAGGAAAGTAAAGCCTATATCCACCTCCACTGAGACAGCTACTACTTGCATGCCTAGCATCATGTGGCAAACATTTATATTTTATTTCTTTGTTCTTGAGTTCTGTTTTTAGCTCGGGTGAACAAAAGCCATGCTTTTTTCAGTCCAGTGGATTCTGCCTCACAGCACAGTCGCTCAGGAGTATGATGCTCTAATATTTTAAAATGATATGTAGGCTATTCAAACTGTAGCCGAACTGCTGTCAGAGTGATTTCGCTTCAGATACAGTAGGAAAAAAAAAGCCAGGTTTGTGGAACTGACGCTTTGTTGAATGCATCCCATTTATTTCTGTCTGTATGAAACATATCCCCTCCCAAATCACATAGTATATGAACAGCTTCATCAGGTCGGTAGAAGATGTGAAACACTGATTTGAAATGCAGACCTTGATAGACCTGTGGGAGCCCTCGTTACAAACAGTCAATATCTCCCTGGTTGAATTCATGAATATTCATGAACAGACAGGCTTGGCACACATATAATTTTGCTTGTTAGTATGGTACCTTCTAAGTCAGACATGTCAAATAAATGTTTAGTAATTGACACATGGTAAATATTTAGATTGCATGTCATGAATAACTATTGGATACTTGATCTATGACTCCAAATGATACATAGGGATGGCAGTATTCTTGCAACATGTCTAGTGATATCTTTTGTGAAGCTCTAATGACTACAAATTTTAAAGTTTGGCTAAAACTTTATGATCGGTACCAGAAAAAAAAAAAAAAAAAAAAAATAGTACAAAATCAATAACTATTGAAGCCCTTGGGGAAGAAATCAAGAACAGGAAGGGGAATATAATTAGCCTTTTCCGCCCACTCTTTTGCTCATGTCCATTAAAGTTGGCTTCAGCTGGGTGTTTTCACCGTCAAATCAGCTGTAACAATCAACTGTCCTCACACTCCAGAGCGCTAATCCCCTCACATTTGTCAATACTGGAGTTTCAAAGTGTAAGAAGGGGCTGTCGTGGAATGTGGCAGTTAATTGGTTCTGATGTTCCTTTTCCTGTCCTAATTGATTAGTAGGGCACAAGCCGCTTGGTTCAACTGCTTGATCCTTTCTACTTACTGATATCATTACAATTTTGAGCGCTGTCCAAAAAGACTTTAACAAGGTGTACCTGAATTATCTAACATTCAAATGGGTATATATTTCCCAAAGTTAGAGACATATGCATAAGATTGTCCAGAGAAAGACTTGAGAGATGTACAGTAGTGCTTGAAAGTTTGTGAAGCTTTCAGAACTTTTTGTATTTTTGCATAAATATGACCTAAAACATCATCAGATTTTCACACAAGTCCTAAAGGTAGATAAAGAGAACCCAGTTAAAGAAATGAAACAAAAACAATATGGTCATTTATTTATTGAGGAAAACGATCCATCCATTCATTATCTTTACCCGCTTCTTCCATTTTGGGTCACGGGGGTCACCGGTTCCCATGTCCAGCAATCACTGTGCGAGGGGCGGGGGACACCCTGGACAGGTCTCCAGTCCATCACAGGGACACATAGAGACAAATGAGACAAACAACCATTCACTCTCTCACTCACACCTAGGGACAGTTTAGAGTTACAAATCAGCCTAACATGCATGTTTTTGGTGTGTGGGAGGAAACTGGAGTACACTGAGAAAACCCACGCATGGACGGAGAGAACATGCAAACTCCACCCAGAAAAGCCCCTGGACCGGGGTTTGAACCAGGAACCTGCTCGCTGAGAGGCAGCAGCTCTACCAGTTGCACCACCGTGTTACAGGAAAATGATCCAATATTACATATTTGTGAGTGGTAAAAGTATGTGAACCTGATGGATTAGCAGTTAATTTGAAGATTAAATTAGAGTCAGGTGTTTTCAATCAACGGGATGATGATCAGGTGTGAGTGGGCACCCTGTTTGATTTAAAGAACAGGGATCTATCAAAGTCTACTCTTCACAACATGTTTGTGGAAGTGTAGGAACAAAGGAGATTTCTGAGGACCACAGGAAAAGAGTTGTTGATGCTCATCAGGCTGGAAAAGGATACAAAACCATCTCTAAGGAGTTTGGGCTCCACCAATCCACATTCAGACAGACTGTACAAATGGGGGAAATTCAAGAGCAACATTACCCTCCCCAGGAGTGGTGGACCAACAAAGATCACACCAAGAGCAAGGTGTGTTCAAGTTCAAGAATCTGTATTATCCCCAAGGGGCAATTTGTTTCACAATCAGTAGGCACGTCCATACTAAGCAAGACATTGAGACATTAAAATGGAAGTACAGAAATTGTCAGTGTTCATTGAGAAGCCTGATCACTACAGGGATGCATTAGTTCTTTAAGTCTGTTTGTCCTACATCTAGGCAGCAGTGTAGTAGTTGGCGAGGTCACAAAGGACCCCAGGGTAACTTCCAAGTAACTGAAGGCCTCTCTCACATTGGCTTATGTTGATGTTCATGAGTCCACCATCAGGAGAACACTGAACAACAATGGTGTGCATGGCAGGGTTGAATGCTAAAGACACTGCTCTCCAACAAGAACATTACTGCTCATCTGCAGTTTGTTAAAGATCACGTGGACAAGCCAGAAGTTTACTGGAAGATTGCTTTGTGGACTGTCAATCCATTATCTTTTACCCGCTTCTTCCATTTTGGGTCACGGGGGTCGCCGGTTCCCATGTCCAGCAATCACAGTGCGAGGGGCGGGGGACACCCTGGACAGGTCTCCAGTCCATCACAGTGACACCTAAAGACAAACAAGACAAACAACCATTCACTCTCTCACTCACACCTAGAGACAATTTAGAGTTACCAATCAGTCTAACATGCATGTTTTTGGTCTGGGGAGGAAACCGGAGCACCCGGAGAAAACCCACGCATGCACGGAGAGAACATGCAAACTCCACCCAGAAAGGCCCCTGGACCAGGATTTGAACCAGGGACATGTTCGCTGAGAGGCAGCAGCTCTACCAGTTGTGCCACCATGCTGCCCGCTTTGTAGACTGATGAGACCAAAATATAACTTTTTGTTATAAATGAAAAATGTTTGGAGAAAGGAAAACTCTGCATTCCTGCATAAGGACCTTATTCCCTCTGTGTAGTAGTATCATGGTTTGGGCCTGTTTTGCTGCATCCAGGCCAGGACTGCTTGCCATCATTGATGGAACAATTAAGTCTGAATTATATCAGAAGTCTAAAGGAAAATGTCAGGACATCTGTCCATGAACTGAATCTCAAAAGGAGGTGGGTCATGTAGCAAGACAATGACCCTAAACACACACATTAATTATCTCGTTATCCACATTTTGCACTTTTGTGAAAATAAAATGATTTAGGTCATATTTATGCAGAAGTATTGAACATTATAAAGGGTTCACAAAAATACAAGCATCACTGTACATAAACCTCAAAACCAAAGAAACAATTAAATGGTGTGGGAATGACTGTCTGAGGTCAACTTTAACAACATTAGGTACAACTAAAAGAGACACCAGTATTCTGTTTTTTTTTATAAACAAGAATTACATATCTCTATTTTCATGTATATTTAAGAATTTGAAAAGACTGGATTTAAATGTATATTTTATAATGAATTTTATCAACATTTTATTCACGCACAACAGGTCTATATGCAAATTAGACAATAGTGTCTTAACGAGACAAACATATAAATGAATAAAAATAATAATAATAATTAATCACCAAATAAAATCCCTATTGAGAATAAATAGTTCTGCTTCCACTTTATTTATTGAAGAGAGTAAGAAATCCTGATAATAAAATATATGTGATGTAATTTAAAACTATTTTTTTAACTTTCCAACTGCAGGTCAGCCAACTTTGTTTAAACTAAAGAGAAGCAAATCAAGTGTGATGCCCATTATAATCATAGCAGCTGTAAGAGGCCTCTTCAGTTTGAGTACTGTCTGGAAGCTTAAAAAAGACCCATTAAAATGGGTTCGAACACAGGAAAGAATTTATTTTTTTTTCATTCAGATGCCAAGAGTTAGTGCTGCAGGTTTTTCTTTTTCTGCACATTCTTCATTCCTAGCAACATTTATAAATTACTTCGTTAGAGCTTTTGACAACTTGGAAATGTGAAGTTGAAAACATATTATTTTAAGAGAAAAGCAAAATAAGCTTCTTTTTTTTCTTCTTCTTCTTTCGACTGCTCCCTGCGTTAGGGGTCGCCACAGCAAACTAAGTTGCACGAAGACTCGGCAGTTGTTTTTACGCCGGATGCCCTTCCTGACACAACCACAGACCACCGAGCTACCACAGCCTCTGTGTGGAGCAGAGAGCTGCTATCTAAGACTCCCAGAGGAGCAGATGATGGGGGTTAAGGGCTTTGCTCAGGAGCCCAGAGTGGGACGAATGAGGGTGGGGGCAGGTGTGGGTGCTTCACCTACCCCACCCACATTTTTTAATGTTGTCGGTACCGGGGCTTGAACTGGTGATCTTCCGATCACAGGCCCACCTTTTCTAACCTCTGCGCCACCACTCCCCTCCACCCTCCTGCACTGCTGTCTAATGGCTTGAGTGACATCATTCAGCCTAGGTTCTGACCTGAGTTTCGTTTTTTCTGGCTTTAACAGGAGCAACACAGTCCAAAACATTTAAACATACAGAGTTGAACTAAAAGGTTAGCTCATCAGTGGTGGAAGACACCGAGGGCTGCTCGATCCTTTCAGAGTTAAAACATTGCTGAAATGAGCAGCAGTGAAAGGGTTATTGGTGCATGTGCTACATGCAAGAGTTCATGGTTTAACGTGGGACAGGGAGGAGTGAAATCAACCAGCACAGGCATGTGATCTGAAAACACATTGTCACCAATTCACAAATTACAAACAGAGACATCATGTGATAACACCAGGTCCAGTGTGTGTCCGTGTTCTTGGGTAGAACATGCTGAGTCCAAAAGTCCTTCAATAAGGGCTTGTCCTGACAACACACGTGAATGGTAAAGTCCCCAATGATTAAAACGTGATCATATCTTAGTGTGATTTCAGCCAAGAAATCAGAAAATTCACTTATGAAATCCTTGGATCGAGGGGGCAGCAGACGAGTGCACACAGCAGCGAATAAGAATGTCCCAGTTCAAAAACGCTCAGCTCAAAGCTGAAGCAGGGAGCCATGATGGACAGCTGTTTACAGACACAGTCTGGCTTAAAAATTGTTAATAATTCTCCACCATGGCCAGAGGAGTGTGGGGCGTTAAAATACAAACATTTGTGTGGGGTACACATTGCAGTTTTGTCTGCAATAAAGTTGACAGGAGAGCAAGACCCTTTTCAGGTGGATAATAATAGTTAGTTCTAGGCAGTTCCCAATAAATATTTCAGTGGCTCTAAATAAATTGTATATACAGTATATAGTGCTGTAACACTTAAACTGAAGTGCAATATGAGCAAAGTTAAGCACAATGAACTCTTTATCAGAAGTGTTTAATGGAAGCATTATCATTATCTGATTATGGAATTTGATAATTAATTTTAAAACACTCACCCATACTAGAAAATATGGCTTGTATTGAATATTATGCCATTAACACACACACATGCACGAAATACTTAAACTTTTCAATCATATAATACGGTCTTCTTTTTTTTTTTCTTGTGTTCCATCTCAGATTATAAAGATAGATTTTTCAATGATGCTTACTAAAGTTGTGCCTTGAAATGTGGTTGCATTCAGAAGAAACAAGCGTGCTGTGAGATTCAGGGTTTATTATAGCTGACATAACATTCTGCTCCACTGGCTCGCTTAGAAAAAAATTAACACATAAAGCAAATCTAGTGGGAATCAGTCAAGTTTCATATGTATAATTTCATTTAACTTCCAAAAGAACACAACAAAGCAAGTGTCCAATTGACATACAGGCTGTAAGATGTTTCTTATACAGTAGCTTATATCTCAAAACAAACTGCAGGATCTTTTTACATAAATACACCAGCATATCAAATAAGCATGTCGTGCAATTACAATACACTCATCATGCAAATACATCACGGGTCAATGAAGCCTATAATGCCTTGTGAGCAATGCTGGAAATGCAAACAGTGTGAACACTAGTTTTTAAGCCACGTGTTTTTGTCTTTCTCAGATTTAGCCAAAACATATATGAAAAAGGCAATTTTAACAAATGTAAGGTTGAACATTTATAACCATGTTCAGCAGCACTGCGCGATGGGAGTCTGCTGTCCATCAGCACCTGTGAATACATGAACAGTTTTATGCATTTATGCTATAAGAATTCCAACTCATGACTGATTTATTTGATGATTACGTAACAGAAACCTGCTGACCAGGAATATAACTGTGGTTGCATATCTTTTATTTTTCTAGAAATGTGCAACTAGAAGTCTGTAGAATTTAAAGCAAGCTAACTCAGCAGGTTTGTCCGTTAGCTGCTTACATTTAATGTGGTAATTCTGTTTAACGCTGCATGTCTGTGACGAGTGGTTTCAGTGTCTTTCTCTGACCAGCCCTGTGATCTTTTTTGAGACTTTGTGCACAAAAAGCTCTCCTTGGGGATATCTACCAGAAGGGGTTTTTATAGCATATCAAACACACAACTACTGCACAATTGCACATCAATGCATTAGCATGCAAAACCTTTTGAAAATGAAGGTGGCTATTAAAAAACAATTATTGTCTATGCTCCTTTTCAGGTACCTCTGTAATGCAAATTACAGCGTCCGACGCAGACGACCCTACCTATGGAAACAGCGCCAAAATAGTATACAGCATTTTACAAGGACAGCCATATTTCTCTGTGGACCCCAAAACAGGTGTGGCACAATTGTATGCTTGAAAGAAAATGCTTTAGAGTCAGCACCCGTGTGCTTGCAAGCATTGTAACTATAAAAGGATGTAATGACTTTGCTGTTGATCTCTTAAAACAAGTGTGTATCATCCTGTGAAATCTTTGCAGCAGGGGCTTCTTGCAGGGAGCAGTCTGTTTTGTTATTTGCACCATATCTGACATCATAAAAGCAAAAACGTGGACACAGTAGATTTATGGTTGACTCATACCACCACTGCACAATCGAGCATACAACCCTCTCCTTGTGGACTATAAGTAACTCCTCTGGGAGGTCAAAGAAGACATTTGTAGATATGTCTTCAGAAAGCTATTGTTTCTTTCTTTTAGAGAGAATAAAAGGAGGCAGTGCGCCATATTTCAAAGTCCATCTTTTGTTTGAGAGGCCTCTTCTAGAATCTATTAAATGTTAATACACCTTCTAAAGCGCAAGACATATAACTTTTATACGATGTGAAATGTGTGTTGTTGTGAGTGTGTAGGTTCTTTTTTTTCTTCTTATCTTTCTTTGCCTCACCAAGACATGTGTCCTGTAGGTGCTCAAGCGTCTCTAGTTGACCAGGCTTGTCTTCTGCTGCTGCTGCCTTTGGTTAACATGAACACCAACTCTCTTGTATGATTTGATTCATTGCTATCTGGGACAACGATTGGTCCCTTTGAGACCGCACCACCCATGTAAAACATGAATTTTCATGCTGAATGAGCAACACCAATGAATAGCTGTATATTTGACTTTACCTTGAGGGGAAATGTGGTTTGGGATTAATGGAACAATGGTACAATGGTTTTGGTGAGGCAGAAGCAATGAATGAAAATCAGGCCACATATATTGTGCCACCAACCATACATTACTGGAGACAAGGTCTATTTTAAACCATGCCTTGGCCATAAAGAATGATTATTCTCCAGTTACTTTATTTTCATTCTTCCATAAACAATGTGTTTTTTTGGTCAGATCAGATGGTCTGCTTTGCTTGAGCTGACTCGGCATCTTGTCTGCATAATAATGAGGTGCAGGGCGTGCAAAGGATAGGGAATTGATTGAAGGCCCAGCCAGCTGCACTCCTCACACACCACTCTATTACTCACAGTAAAACTGGATATAATTAGGCTGTTGTTTTTATGTCACTGGCAAACTGACCTCTTCTCTAAAATTAGGCCACAGAACCCCAGTGGTCAGTGGAACATGTGCACAGACAGGGAGTAGCACTTTTATGTGATCCTTTATGTGCTGTAAGCTCAGGTTTTAAAGCAGCTTTGCTGGCATGCTGCCACATTTGAGTCCTCCCGCTGGAGAGATGAAGCAGCTTCCGCAGTTGTCTTGCAGTGCATTAGCTTGCTTATATGTCCTTTTACCCCCATTTATCCGGATCATAATATGCTTAAATTGCACAGCTGACACCTTCATGGGATATCAAATAAATTATAAGCAGTGTTATAGGAGCACACATATATATTTTTTTCAAGTTGAATTTGACATTCTGATATATCAATACCATGTTTTTACAAAAGGGCAAGGTCATTCAAAGACAGAGGGTGATAATATTTGACTGGTACATTTGGTGTTAACTTGTGTTATGTTAAGGGTCAATTTGACCCGTTTCAATTTTTGTGTTGATCAAAGTGCAGGTTATCCTTTCTTTTTTTCCATGAAATGTTGTGACTTTTTCTCCTCTAGGGTCATGAACTTCTATGTAAAATCTGGACTCTTTGATGTGTTGTTAAATGTCTGCACACAGTTTGTATACAAAGATGATGTTGCGGGTCATTTTGACCCGCACACAGAGTAGCTGTTAAAAATCCAAAAAAAAAGTCTTTGATGTACTTCATTTTGATTGCCTCTGAATAAACATTCAGAACCAGGTGTGTGTGGAAGAGGGACTTTCTCTCCCCTGTCCTTGTCACTGTTTCCATGCCCGTTCTTGGAGAAACACCAAAAATGAGCTCCAGACGATTTACAGCTGAAGAAGCTTTTTCGCAGCTTATGAACTGGGATAGTGATGTAGAGGAAGAGGTTTCAGAGACAGAGGATCCTTCAGAGCCAGAGGACAATGCCATTGATGATCCAGATTTTCAATTTTCCCATGATGAGGAGGATTCAGAGGACGAGTCTGCAGGTGTCCCTTCTTCAGATGAAAACCAAGAAATGCAACAATCGTCATCCACAGAGGGGACATGGACATCTAAAGATGGTAAAATAAAATGGTCAACATCACCACACCAAAGCCAAGGTAGATTGTCATCTTGTAATGTCATCAAAATGATTCCTGGTCCTACAAGATTTGCTGTCACAAGAGTTGATGATATTGAATCAGCATTTCAGCTCTTCATATCCCCACCCATAGAGAAGATAATCCTCAACATGACCAACTTGGAGGGGAAGCGTGTCTTTCAAGAGAAATGGAAGCCACTGGATCCGACTGACTTGCATGCTTACATTGGAATCCTGGTGTTAGCTGGCGTATACAGGTCAAAGGGTGAAGCAACTGCAAGTTTATGGAATGAAGAGAATGGAAGGCCAATCTTCCGAGCAACAATGTCTTTGGAGACATTTCACATGATCTCTCGTGTGATCCGATTTGACAACCGTGACACCAGAGCTGATCGACGTGAGAGAGACAAACTTGCAGCAATCAGAGATGTCTGGAATAAATGGGTCGAAATCCTGCCTTTATTGTATAATCCTGGCCCCCATGTTACTGTCGATGAGCGCCTCGTTCCATTCAGAGGACGCTGTCCATTCCGACAGTATATGCCAAACAAGCCTGCGAAATATGGCATCAAAATGTGGGCAGCCTGTGATGCAAAATCCAGTTATGTTTGGAACCTGCAAGTATATACTGGAAAGCCACCTGGAGGAAGACCTGAGAAGAATCAGGGAATGCGTGTGGTTTTGGAGATGACTGAAGGGCTGCAAGGTCATAACATTACATGTGACAACTTCTTTACATCCTACCGTCTTGGAGATGAACTTCAGAAGAGAAAGCTGACTATGTTGGGAACAGTCAGAAAAAATAAGCCAGAACTTCCCAGTGAGATTCTGAAGATGCAAGGAAGACCTCTGCATTCCTCAAAATTTGCTTTCACAGAGAAAACAACACTTGTTTCTTACTGCCCAAAAAGAAACAAGAATGTTCTTGTGATGAGCACAATGCACAAAGACGCATCTCTGAGCACACGAGAGGACATGAAACCGCAAATGATTCTGGATTACAACTCCACAAAAGGGGGAGTTGACAATCTTGACAAAGTCACAGCAACATATAGTTGTCAGCGCAAGACTGCCCGTTGGCCTTTGGTGGTTTTCTACAACATTTTGGATGTGTCTGCTTACAATGCCTATGTGCTGTGGATTGAGATCAACCAGCAGTGGAATGCCAGCAAACTGTACCGACGTCGACTTTTCCTGGAAGAACTAGGCAAAGCACTCGTCACTCCAAAGATCCAGAACCGGGTCAGGCCAGCTAGATCCCCAGCAGCTGCTGCTGTCATCGCAAAGGTCCAGGGCAGGGCATCTGACCAACCCACAATGGATCCTTTGGATACAGGTACAAAGAAACGCAAAAGATGCCAAGTCTGTCCCTCTCGAGATGACAGTAAAACAACTACCTCTTGTGTGAGATGCAAGAAATACATCTGCAAAAAGCACATAGTCACATTCTGTCCATCATGTGGGGAACGCTGAAAATGTTGACTGTCAAAAACCCGAGAAAATGCGGCAAGTTAAATGCAAAAAAAAAAAGGGTTCGTGAAGAGGGAAAAATTGAAATCAGGAGTTCTTTAATATAGTGTTGGAAGTGTATATCTCTACTTCTCATCTCTTCTAAATATTTGTATAATCTAAAATAAAGTTCTTATTGGTTTAACTTCATTTTATGACTGTTTTGAGTGGATTTACACAATGCGGGTCAAAATGACCCGCAACATAATAAACGTATTTTTTTCTCAACATAATACAAGGGTTAAAGAAAAGGATTGCCTCAGACCTGACCCAATACTTAAGTGGGACACAAAGCAAACATATTACATTTATTGTCTCCCATGCCTAACTGGGTTTGATGACATGATCTCAGTCCTCACAGCCACTGAAACAACAGACCTGTATGACTGCTGAGGAACGGCATTAAATGCTAAACTGACCACAGTAACAGTATAAAGTACTTTTCAACCATGGAAGTCGAATGTGCTGATATAAGATGTTGCTTTTGCAAAGCAATTATGAACTGTTATTACAGGCCTCTGACATATCTCAGTTAGTATTATTTAGGCCTTACAGCGGTCCAAGTAAATTACAATGCTGTAAAGCCCCTGATCAGATTGAAAGAGCACCTGTGGATGTTACTTTGTAATGCTGTAACTCTGTGCCTCTTAGTAAATAGTTAAGTGTATTAAATGCTGTAAAGTTGTTTTGCAAATCTCTGGTTAATTAAGGCTTTTTATACATATGTGGTTAAAAATGGTTTTATATAAACATGGACGGATGGACGGACGGACGGACGGACGGACGGACGGACGGACGGACGGACGGACGGACGGACGGACGGACGGACGGACGGACGGACGGACGGACGGACGGACGGACGGACAGACAGACAGACAGACAGACAGACAGACAGACAGACAGACAGAC
>NC_056517.1:1565916-1566779 GCF_014905685.2 Nematolebias whitei
GACAGACAGACAGACAGACAGACAGACAGACAGACAGACAGACAGACAGACAGATAGATAGATAGATAGATAGATAGATAGATAGATGTCTGTGTGACCTGTCTGAAGTCATGGCTTGTGTGTGTCTATACATGTCTATATATATGTAAGCTGCCAAACACAAACTTATGTGTGTGTGCATGTATGTCTTAAGGCTGCCCTGAAGCATCAGATTTGATCTTTGTAAAGGCTAACATCTGTTGTCTGTCATTTTAACAAGATTGATGACAGAAACCAAAATGAAGAGGTGAGAAGGAGGAGGATGAAGGGTAAAGCAATGTCTATAACAGTTGGGGGGGTGGGGGTACAAGCTGCTGGATGTGAAAATGTGAGGAGATGATGTTTATCCAGTGAATCTGTCTTGCAGTTTGGAGGATGGTCAAAGGGGAACCAAAGTGGACTCCAGATGGAAAGGCAGGAAGGCGTGTGGCTGGAAGACAAGGCACGAGGAACCAAGAGAGGCATTGAGGGGAACCAAGGCAAGACGGGGACCAAGGAGCGGAAGCAAAGGAGGACCAAGGCACAACAGGATCCGAGGAGGCGGGTAAGCTTTAACCATAAGAAAAGGTTTTAGTTTTAAGCACAAGAGATAAACATAGGCCAGAGACAAAGTATACCATATGTGGCTAATGCTCCGGTGATGAGTAACATCCAACTGCAGCCTTAGTGAGGAGCCTCATCAAAATCATGATCGTCAGGTGGTGCTGATTGGCGGCCATCTTGGAGAGGAAAAGCTGCAGCAGGTGATACTCATCACAACAACATTGGGAGAATGTGGTGGCCTGTCTTCTTTGTGGTATCAAAATCAATCTAGTTAAGTTGAG
>NC_056517.1:1566879-1567983 GCF_014905685.2 Nematolebias whitei
TCCAGGCTTCCACGCCGTCCGCTGCAGCTCTCCAGGCTTCCACGCCGCAAGCAGTGCTCCCTTGGGCCCTGTGTTTTGGACGGCCTCCCGGCCGCCCCCCTGACCTGGCCCGGTCTGATGGACAGCCTCCCGGCCGCCCGCCGGAACAGTGTCTCTTAGGGACGGTCCCTTGACCGTCCATATTCCTTGTGATCCCTCGTGTCTCCTTGTTTTCTCTGGCTCCTCGTGTCTTGTTTTTGTCCTTTTTTGCTCCTCGTGTCCTTTTGCTCCTTGCTTTCTGGTTCCTCGTTCTCTTTGGCTCCTCGTGTCTCTTTCTTTGGAATTCCTCTTGTCCCTTTTTCTCCATGTCTCCTCGTGTCCTTTTTGCTCCTCGTGTCCTTTTGCTCCTTGCTTTCTGGTTCCTCGTTCTCTTTGGCTCCTCGTGTCTCTTTCTTTGGAATTCCTCTTGTCCCTTTTTCTCCATGTCTCCTCGTGTCCTTTTCTCTGGCTCCTGGTGTTTTGTTTTTCTCTGGCTCCTCGTGTTTTGTTTTCTCTGGCTCCTCGTGTCTTGTTTTTCTCCTTTTGCTCCTCGTGTCCCTTTTCTTGCTCCTCGTGTCCCTTTTTGCTCCTTGTGTCCTTTTGCTCCTCGTGTCCCTTTTCTTGCTCCTCGTGTCCCTTTTCTTGCTCCTCGTGTCCCTTCTCTGTGGTTCCTCGTGTCCCTTCTCTGTGGTTCCTCGTGTCCCTTCTCTGTGGTTCCTCGTGTCCCTTCTCCGTGGTTCCTCGTGTCCTTCCTCCGTGGTTCCTCGTGTCCTTCTTCTCCTTGTGTCCTCGTTTTCTGGTTCCTCGTGTCTTTGTCCTCGCTCTCTGTGGTCCCTCGTGTCTTGTTTTTTCTCCTCGGCTCCTCGTGTCTCGTTCTTTGTGATCCCTCGTGTATTTTCTCTGGTCCCTCGTGTCCTTTCTCTGGTCCTCGTGTTTTCCTCGGGCCCTCCACCCTTGCAGTGCCGCCCTCCACCCACCCTTGTCCTTCGGGAGGGGGGTTTTGGGGACGCCTGGAGGCGTCTTTGGGGGGGGGGGGTACTGTAAGGATGTTAGTTTTCTGTGGCCCGGTGTGTCTGTTTTCCTCGT
>NC_056517.1:1568083-1575755 GCF_014905685.2 Nematolebias whitei
ACGAGGAAAACAGACACACCGGGCCACAGAAAACTAACATCCTTACACAAACGAGACAAACAACCATTCACTCTCTCACTCACACCTAGGGACAATTTAGAGTTACCAATCAGCCTAACATGCATGTTTTTGGTCTGTGGGAGGAAACTGGAGTACCTGGAGAAAACCCACGCATGCACAGAGAGAACATGCAAAGTCCACCCAGAAAGGCCCCCGTACTGGGATTTGAACCAGGGACATGTGCGCTGAGAGGCAGCAGCTCTACCAGTTGTGCCACCGTGCTGCCCAACTTGTAATTTTTGTAATGTTATTTTAAGACATGGCCTGCTGTTTATTACTGGTTTTACTATTTTATGTGGTTGTTTTTACTCAATCTCAGTACCTGATCTGAATATACATTGTATGCCTTTGTTTACTGTATTGAATTGCATGATACTCATTGTAGTAAATAGAAACTTCTATTGAATACCACCTTGTCAAAATTAAATTATATGTGAACAGTGGCTACCTAAAGGCTACACAAGTTTATCTGAAGCTCCTGAAGATACACAGGGTTTACAATGTTACTGCTGTGGCAAAAGTAGTGTGAGAATGGAAGACCCCAAAAAAATGCACATTTACCGTACTTTCCGCCGTACACGTCGTACCGCCGTGTAATTCACATCAGTCAAAATATGTCTAATAAAGTGGAAGATAAAAAGAAACACATAAATACGTCGCTTTGCCGTATAAGTTGCATCTATCACCACTGACGCATTGCATTTGTTATGCGTCACCGCTGGCCACCCGGAAACGTGGGACGGTGTTGTGCCAAAAATTGTTTGGCTGCCAAATGGCGGTCACGGGGCATGCATGAGAGGACTTTAACAAGAATTTAAAAAGATTAACACTTAAAAGCAATTATCTGTTTGCTCAAAATTATATCAAAGGTGTGTCTTAGTTGAACTTTTCCTTAATAAATGCCCTTTGATGGTCAAATCAGCTGCATTTCAAAGAAGATTTGCAGTAGCAGGAGTGCACAGAGGGAGGACTAGCTGTGCATTTGTTCAAAATGTAACAAGATAACCACCTAAAAACAATAATTTATTTGCTTGACTTTATAGTAAAGGGGTGTCTCAGTTGAACTTTTTCTTTATAAATGCACTTTAATGGTCAAATCAGCTGCATTTCACCTGGGCAGCGTGGCAAAATGCAGTTGATTTGACATTTGCTGCAGGAGTTCGAGCCAACTGTGTCATTAATAGCCACTTTTACCTATTAAAGAGGCACTCAGCTTTCCATATTACTCGAGCGCCCCCTAGCAGCTCAAAAAGGTAGTGTTCAATATTTTCCATGTCAGAATGAATACAATTGTCAGATTTCAGCCAAATATTGGGTTATAAATATGGGGGAAAAAATAAATAAATAAGTCACTTCACTTCTCGCAGGTCATGCTAATTTATGCAAAAAGGTACGACTTATACAGCAAAAATTACAGTAGACACTTCATATTACTGATGTTTTGGGTTGAGAAACTTGGAGAAAAATATGTACAGTAATATGTACGTACTTGGAAAAATCAGTGAGAAACCAGGCACAATGGGTTTTTCTTTTGTTTGTTTTGGGGGATTTTTAACACGCCGTCAGAGCAACAGTCCCGTTTAAGCCAGAAAAGAAGGGGTCAGCTGTATCAGTGTGGGCACAGACAAACTGCTCATCCAATCCTTTTTTTCATGGCAGCTTATTTTTCTCTAATCTCATTTATTGCAATTAAAATATACTTTGTATATTGATTCACACATGTACATCAAAACATCAAACATGCCTATGGTACACAAACTTGAAATATTAATGAGTTAATAGACAGCACAAGGAAAGCATGAAGAGGTAAATACCATTAGCAACAACCATCTGCTCTTTACTAATATTTGAATGTAAGTGGACTTTATTAACAAAGCTAGGAATAATGCTGCACTACTGTATATATTTCTGTTCCCCCATCAGCACCATGAAGGAGGCAGGAGGTAGTGAACAAGAGGAGCAGGTGTTTTCTCACTTGCACCTTTTCAGAGCGCATGCAGGGAAGTAGTTTAAGTAAAAGCTACAGTTGAGTTCGCATTTTCACATTTCAAGCCAAAGCATCTGTCTGCTCCCACATGTTCCTGCACGGTTTAGTTTCATAACAGTTTGAAATGACACAATGTTGTGAGAGAACTTGCACAAACATTTCAAAACATAAATACTCCACGTTTTCTCACACTCCAACCCATACCAGCTGCAAATTGGGGTCAGGGATACACCAAATAATTAGCTTAGCAAGTGGCTCTTCATCACAGTCGGCCAGTATGATGAAAAGACTATTTGCTCCAAGGGCTTTAGAAAAACTTCTGAGAAGATAGAAGTCATGGCGGATATATTTATTTATACCTATATCATATGAGTTTCTATTAAATTCATAAAATTGCTGTAATTATTTTTAGAAATCTTTGATTTAGTTAAATATGATACCCCCCCCCCCCCCCCCCCCCCCCCGTCTCCCCTTGTTGTGAAGCAAAAACAGGGACTTGGAAATACCATCCATCAGTTCAGGCATGCTGTGAGCGTGATAACTTGAAAAATAGGCAATGGGTCAACTTTCTTTTTGGTGGGTGGCTGCATCTAGGCATAAGAAAGTTTCCTTATGAAAAAGGGCCATTAAAAAAAAGTAGTATACATACAGACCCTTTCCAAAAAATTTGAATATCATGGAAAAGTTGTTTAACTTCCATAATTCCATTCAAAAAGTTAGTCTTTAATATATGTTAGATTCAGGGCCCACAATTTAAACAATTTCAAGTATTTATTTTTACATAATTTGGGCTTCCAGCTCATGAAACCCACAAAAAACAGGATTTCAAACAATCAAACAATAATGTGGAGAAATCAGCCCACACTACTCAGTTTTTGCAGAAAAATAAAAATAAATAAATTAGGATCACAACAAATCAATCAAAATATGGTACTTTCAAATCAATATGTCAATCTTCAATACTTGGTTGTGAATCTCTTTATCTTAATCTCTGCCTCGATGTGACGTGGCATTGAGACAATCAGTCTGTGGCATTGACTGGGAGTTATGGAAGACCAGATTTCCTTGATGCTGTCAGATCTTTTTTGTTGTTGGCTCTGGTGCTCCTCATGTTCCTCTTGAGAAGACCTCATAGATTCTCAATGGAGTTTAGGTCCGGCCAGTTGGCTGACCAGTCAAGCTGTGACATCAAACCAGGTTTTGGTGCTTCTGGCGGCATGGGCAGGGACCAGGTCCTGCTGGAAGATGAAATCTGCATCTCCATACAGATCCTCAGCAGAAGGAATCATGAAGTCCTCTAAAACATTCTGGTAGACTGATGTGGTGACCTTGGATTTAATTCATTTCATTTCCGTTTATTTCTATAGCGCCAAATCACAACAAAGTTGTCTCAGGAACTTTACAGAAACATTCACATAAAAGCCAATTAGTAAAGTTCTCTATCTAAGGAATCCAGCAGACAAGTTGAATCTTGGCTTCATCACAGTCTCCCATCCTGAGCAAGCACAGTGGAGACAGTGGAAAGAAAAACTCCCTTTAACAGGAAGGAACCTCCAGCAGAACCAGGATCAGGACAAGAGACATCTGCTTTGACCGGCTGGTTGAGAGGACAGGAAGGAGAGACAGACGAACACAGAATGGTAGGTCCAGGTATAGGTCCAGGTCCAGATATAGGTCCAGGTCCAGGTATAGGTCCAGGTGTACCTGAAAGACAAAAAAACACATGTTAAGGATAGAAAAAATAATTACAAATACAAAACAGGTTGAGCAGAGTAAGTAAAGACAGTAGCAGAGTGAAAATTGTGGTCAGTTTGTCCTCCAGCAGTCTAAGCCTATAGCAGCAGAACTAAGGGACGGATCAGAAAACCCAAGCCGACCCTAGCTATAGGATTTAGCAAAAAGGAAAGTCTTCAGCCTAGTTTTAAACTGGACAATGTGTCAGCCTCATGGACAGAGATTAGAAGTTGGTTCCACAAGAGAGGAGCCTGAGAACTGAAAGTTCTGCCTCCCATTCTGTTTTTGTAAACTCTAGGAACCACGAGTAAACCTGCAGTCTGAGAGCGAAGTGCTCTGTTAGGAAAATATGGAACAATAAGATCTGTAATATAAGATGGAGCTAGGTTGTTGAGAGCTTTGTAGGTTAGAAGTAAGAGTTTGAATTCTGTTCTGGATTTGACAGGGAGCCAATGGAGAGAAGCTAAAACTGGAGAGAGATAATCTCTCCCAGTAACTCCAGTTAAGACTCTGGCAGCAGCATTTTGGATCAACTGAAGACGTTTTAAAGGAGTATTTGGACACCCAGATAATAAACCATTGCAATAGTCCAGTCTAGACGTGACAAATGCATGGACCAGTTTTTCTGCATCATTTTTAGATCAGATGTTTCTAATGTTAGTGATATTACGCAGGTGGAAGAAGGAGGTTCTAATTTAAGAAAGTAGAGTTTACCAACACCTGCACCGGACATTGCACCCCAGATCATGACTGACTGTAGATATTTTATACTGGACCTCAACCAGTATGGGCTCTGTTCCTCACCCTTCTTCCTCCAAACACTTGGACCTTGATTTCTGAATGAATGGCACACTTCACTTTCATTGGAAAGAGACACTTCCTACATTGGCTCAGGTTCAGAAGTGGCTTGACCCGAGGAACCCAACAGTTGTAGCCCATCTCCCAGATGCGTCTGAATGTTGTGGTTGTTGAAGCTGTGACTCCGCCTCATTCCACTCTTTCTGGATCTCTGACAGATTCTGGATCTTCTCTGTTTGATAATCCTCTGAAGCCCACAGTCATCTCTTTTGCTTGTGCATCTTCTCCTGCCACATTTTGTCCTTCCACTAGACTTTGCATTGATGTGCTTGGACACAGCGCTCTGTGAACAGCCAGCCTCCTTAGCTATGAACTTTTGTGGCGTACCCATCCTATGGAGGACATCAATGATGGTCTTCTGGACAGTTGTTATGTCTGCATGTCAATACTGAACCGAAATTAGACAAATGAACCAAACTGAAGTGATTGAATGGCACCTGGGGAAACCTGTGCAGGTGCTTTGAGTTTAGTAGATGGTGTGGTTAGCAAAAATATTAATCTCTAAACCTATAATAAAATCTATAAGCATATTAACCTCTAAAACTAAACTTAATGCGCACCACAGCTAGTGGTGGTGCGAGGTGGTCGACCCCCTGAAGAACTGTGATAGAGCGAATCCGCCAAACATGAACCGTGAATTAGCGAGTGATTACTGTAAAAATAATTGACAAGTCTTTCTGCAACTTAGTTTGCTGTGGCGACCTCTGAATATGTTGCACCATAAACATTAAGGTTTACCTGCAGTCTCTGTTCAATCACAGTCAAGAAATACTCTCATCTCTAAAACTACAAAAACACTTCCTTCATCGGAGGGGTACATCGGTGTACTGCTTGTTTAGGATTGCTATAGCTGAGGAAGGTTTACCTTTGTGTATTTACTGTTATTAATGTCCAACTTTAGATGCCCAATATTGTCTCTTATCTGATTGTGTTAAAAGAATCATCAATATGAGTTAAAACATTGCATACTTAATAAATCATAGCATGATTCTGATGAACATGGGGCATTTTAAATCAAGTTTACTGATGTGTGCCAACAGCTCCATAAAAATGAGTCTGTAGCTCTCAGAGAAGTCCGTCTTACATGCCCACAGCTGCTCGCCTCCTCTGGAAAGAGAACTCAAACATGAATGAGATTACAACTGACACGTTTATGATGGTTTCATCTGGAATGCAAAAGAAAATATAAATCTTGAGATTTGATTTAATTTGTCAAATAAATAAATGAGAATGACACAATGTTTAATATGGCCAGCAGCAAACCTAACTCATACTGACAACGATAGGAGACCTGGAGGGGGTGGACATGGACATCTGATAAAAAAAGATGTTATGACAGAAAAACGTCAGAACATTTGACGCATCAATGCTTGATGTGTGGCTTCAGAATGATTTTTAAAAGTATGTATTAACCTTAAGTGGCAGCTGCAGCTCAATTGTCAAATCTGGACAATGAAGCAGAGGAAAACTCAGTCTGGTGATTTTTGAATGGCTTGCTGGACGAATGTCACATTCACTGAGCTCACACCTCACAGTTTATATACCATACTGTAGTGCCTTAACGAAGGACATTCATGCCCAGTAAACTCTGTTGCATAAACTACATTCAATCACGCTACTTTGGTCCTATACTCCTACTACTAATAATATATATATACAGTATATATATATATATATAGATTGTGAACTATTTTAATAAAATGTTTAAACAATGGATATATTCATTTTTTCATTATAAAAAAGAGCATTTGAGCTCAAAGTGCATCTTATTCACCAAACTTTCTTTCTCTTCATCCATGGTATTTATTTATTAACCTTTATTCAACCAGGCACATTCCACTGAGATGTTTTTCAAGGGAGGCCTGGGGCTGCACGTTGCTGGACTGTGGGAGGAAACCAAATTACTCTGAGGAAACCCACACAAACAAAAACAGAACATGCAAACTCCACAAAGAAATAACACCAGACCCAACAAAGGACTGGAACCCAGGACTTTCTTGCTGTGAGGCAACACTGCTAACCACTAACCCACTGTACAGCCCATGTTCATTTATACAATGATCTTGTAAATGTATTAAAGTCTGATTTAAACCTGTTGTATGGAAAACATTTGCGACATTATACAATCTGGCAATATAAATTCAACCCTTTTAAATTAAACCTACTTTCTAATGCAGTAGTTTGATACAGTTTCTAACTTTAAATATCTGGTGTAGACCATGGTTCATTGTTGCAACTGAATCTATCAAATCAGATGAAGATTTAACATAAAACTACAATAAAGTAGCTTAAAAAAAGCCAAAAATAGTATTAAACAGCAGCAATGAGTGTGACCTAAAACACAAGTATTTACAAAAAAAATAGCATTATTTGTAACAGATCTTTGAATGCTCCTCCAAATAAATGAATACATAAATAAATATCCCTCAGAATGCAAAATAAATTCAAAAAATACTATTTTTATAAGCTGTATTTATGCCGCGCTTTTCTTATAATCTGAGAGGCTGATCTGGATGTGTATCTCACCAACCCTAATCTATATGCATTGTGTCTCAACCCTGCTGCATGTACATTCATTAACGTGCGTATAGGATTACACACATGTTCTGCAGGGTTGTCTCAGACATAGGCTATAAATGCATGCTGTGAAGTGGACACAAACACAAAGCAAATCACTATAACGACTCAAGTGTCTGGATGCTGGCTGATAATCACTAACGAGAATATAAAACAACAGGAGCCATCATAGCAAGCTGCTCACAGGAAACCACAGCCAGTCCAACAGATTAGCTGCACTTCTGAGCGGCAGGTGCAGTTGATTGTTGGAGCCTGATTAGAGCATGGGACTACAGCGCGAGTCCAATCAGTCATGCTGGGAGAGAGGATGTGGTGCAAGTGAAGGCACCAATCCTGAACAAGGACTTGCACATGCTAATCTGCATCAAAATTCTCAAAAATCAGACTGGAAAAAGACTTAACTATAGATGCTTATGCTGACAATTGGTTTTAGTTTAGGTTTTTAGCAGAGACATG
>NC_056517.1:1575855-1576574 GCF_014905685.2 Nematolebias whitei
TGAAGTACATGAAGTACATGGAGTAGATGGAGTAGATGGAGTACATGAGGTAGATGAAGTACATGGAATAGATGGAGTACATGGAGTACGTGTAGATGAAGTACATTAAGTACATGAAGTACATGGAGTAGATGGCACAATGTTTGTCACAGTGAACTGGTGCAAACAGCAGATTAACAACAGGTGTTTGTTGTTGTGAGCAGGAAACATAAATAATACTTGGACATTTTGGAAGATTACATAAAAGGTATTACATTTTAAGAATGGTCTGTGTCATGTATTTTGCCTAATTCCTTACACCTACTAAACTCACTTTACACAGAACTAGATTTAACTGTTTTTTGTTATTTTATTTTTTTAGCCATCCTATTTGTTAAAAAAAAATAAAAAATAAAAATCTGTATGACTTTTTATAACTGTTTATTGTTGTTGCTGTTGTCCATTGTTGTCATCTTTCTTTGTTGAAATCAGGTCTCTCTTGTAAATGAGTCCTTGACTCAATGGGATTTACCTGTTTAAATAAAGGTTGAGTGAAAAAAAACTGTTTTAATGTCAAGTTTAATTATTGTTGGGATATTAGGGAAAAAAACACTGGTGCCTCTCTCAATGGATGGATAGATGGATGGATGGATGGATGGATGGATGGATGGATGGATGGATGGATGGATGGTAGGATAGATAGATAGATAGATAGATAGATAGATAGATAGATAGATAGA
>NC_056517.1:1576674-1580656 GCF_014905685.2 Nematolebias whitei
AGATAGATAGATAGATAGATAGATAGATAGATAGATAGATAGACAGACAGACAGACAGACAGACAGACAGACAGACAGACAGACAGACAGACAGACAGACAGACAGACAGACAGATGATGATGACTTTGGGGAATGGTGGTGCAGAGGTTAGAGAAGGAGAACTCGTAATCGGAATGTCGCCAGTCCGACCCCTCGGACCGACAACATAAAAATGGGGGTGGGAAAGGTGAAGCACTTGTCCAACAGGCCCTTGAGCAAGGCTCTCAACCCCCACCATGTGCTCCCCCAGGCACCCTAGATGCAGCTCTCTGCTCCACGCAGAGGCTGTGGTAGCTCGGTGTCTGTGGTTGAGTCAGGAAGGGCAGCCGACATAAAATCAATTACTAAGCATTAGTGCGAGTTCGTTCGATGTGGCGACCTGTGAGGAAAGGAACAGCCAAACGAAAAAAGAAGTATTGTTTAAGTTAATAGCTGTTGTGACAAATGTGTTTTGATATTTGCCATAAATGCAGATGTTTTCCTTGACTTTTTAATGCTTTCATGACTTTTTATTCCCCTTCTGTTTTTGTGATGTATCTAATGTATATCAAGTATAAATTGAATGTGACAATGTGCTCACTTTACCCCTTTTCTTAGAAATATCTTTCCAATTCAGTCAGCTTGAATTTCACCCAATTCCATTTAGGAGGTAATGGATCAGTATTTTTATTTCTTTGGGTTCACAAGAGAGGCAGCCGTATGTTACACAATAGGTCATTTCCCTCTATCTTGTTGTCAGACAGAAAGTAATTCTTTGGCCTCAGGCTGAATAATCATTAAAAGTGGGTCAAGGAACCAGGCAGCCGGCAGTATAAAGGTCCAGGGGATCTAAGGTTACACATCGTCTGCCACAGAGAACACTGGCTGAGGTCGGAGAGACTGCCACAACATCTGGATTTACAGTAACAGGACAGAATAAAGAACAAGGAATGTGGTCAACAGCATGACAGACCCATAATGAATGGCAACAGTTTAACCTTCTTTAAAGATTTGAGAAAACACTTAAAACACTTTTCAATTTCAATGTAACGTTTCGAAATATATAAACTTGTCAGTGGGAGGAAATTCTTACAGATGAGCAAACAGGATTTTTACAATTACATCCACAACAGCATGAACAAGCTAACTCGCTCCTCTTTCATATTTTTAAATGACAATGCTCATAATTTTTTACACATAAAAAAGGAGAGTTATGCTGAAACGTGTGGAGGTGGACGAGAAAAAAAAAGTATTTTAAAAATTCTACCTCAAGGCCCCAAAGAAACCTCACGCTGTGTAACGTTTGATCAAGCAAAACTAGACTGAAACACGTGTTTGTGCAATGAAGCTCATTAAGCTCTATTGGCAGTGGTTCATTTTGTAAGATACAGCAGTTTGTTGGTGTCAACAGCTGCCACCGTGTCATTCTGTGTATTTCACCTTTGTTTGCAAAAGATAACCGTGAAGTGGGGCAGCACACAAGGCAGACCTCATTGCAAAGCACATCAAAGCAAGTACTTTGTACATTTACTTTGCTCTTCAGGTGGCCTCCTCTCTGTTACGATGTTAAATGTCCTGTAATGGCTCATTTTACACTGTGGTATCACCGCACAAATCATTTTATTGTTCCTTATTAGATTTATTTCACTTGAAAAGAATAGTAGCTGTAAGAATGGCACAACTCTAGCTATTTTTTTTGATGAACGCTTATTCTAATTAAACCCGAGTCAAATGACGTGTGGGTTGACATTAAATTACATTTTGGTACAAATAGAAAGAGAGAAAAATAAATCTGACTGATTCATAAAATTAAAATTGGTCTCAGTCCAAGTAATGACTTGAGCTTTCTCGCGGCTGTTTGGAGTCATCTTACAAAGAAGCGCACTTAGCCTTTTGTGTGATTGTCCAAAGTACAGAACTAAAAATGTACCACAATCGGCAGCCTTATTTTGCATAATTTGTCTTCTTTCAAGGCACATTATGTTCATTTTTTACACAGTAGCCAAGTCATTTTAGTATCCAAGCAAAACTAAGTTATCTTAAGTCCAATTTGGATCAACGTAGATGCATGAACTACAACGACACACAGCAGCTGAATCTCACCGAAGCCCGAGAACAGAATGGGAGTAAACAGGTCACAGAGGACTTGAACTATGGTTCTAAAGGCAAACAAAGCAATGTTCTTCTTACATCATTTGAGTCACAGTAACAAGAATAAAGGTTTTACAATGACAGTGAATGCTTTCTAAGCAATACATTGTGTCATTGCAATTGGGAACAAGTTAAAAGCCAAAGAGCTTACTCATATCTCTCCTGACTCTAAAGACAAAACCACATGTCATCTAGGCTAAGAATTCAAAAAGAACATTAAGTGCCTATTTTGAAATCCCCACAGAGACTGAAAACACATGTTCACCAGGATATTTTCAAGACACAGAAGGTTCATGTTGTCAAAGTGTTTTTAAATGCCATGTCGCAGCAGGTATCTGCAGCTTTTCTTTGTTCCAAAACTAATCAACGCTAACAACTTGTTACGTAATGACACAAGCTCCATACTCTCTACTCAAAGTCCTTTGTTATTACCTGCAGCCTTAGAGTGCACAAAGTACACTTCTCTTGGCTAATGTCCAGACGTTCGACTGAACCCACACCAAGACAGACGAGCTGACCTTTCAAATTTGATATTGCTTCTTTGCTCATACCGCTGCATCACGTCCGAGCGATATTTCACAGTTGGTGTATAAAAACCAATAAGGACACAAAAAACTTTTTTTTTGTCTTTTTTGGCTGTTATGGTTATGAGACATTAACTTTTATCCACAAACAGTGAGAACGCATGTTGCATAGAACCCAACAAATATAAGGCTATGCGTTGCAGCAGCTTCACTGCAGATACTTCATATCAGCCGAGCTGCATCCTTTCAGTAATTCAATCCTTTGCCAGGAAAATGTCACACAGGTATTCTTTGAAAAGTGTAAGTAGCAGGGAGCTATGTCAGTACTCTGACACAAAGATCACACCCTGAACTTCCTTTCCTGGACATGTCTGGGCTGTATTACCCCCAACAGCCTCTTCTAAATCTCTGCTGAGCTCGTCAGTTAATTTAGAAAATAATTGAGAAGGAGCTGACTTCTGTGAACCTGGATCCATTTGACACAGGGATGTGGTTAGCCTTTTTCTCAACCTCCTCTGTCTATTAGAGTTGATACCATCACACTATCCACCTCTTTGTCTGTCTGGAAACTTCTAAAGGAGAACAATCTCCTGGGTGAACAAAAGGGATTATCAAAGATTACTAAAGCACTCCTCAATCTCCAGCTTCAGGAATCTTGGTTTTTGGGTCATCCGATCCAGTATCTTTGTATGCGTGTGTGTACTGTCACAGGACTGGGTAGATAAAGGCAACGATAATAAAAGGAGGCTTAAAAAATATTTTAGAGTGCGCTGCTTATTTAAACATCATTTAAAATTATACGGCAAATATGATCAAATAAGAAATAACTGGTTTGGTTGCTACTTTTGCTATCATAAATGACTAATGTGACAACTTTTATTTATTTCTTTCTTGTGAATTAACCAGAGTAAAGACTTTATCTATCAAATGAAAAATAAAAAAAATAAAACATCTTGATTTGTGTCACCCCTTCAGTAAACTCAAATGCTCACAAATCCCAGATCAGCAGAGAAATTAACCTATTTAGGAATCAAAGGGAACTCGGAGCTCCAGTGTTGTGGAGTGTATTTTGCATACGTGAAGAGGTCCAGATGTGAAGTGCAGCTAAGGAGCATTCGACCGTGAGACTGGAGAGGAACAGCCTTGATGTCTCTGTGGGTAAGTGACAGATGCACGCTGCTGAAGGGAGAGGCAGGAGTTATGAGCCACGTGTACAAAAAGAATAAATGCATGCCTTCCCATCCGATGTACTTTTGTTCAGATACAGGACGCTCTTGTGAAATCCTGC
>NC_056517.1:1580756-1583944 GCF_014905685.2 Nematolebias whitei
TACTCCATCTACTCCATGTACTTCATCTACCTCATGTACTCCATCTACTCCATGTACTTCATGTACTTCTTCTACACGTACTCCATCTACTCCATGTACTCCATGTACTCCATCTACTCCATGTACTTCATCTGCCTCATGTACTCCATCTACTTCATGTACTCCATCTACTCCTTGGTTTCACTGCTTCCTGACAGTAATTGTGCAATTTAGCAGATTTTTATGCATACAAAAACAAAAGGTGGATAATGAAGAGATATTCTTGACTCTAAGAAAATAAGCATTGGTGTAACAAAACCTATGAATTCAGTGTATTTGGGTTATTTGCAAGAGGTAAAATGTTGAAGTAAACTGGTAATTGATAAAAATGCATACACACAGAAGTACCGGTAATTTGTACAAAGTGGCATGCACGTAAAACCACAGCTAAATAAATATCCAGGACATTGTTTTATACTCAATAGATCATCTATCAGCAGCGTTTTGTTAGTACTGCAGGTACAGTTTTTCTGTGAGCAATAAGGTAGTCATATATCATGTAATGAAAGTTCATGGCTACGTTTGGTGTGTTACTGTAGAAACAAGCGTGACGGAGTGAATGCCTCAGATTGTTGCATCCTGCCATGATCCAAGGCTGCATAGTCATTTTAAATATAATAGAAAGTGGGGAGGGTTTCGCCTTGACAATGAAAGACTGAGAGAATAAAGGATGAAAGAAGGTTACAGTTAGTCTGGAAAGTGTGATACAGCACTGTGTGAATAATTAGTACTTGGAAAAAAATGTTTGGAAGGAGTGAGATGGAAAAAAAGAACCACTGCTTTCCTAGTGCAACAAAAACCCTCAACTGCTGATTCATGACACCCGTTAAAACTTTTTCATGGTATAAATTAATAATTAACTCTACTGATAAAAATAGGTGTTTTATGAATCATCATCAGTGTTGTATGATTACTTTTTTTTTTGCCTTGCAGGAATCATCAGGACCGCCTTAGCTGACATGGACCGAGAAGCCAGAGAGCACTACACTGTGGTTATCCAAGCAAAAGACATGGCAGGCCAGGTCGGAGGTCTCTCTGGCTCCACCACTATCAACATCACTCTGACTGATGTCAATGACAACCCACCCAAGTTTCCCCAAAGTATGGACACTTTTTTTTTCATTATACTGTATTGCAAATAGTTTAAATATGTGGTTGTCAACTTTAAATAAACTAATGATAGTTTTTATGCATTTGTTGAAATAGTTCTGATAAAATAGAAAGGCAGCACAATAAACAGTGATGTCTCTTTGTTTCTTTATTTGTAGCCAATATATAATATAAAATGTACATAAATCAGTCTCAAACGTATTCACATAAGCATACAACGAGATGCGTATGTGCACAATAAGATCCACAAGAGTACCACAAGTCTTACAAATGTATTCACAAATACATAAACAGTTTTTCAAATGTGCAAATTTAAATTTGCACATTTAGGAATATTTTGGGCATACAAATGGTCAAATACCTGTTCACAACTCACCAGCTGTGCATGAATCAGCCATCATGAGTGCCAGGATCAGCTCTCTGTGAATGTAACTTTTGACACGTTCTTGCTGCTCCAGATGCATAAAGGGAACGCTGTGTTCAAGAAAACTGGAACACCTGAGCCTTACTAGATTTACTGAGTTATTGGGAAAATACATATTGGCACAATAGCTCATAAACTCTATATTAAAACCCATATGTTACATTTACATTATTGGATTCCAAAAATATTAATTGATAGAAGTGTACAGTTAAAATCAACGGATAAAAGCTGATTATTCTTCATCTGGATTTTTTTTTTTTTCAGGAGAAAAATATTTATAGGTCTTTATTACTAGAAATATATATTTTCCTAGTAGTTTTTCCAAAATAATCTAACACTTTTTCATGTTTATTTCACCTGTACAATCCACAAAATTAACATTTTGTTTTCGTTGCAAAAACTACTGGAAACAATGTATTTTCCAGTATGTTGTTCCTCTGCTAATGTTACGCCACCTGAAAGGGGACAGACGAGCCAGACGACCACTCAGCTCCCAAGTGGCTTTGTTTTACCACTAAGTGGAGTCCACATCCCCTTTATAGTGTCCCCACTCCGGAAGTGACATCCTCACTAAATCTTTTCACAATAAATCTCAGAGTTGTTACTAGGTATACATGTATGTCTCATTGTTTTCACATATTTGCTTTTGTGCAAAATATTGTCACAACAAATGTCTACAAGGTATGCCCCAGGATGCTCATGGCATGTGCTGACCAGCTGAGGGAGCCTCTCCAACATGTCTTCAACATGAGCCTGCATCTCGGGAGGGTCCCTGTCACATGGAAGACATCCTGCCTCATTCCAGTAGAAGGCACACCCCAAGGAGCTGAATGACCACAGGCTGGTTGCCTTGACATCTCATGCGATGAAGTCTCTGGAGTGGCTGATGCTGAAACTCAGACCTCAGGTTCA
Source organism: Nematolebias whitei (assembly GCF_014905685.2). Taxonomy (NCBI): domain Eukaryota; kingdom Metazoa; phylum Chordata; class Actinopteri; order Cyprinodontiformes; family Rivulidae; genus Nematolebias; species Nematolebias whitei. The sequence goes on from NC_056517.1 coordinate 1,583,242, forward strand.
TCACTCTGAGAATCCTCTACAGTTTGCATACCAGTAGAAGGTAGAGGTGGATGATGCCATTCTCTACCTCATGAATTGGGCTCAATCTCATCTAGACATGGAAACTACACTGTGAGGGTCATGTTTTTCGACTTATCCAGTGTCTTGAACACTATCCAGCCCCTGCTACTGAGACACAAGCTTGAGGAGATGGAGGCCGTCACACATCTGGTCTCCTGGATTACAAGCTATCTCACTGAGAGACCCCAAGGATTCAAGGTTCTTTATTGTCCTTTACGTCACATGTGGTACACGAGGTGGACCGAAACTATGTACATAGGGTCCCAGTTAGATCCATCAAAAATACAAATTGTAAAGCAAAACAGTAGTAAGATCCAAGACATGAAACAAGACACATGCTCAATTAAGAATACACTAAACTAGGAATACACTAAAAACACTAAACTAAGTATACTAAACTAAGAATACAGTAAGCACTAATAGTACAAAAAACAATGTGCCAAACAACAGCGGCACAAACGTGAGTTTGTGTGAGCAGATGAGGTCGAAAGAACACAGCAACAGGAAATAAATCAGCAGCATGAGATCAGCATAATGGATATTCAGCAGCACATATCAACAACCAAGTGGCATTACAGTGTTTTTTTTTTGTTTTGTTTGTTTGTTTGTTTGTTTGTTTTTTCACAGTCATTTTCACAGTGAT
>NC_056517.1:1584044-1588044 GCF_014905685.2 Nematolebias whitei
GCAGGATTTCACAAGAGCGTCCTGTATCTGAACAAAAGTACATCGGAGATGGGTGGTGGGGTGGGAAGGCATGCACTTATTCTTTTTGTACACGTGGCTCATAACTCCTGCCTCTCCCTTCAGCAGCGTGCATCTGTCACTTACCCACAGAGACATCAAGGCTGTTCCTCTCCAGTCTCACGGTCGAATGCTCCTTAGCTGCACTTCACATCTGGACCTCTTCACGTATGCAAAATACACTCCACAACACTGGAGCTCCGAGTTCCCTTTGATTCCTAAATAGGTTAATTTCTCTGCTGATCTGGGATTTGTGAGCATTTGAGTTTACTGAAGGGGCTGACACAAATCAAGATGTTTTATTTTTTTATTTTTCATTTGATAGATAAAGTCTTTACTCTGGTTAATTCACAAGAAAGAAAGAAATAAAAGTTGTCACATTAGTCATTTATGATAGCAAAAGTAGCAACCAAACCAGTTATTTCTCATTTGATCATATTTGCCGTATAATTTTAAATGATGTTTAAATAAGCAGCGCACTCTAAAATATTTTTTAAGCCTCCTTTTATTATCGTTGCCTTTATCTACCCAGTCCTGTGACAGTACACACACGCATACAAAGATACTGGATCGGATGACCCAAAAACCAAGATTCCTGAAGCTGGAGATTGAGGAGTGCTTTGGTAATCTTCGATAATCCCTTTTGTTCACCCAGGAGATTGTTCTCCTTTAGAAGTTTCCAGACAGACAAAGAGGTGGATAGTGTGATGGTATCAACTCTAATAGACAGAGGAGGTTGAGAAAAAGGCTAACCACATCCCTGTGTCAAATGGATCCAGGTTCACAGAAGTCAGCTCCTTCTCAATTATTTTCTAAATTAACTGACGAGCTCAGCAGAGATTTAGAAGAGGCTGTTGGGGGTAGTACAGCTCAGACATGTCCAGGAAAGGAAGTTCAGGGTGTGATCTTTGTGTCAGAGTACTGACATAGCTCCCTGCTACTTACACTTTTCAAAGAATACCTGTGTGACATTTTCCTGGCAAAGGATTGAATTACTGAAAGGATGCAGCTCGGCTGATATGAAGTATCTGCAGTGAAGCTGCTGCAACGCATAGCCTTATATTTGTTGGGTTCTATGCAACATGCGTTCTCACTGTTTGTGGATAAAAGTTAAAATCTCATAACCATAACAGCCAAAAAAGACAAAAAAAAAGTTTTTTGTGTGCTTATTGGTTTTTATACACCAACTGTGAAATATTGCTCGGACGTGATGCAGCGGTATGAGCAAAGAAGCAATATCAAATTTGAAAGGTCAGCTCGTCTGTCTTGGTGTGGGTTCAGTCGAACGTCTGGACATTAGCCAAGAGAAGTGTACTTTGTGGACTCTAAGGCTGCAGGTAATAACAAAGGACTTTGAGTAGAGAGTATGGAGCTTGTGTCATTACGTAACAAGTTGTTAGCGTTGATTAGTTTTGGAACAAAGAAAAGCTGCAGATACCTGCTGCGACATGGCATTTAAAAACACTTTGACAACATGAACCTTCTGTGTCTTGAAAATATCCTGGTGAACATGTATTTTCAGTCTCTGTGGGAATTTCAAAATAGGCACTTAATGTTCTTTTTGAATTCTTAGCCTAGATGACATGTGGTTTTGTCTTTAGAGTCAGGAGAGATATGAGTAAGCTCTTTGGCTTTTAACTTGTTCCCAATTGCAATGACACAATGTATTGCTTAGAAAGCATTCACTGTCATTGTAAAACCTTTATTCTTGTTACTGTGACTCAAATGATGTAAGAAGAACATTGCTTTGTTTGCCTTTAAAACCATAGTTCAAGTCCTCTGTGACCTGTTTACTCCCATTCTGTTCTCGGGCTTCGGTGAGATTCAGCTGCTGTGTGTCGTTGTAGTTCATGCATCTACGTTGATCCAAATTGGGCTTAAAATAACTTAGTTTTGCTTGGATACTAAAATGACTTGGCTACTGTGTAAAAAATGAACATAATGTGCCTTGAAAGAAGACAAATTATGCAAAATAAGGCTGCCGATTGTGGTACATTTTTAGTTCTGTACTTTGGACAATCACACAAAAGGCTAAGTGCGCTTCTTTGTAAGATGACTCCAAACAGCCGCGAGAAAGCTCAAGTCATTACTTGGACTGAGACCAATTTTAATTTTATGAATCAGTCAGATTTATTTTTCTCTCTTTCTATTTGTACCAAAATGTAATTTAATGTCAACCCACACGTCATTTGACTCGGGTTTAATTAGAATAAGCGTTCATCAAAAAAAATAGCTAGAGTTGTGCCATTCTTACAGCTACTATTCTTTTCAAGTGAAATAAATCTAATAAGGAACAATAAAATGACTTGTGCGGTGATACCACAGTGTAAAATGAGCCATTACAGGACATTTAACATCGTAACAGAGAGGAGGCCTCCTGAAGAGCAAAGTAAATGTACAAAGTACTTTCTTTGATGTGCTTTGCAATGAGGCCTGCCTTGTGTGCTGCCCCACTTCACGGTTATCTTTTGCAAACAAAGGTGAAATACACAGAATGACACGGTGGCAGCTGTTGACACCAACAAACTGCTGTATCTTACAAAATGAACCACTGCCAATAGAGCTTAATGAGCTTCATTGCACAAACACGTGTTTCAGTCTAGTTTTGCTTGATCAAACGTTACACAGCATGAGGTTTCTTTGGGGCCTTGAGGTAGAATTTTTAAAATACTTTTTTTTTTCTCGTCCACCTCCACACGTTTCAGCATAACTCTCCTTTTTTATGTGTAAAAAATTATGAGCATTGTCATTTAAAAATATGAAAGAGGAGCGAGTTAGCTTGTTCATGCTGTTGTGGATGCAATTGTAAAAATCCTGTTTGCTCATCTGTAAGAATTTCCTCCCACTGACAAGTTTATATATTTCGAAACATTACATTGAAATTGAAAAGTGTTTTAAGTGTTTTCTCAAATCTTTAAAGAAGGTTAAACTGTCACCATTCATTATGGGTCTGTCATGCTGTTGACCACATGTCTTGTTGTTCTTTATTCTGTCCTGTTACTGTAAATCCAGATGTTGTGGCAGTCTCTCCGACCTCAGCCAGTGTTCTATGTGGCAGACGATGTGTAACCTTAGATCCCCTGGACCTTTATACTGCCGGCTGCCTGGTTCCTTGACCCACTTTTAATGATTATTCAGCCTGAGGCCAAAGAATTACTTTCTGTCTGACAACAAGATAGAGGAAAATGACCTATTGTGTAACATACGGCTGCCTCTCTTGTGAACCCAAAGAAATAAAAATACTGATCCATTACCTCCTAAATGGAATTGGGTGAAATTCAAGCTGACTGAATTGGAAAGAGATTTCTAAGAAAAAGGGTAAAGTGAGCACATTGTCACATTCAATTTATACTTAATATACATTAGATACATCACAAAAACAGAAGGGGAATAAAAAGTCATGAAAGCATTAAAAAGTCAAGGAAAACATCTGCATTTTTGGCAAATATCAAAACACATTTGTCACAACAGCTATTAACTTAAACAATTCTTCTTTTTTCGTTTGGCTGTTCCTTTCCTCACAGGTCGCCACATCGAACGAACTCGCACTAATGCTTAGTAATTGATTTCATGTCGGCTGCCCTTCCTGACTCAACCACAGACACCGAGCTACCACAGCCTCTGCGTGGAGCAGAGAGCTGCATCTAGGGTGCCTGGGGGAGCACATGGTGGGGGTTGAGAGCCTTGCTCAAGGGCCTGTTGGACAAGTGCTTCACCTTTCCCACCCCCATTTTTATGTTGTCGGTCCGAGGGGTCGGACTGGCGACATTCCGATTACGAGTTCTCCTTCTCTAACCTCTGCACCACCATTCCCCAAAGTCATCATCATCTGTCTGTCTGTCTGTCTGTCTGTCTGTCTGTCTGTCTGTCTGTCTGTCTGTCTGTCTGTCTGTCTGTCTGTCTATCTATCTATCTATCTATCTATCTATCTATCTATCTATCT
>NC_056517.1:1588144-1588872 GCF_014905685.2 Nematolebias whitei
TCTATCTATCTATCTATCTATCTATCTATCTATCTATCTATCTATCCTACCATCCATCCATCCATCCATCCATCCATCCATCCATCCATCCATCCATCCATCTATCCATCCATTGAGAGAGGCACCAGTGTTTTTTTCCCTAATATCCCAACAATAATTAAACTTGACATTAAAACAGTTTTTTTTCACTCAACCTTTATTTAAACAGGTAAATCCCATTGAGTCAAGGACTCATTTACAAGAGAGACCTGATTTCAACAAAGAAAGATGACAACAATGGACAACAGCAACAACAATAAACAGTTATAAAAAGTCATACAGATTTTTATTTTTTATTTTTTTTTAACAAATAGGATGGCTAAAAAAATAAAATAACAAAAAACAGTTAAATCTAGTTCTGTGTAAAGTGAGTTTAGTAGGTGTAAGGAATTAGGCAAAATACATGACATAGACCATTCTTAAAATGTAATACCTTTTATGTAATCTTCCAAAATGTCCAAGTATTATTTATGTTTCCTGCTCACAACAACAAACACCTGTTGTTAATCTGCTGTTTGCACCAGTTCACTGTGACAAACATTGTGCCATCTACTCCATGTACTTCATGTACTTAATGTACTTCATCTACACGTACTCCATGTACTCCATCTATTCCATCTATTCCATGTACTTCATCTACCTCATGTACTCCATCTACTCCATCTACTCCATGTACTTCATGTACTTCA
>NC_056517.1:1588972-1595314 GCF_014905685.2 Nematolebias whitei
GACGTGGATGAAGCACCAATTTTTTCTATGGATTACTATATCTTGGATGTTTATGAAAACTCACCAAGTGGCACCGAAGTTGGCACAGTTACTGCTCGAGATCCGGATAGTAGGAATAGTCCTGTAAGGTAAGACAATCTCCATTCAGTCACAATCTACTGGTCGTAAGAAAGATAACAAGTTGGTAATGTTTAATCCAAAACTGGTCATTGGTGGATCAATTTTATTCCCATAAATATTCATTATTTGGGAAGCTGAAGGTTGTTGCTGGTATAAAGCTTCATTCAGGGCTTAAGTCCCTTTCAGAAGGCTGGCAGCCAATGGAACTGGTTCTTGTTTTTGATCTAATTAGTTCCCAAAATGTTCATTTTAAGAGACATCTGTGGTTTGTGTCAAATGGTTTCTCAAAGGCCTAAATGAGAAAATGTGTGTTCCATGTGATTTTGTTTCACTCATTCCTTTGATCTATTTTAATTCATCTTAGCATTTACACTACAATATTTTGAACCAAAATGACCAATAGAATATATGTTTGTCTTAAAATTATGTAAGAGTCATTTATTTCCCTTTTGTAATTTTACTTTTATGACAAAACTGACATATCAGCTTCCCCACACATCCATCCATCTGTATCTATATAAAATAACAATGATGACAATTGGTTTCTGGTAGTTTGCTAAAAAAATAAAAATAATAAAAATAATAATATAATGCATTTATTTTATTTTTTTTTATTTTTTTTTTAGGTTACATCCCCTAAACTGTTTTACTCCCCTCCCAAATTTGCATTGTTCGTGTTGAATGTGTGTTGGTTTTTGGCTCCACCATATGCCTTGGTTATTTTGTCTGCAAGCTTGAGAAGTAACCTGAGGCGATACAATTACTTTGTAAATCTGTATGCGCTCTAAACAGAGGCTTGTGTACTGTTGGGGAATGGGGGGAGAAAAATTCATACCAGCCTTAGGCGGTGTACAGAACAGGTGCTTTGTTTCATGGCGTTACACTCCAGCAACTGCACTCTGTGTAAAATATTTGAATTTATTTATATGCCCCACAAAAAAATTATAGAATATTTTGGGATTTGATGCTTTTTAAAAGATTAGCCATTGCTCCTATATCAATAGGAAGCAATCTTATTCTGCTGCTGTGTCTAATAAGATCATATTTGAGAGTTGTGGCATGAGCAGCAGAGTCAATTGTGTATGGGTGTGAACAGCAGTGCAACACGAAAAACTCAAAAACAGATATACAGTAGTTCCTTGTTTTTTTTGTCAGACCCCCCCCCCCCCCCGACAATAAGTGAAAATATGTGAAGTAGTATATTTATTTTAGCATTTATATCTATTTTAAGGCTTTAGACCACAGTCTTGCAATCATCTAAACTCTTAAACGTACGTATTTTAGCAACATACTTATAGTAGCAACAAAGTCCATGCTCAATAATCCAGGTATACAATCCAACATTTTTCAGTCAGGTCATCTGGACAGTTTCTTTTTTATCTTTTTTGTGCTGAAACGTTTCGCCTTCGGTCCAGAAGGCTTCATCAGTCAAGGAAACACACAACAAAACTGATTCTTCCCCCAACAGCTTACTCCAAAGTGGAGCAAACCAGTTCTGCTTGTGGTAAGATGGTCATGGACTTGAGCATGGACTTTGTTGTTTTCAACCAGTTTGACAAGACTGTCAACAAGGAAGAGGGCCAGCAATGGAGGAGGGGGTATACCAAAGAGACCATCTTATCACAAGCAGAACTGGTTTGTTCCACTTTGGAGTAAGATGTTGGGGGAAGAATCAATTTTGTTGTGTTTTCTTGACTGATGAAGCCTTCCGGACCAAAGGTGAAACGTTTCAGCACAAAAAAAAGAAACTGTCCAGATGACCTGACTGAAAAATGTTGGATACTTATAGTAGCTACTAAAATTTACTTAACAGCCCTGCAGAACAGCAGCAGCTCATTCCACTTCGACTCGGAATATAAAAAAAAGTCCCGATGGGCTCTGGATGTAGCGCCAGACCTTTGGCGGCACGTCCCCACTTGGAACTCCTCGTGGGCTGGCTAGGATCTCTTGGGTTCACCGTTGAGTCTGGGGGTCTGGTTCTGGTACGATTCAGTGCAGCCCTTGAGTGCCGAAGCACATTTTGGGGGGAGGTCAGGCCTTCGGGTGGCCGGCGCGGGACTGGAGGTGGTCGATTGAGTCCAAGTCTGGATGTAAAAAAGTCACAATGGAAACAGCGGCAAACATGTGGCAGCGCATCCCTACTTGGAAGTCCTCGTGGGCCAGCTAGGAGCTCTCGCGTTCACGCTGAATTAAGGTGTTCAGTTCTGTGCAGCCAATCAACACCTGGGTTACATAGCACAATTCTCCATTTCTTAAAGAGACATGTCCTGCCATGATTTATTTCTTGTGAATCTTACATTTGTAAAGTTGAATATTCTTGAAGTATCTTGTCCAAGTGACATGGTTAAAATATTATGTTTGAAAAGCCGGGTCAGCAGTCATGACTGTGCTTTATGTTCAGCAGAAAGCAGCAGCTGGAGGCACTACAGTACAGTATTGACTTCTGGGCAATGTAGTCCTTATGAGTGACAATTACAGTGTAGGCTTATTGAAAGAAAACTACTAAACTGCGGCGCCTGTCTAAATTTATTTATTAATGTTGTATGTCTTCCCACCCACATGAGTGTACTGTACTGCACTGTACTTTTTTTTTTTGACAAACCGCGATTGAGCGAGTCCGTGAAAGTCAAACTGCAAAGTAGCATGGGACTATACATATACCAAATATTGGTTCACATTATCAAGAAAATGTACTTAACATTCATGAATAAGATTCCATGTGATACTTTGGTTTAAAAATGCATTGCTTCAACAAACAAAGAGGTTGTGACACAAGTTTCAAGAAGGTAGTTTTAACACTGTTCTCTGGCCCCTGCCTTTTCTCTCTATTCTTTACTTTGTTTCAAAATGTGTCAAGTATTTTAGCGGAAACTAAAAAAAATTATAACAAACAATCGCACATGTTTAACCAAATAAGAAAGTATTTTCAAAATCCACTGAAGTAATACACACTGGCTAACAAGCACAGGAGTCCATTGTGACTGTTGGCAAACCCCAAAGCTCCCCAGAGGCCTGTTTGGTATTCAGTGGCACGTGGGCTGTAGTGCAGAATGCATGCAGAATATTGAGGGCAGTGAAATTGTATGGCAGCTAGTATGACAGCCAGCGTCATTGTAAGCCAAGTCAAGCATTTATGCTAGTCTGGGGTTTCTGGTTCAGAGCTGCCTCAGCACCTAGCACAGACAGCTGTGTGGAGCAACATGTGAGGAACGTTCATCAACCAGTCAGCTCCCACAGCTTGCAAAGAAGCCAACCTTTTGTCACTCTGTGCTCACATTAGTTTTTGTGTAAGTTTGAAGGTATAATATTTCTATAACTGCCATGCAGCCTGGAAGCATCTAAAAATTGTCTAGGCAAGACCGGTACGGTGTTTGACTAGGACGAAAGGCAAAGACAGTAAAGTAATGTGTCTTCTTTGCCTACTGTAGTGAGATAACAAACATCTTCAGAAGCTAGTTTCCAATTTACAACCTTCAGTTCAGTAGTTAAGGGTACATTTAAAAAGTCATCTTTTCACACTTCAGGTCTTATTTCTCTGCATTTTCATGTGCATCTGCAGTGATTGTGTATTGTACTGTGAGCATCTTCTAAATGCGGGCGACCCACATTTTAATGCCGTTCCTGAATGTATTCTTTGCTGATGCAGATGGAGCACTGTAGACATTGTTATATTTGTTAGTCCAGGTACACTGAAGTTGCTGCTTATAAAACAGGCTCCACAAGCTCCTATGTTGACAAAATTATAAAATCAGATTTTACATTGGTATAAAAGTTTATTGTATTTGCTAACCAAACAAGAGCAATTTGATTGCTGGATTTATATTTTTAGTTTTCAAATTATGCCTTGACTAACAGGAACAGCCGAGGTTTATGTAAGATATCTTATGAACACATGCACCTATTTTTTTCCCTCTGGCAAAGCTAAATCTACTATATTTATCCTCTCTGTAAATAGTAAATTAGATGAGTCATTTTTAAGTGGGGGACTTTTATTTAAAAACACAAACATTAGGACTGCAGTCAGGATGCCAAAACCCTTTTACAACAACAAGTGTAAGAAAATGTGAAAACCATTTGCACAGTAAGTTACATATAGATTACATCATCAATCATTACATCAATCATTACACATAGTTACATAGTATGTTTTATAAAACGAGCTCCTATTGAATGATCTGCAGTTCAATGAGGGAAAAGAAGACTGGCCAAAATGTGTTTGTCTCATTCTTGTCAGAGTCCAGTTTTTGACACTCTTTGATCATCATAACTTTGCCCAAGCAAGCAATGAAATAAATATGTTAGAGAAGCAACATTTCAGGTTATGGGAAATGGTGTAGAGATAGTTTTAAATAAATGAAAATGTCTTCAAGTCAGTAGCTGTACTTGTTTTTTCTACATTATCATATTTATCAAAAAAAGCAATGCAAAGTTTTTGACTTGGTTATAGGACATTAACCACTCGGTGATGTCCATGGTTTTTCAGTATTTTTGCACATGGTCTTGCTACCATATTGCAAGACAAGTTCTAATACATAAACACACACACACAAAGAGTTGACACAAATAATGGTTCTTATCCAACCCAGTGGCCATTTTGTGCACTTTTAATCTGCTCCACTGGGGTTAACAAAGATACAGAAGTCATACTCATAACTCCAATTGGGGTTTATCAAGGTAAACAAACTTGTGAACTATCAAAATAACTAATTGTAAGTGGCAGACTTAGGATCATCGATTGGGCACCTAAAGGAGTGTGTTAGGAAATGTTAATAATGTGACACAGATAAAATAAATGATTGAAATTTGAAAATTATTGCTGTGGTGTCACATCCATCTAACTATCCATTAATTCATTCATTCATTCATTCATTCATTCATTCATTCATTCATTCATTCATTCATTCATTATCTTCCACTTGTTTCGGAGTCAGGTCATTGAAGCAGCAACTTGAGCAGGGAGGCCGAGACATCTCTTTCCCCAGCAACATCGTCCAGCTCTTCAGGGAGGATTCCAAGGCATCCCCAGGTCAACTGAAAGACATATAGCACTTTGACACTGTCTAAACTCTCATCAGGTCCAAACCAGTTAAGGGCCTTCCCACTGTTGGTACCCACCTCCAATCAGCTCATTTTATGGGACCACTTTGTTTGAGGTTCCAAGCAAACTGATCCAAGGTGCGAAGTTTGACGTAAGCACACATCAACCATTGACTGGCCAGCAGAGCTATGCCACTGGATGATCAGCCCAGTAAACCAGTAAACTACATCTAAACCTCCATCTCATCTCTGATTGTGTTGATGGATGGCACCACAAGAATTTAGTGCATTTACAGAGATATTGAAGATGATGGTGAAGCATGGCTACACCCAGACTTATAAGCAGTGCCTGGATAAGCTAAAGAAATTGAAAGAATATATTGCGATTAAGGATCACAACAGGCAGAGTGACTCAAACACAATGACCAGTTTCTATACTGCCCACTTTGCATTGGTAGTCCTGCCCACAGAGTGGAGAAACAAGTGAGTGACAAATCACCTATGCCTGAGAAAAAAAACATAAAAATAAAACAAGAGCCGAGTGAAGTCACACTTATCGATGGCAAAGTGACTATAGTCTCTCCAACATGTCCTGGGTCTTCCCAGGATCTCCTTTTAGTTGGACATTCCCATAAAACCTCCTTAGGGAAGCATCCAGATTGTGTCCTTACCATATGCCCTAACAACCTCAACTGGTCCTCTTGATGTAGTGGACCAGTGGCTATACTCCGAGTCTTTCCTGGATAAATTAACTTCTCACCCTATCTCTAAGGGAGAGTCCAACCACCCAGTAGAGAATGGTATTTTGGTCACTTCACAAAGTTTGTAACCATAGGTGAGGGTTTAAACATAGACTGAACGATAAACAGAGAGCTTTGCCTTGCAGTGCAGCTCCCTTTTCACCACAACGGACTGGCAAGGAGACCACAATACTACGAAAGCCTCACTGATCTGTCTGTCAATCCATTCCTTTCTTCGCTCACTCCTGAACAAAGCACTAAGATACTTACCATACCATGCCATACCAATTTATTTATATAGCACTTAAAACAGCAACAAGGCCAACCAAAGTGCTGTACAAAAGAAAGCAAACATGCACAGCGGACAGGAAAACATAAAATAGAAATACAGATACAAATAGCAGCAGAAGCTAACTAAAATGGCCAACAGAGTAGAGAACAGACC
>NC_056517.1:1595414-1597303 GCF_014905685.2 Nematolebias whitei
GGGGACCGAGGATGGACCCCTGCGGTACCCCCCACTGGAGCGCTGTCGATGCGCTGAACTCTTCCACTTAGGACAGAACTTCACTCCCAACCCAGAGAGTGCAATTCACTCTTTTCCCACTGAGGACCATGGGCTCACAGTATTTAACAGTAATATTTGTTGAAGGGTATTTCCCTGTACCCCTATGATATATTGAATTAATCAGGGTCTAGTCAAAGTACTACATATATCCAACATTACTCTGGTTGAAAGGTTGCACTTTTAGGAGTATGTAGTATTTTCAGTAGTAAGTGACAAAACACTGAACATCTCTAAGAGTTAGAGTCCTCCCTGCATTTGATTTTTACTTTCCTGTCTCAGTTATCTCACATTCCATAACAATTAATTTGTTGCCATTCACACCTGCTTCAATGTGTAAGGATCAGTTAGGTGTAGTGCAGTGTGTACTGAGTAAGTGAGTGGGCTGTGAATGTGGAAAAGTCATGAAGACAAAGCAGCAATTCATGTTTTTTTTAGTAGCAATATTATTCATTAGCACAAACAAAAACACCACACTTTATCCCCATATTTGTGTTACTTACCAGCCACTGTAACTTCAATCTATAGTGCAAAAATAAAAAAAGAAAGAAAGAAAAAGCTCATGAAGCACTGGGGGCACCACAGTGGCGCAGTTGGTAGAGCTGCTGCCTCTCAGCAAGCAGGTTACCCTGGTTCAAATCCTGGTCCAGGGGCCTTTCTGGGTGGAGTTTGCATGTTCTTTACATGCATGTGTGGCTTTTTTCCAGGTACCCTGGCTTCCTCGCACAGACCAAAAACATATGTTAGACTGATTGGTAACTTTAAATTGTCCTTACGTAAAAGTGAGGGAGTGAATGGTTGTCTGTCTCTATGTGACCCTGTAATGGACTGGAGACCTGTCCAGGGTGTACCTCACCTCTCACACAGTGATGGCTGGACATGGGCGCCAGTGACCCCTGTGACCCAAAAAATGGAAGAAGCAGATAAAAGATAATGGATGGATGGTTTAAACTAGGTAGTATATCGTTTTCCTCTCAACTGCAACACAGACATGCCTTTGCTGTTTCTGTATGCCTTTTATAAACATGACTTGCAGAATCACAGTTTCTCGTTAGTGTCTAAAACTTATTTAGTATTTTTGTCTGCGTGTTTTCAGCAGCTAGCTTCAAATGTGTCAGACAAACCTTTAAAACTTCCTGACATTGAAAACATATCTTGCAAGAGCTGAAGTCCTCACTTTTTCCTCATGTATCTGTCTGATTAATAGAATAGCTTCAACCTTCTAGACTCCTTATGATTTGTGCACATAAGCTATATTTCTCTAGATTAGTTTACAAGTTATTTCAGACAATTTAAGTACTTTTATTAGTGTGAGGTTTGTAAAATGAGTCACTGCTGATTAACATGCAGTCTTAAGGGGGATTTTAGTTACTGTTTTAGACTCGTAACGTCCATAAAAAAAGACATATAGTATTAGAAATAGGAATACATTGAATGAATTAAATTTTCTGATGTTTATGTGAAAATGACATTAAATTCAAACTGAACTATATTAGGTTGACATAAACATAATTCAGAGCCATTCGAGTATTTTTTTTTAACTGAGTTATCTCTTAATAAGTTGCATTACCTAATTCTGCGTCAAAGGAAATACAAGACTTTACCAATAAAACTCTACAATGTACTAACAGCTGCCAGCTACTTTTTTTTACATCTGTGAACATCAACACTGTGATGAAATACATTAACAACATTAATATAATATAACACAACACCTCTGAGTTTGTTGTTCTCTGACTGACTTGGCACATCATAGATTACAGTGACCCCAGCGGGTCCAGTCAGCTCTACAAAAGATTCAGAAATAACTT
>NC_056517.1:1597403-1602273 GCF_014905685.2 Nematolebias whitei
TCGCTGAGAGGCAGCAGCTCTACCAGTTGTGCCACCGTGCTGCCCCCATTTAAACCACTTTGATTAAAAATACTAACAAAATGTACACTTTTGTTGAGAATCATTTTCATAAACAGTTCAATAAAACTTATGATTAAAAAAGAAAGCAAAGCATGTAACATGGCGGACTGTTATTATTTATGGGTATTTTTAATCAGCTGGAATCTGAATGGACTTTTTTTACCTCAATGCATACAGGTAACAGCTTATTGTGCAGCGTCTCATCAGCTCAGTCCCACAGATCAGCTGAGAATGAACTGTTTTTGAACTACTAAATGTATGTTAATAAAAAGGTCCAACACACATTCAAAGATGGTTTGAGGTAAAACCGTCCTGACATGCAATGGAAATGTTAACTCTATCCAAATTCAATTAGTTCAATGCACATTTATAAACTAGGTGTAAACAGCCTTTTAATCTCTGGCCTTTTGAACAACCTTAGTTTTGAAAGAGTGTTTATTCTGACTGGACTAATAAAATAATGTAATCTATTTCAAGTGGGGCCACAAACAAAGTTTATTGTTGCTGTTTACAAAAAAACAATAACTCCAGTATTAATATTGTATTGGTGGTTTATGCAAGCATCATTTATTAAAACATTTAACAGTGATTTTATTTTTATTTTTATCTTATCAAGCAGTTATTTTCATTTATTAGGAATTGTGTAAACTGACCATAACCTTTCCACAGAATTACATTTCAAAAACCACAACCATCTACACTGACTGGCCAAAACAAAAGTTGCCACCAAAATAAAGGGTCACACATTAATATTTTGTTGGACTGCCTTTAGCTTTGATCACATCATGCATTCACTGTGTCATTGTTTCAATAAGCTTCTGCAACGTCACAAGATCTATTTCCACAGTGTTGATTTAATTTTTCACCAAGATCTTACACTGATGACTAGACACTGGTCATGATGATGTCATCACTTCACCTGCCTCTCTTCTGACCCTGATGCACCATCACTCTGGAACAGGGTCAAACTGGACTCATCAGACCACATGACCTCCTTCCATTGCTCCAGAGTCCAATCTTTATGCTCCCTAGCAAATTGAAGCCTTGTTTTTCCAGTTAGTGTCACTGATTAGTGGTTTTCTTAAGGCTACACAGCGGTTCAGTCCCAGTCCCTTGAGTTCCCATCGCATTGTGCGTGTGGAAATGTTCTTACTTTCACTATTAGACACAGCCCTGAGTGCTGCTGGTGTTCCTCTTCTATCTTATGTCACCAAACGTTTCTTTTCCCCAAATATTCACATCTTCATTTCAAGTAACAAATCTTAAGAACAGACACATATCAGTATACTTAAACTCAAGCATTGATCAATTTCACATTCCCGAGTCTGCGCAGATTTGCACTTAATCATTACCTTCGTTCTATTTCCTGGTTTTATATACAATAACATGAAAGAAACATGTTGAAACGAGGAAAAAAGAAGAGAAAAAGGAAATAAATAACTAAATTAAAAAATAATAATAATTATTGTAATGGAGGAGGCACAAAGCCTGAGAGTAGATCAAGAACAGGAGCAGCATTATATGACATTTTAGATCCATAAAAGTGTAGAATGGCTCAATGAACCTTAGTCATAAAGAATAAGCTATGGTCTTGTGGCATTCTTTCTAAATGATTTACTATTTTCTCTCCAGCTTCTTAAATTATTTCTGGCATAGATTGTTTGATATATTTTTCCCATTTATTCCAAAATTTGAAAAATAAATGTATCTGTAAGTTAACTGTGAATGTTATTTTTTCCATTTTGTAGATTTCTGTCACTATCTGCGCCCATTCTCCAGAGGTTGGTTCATTCTGTATCATCCACTTTTTGTAATTGCCTTCTTTCCTGCCGCTACTAGTATATCCCAAAGGTCTCCATCTATTGATTGCATTGTGTAGGTTTTACATCCCAGGAACATGGTTTTGAAGTTTAATGGAATGTTAATTTGAAAGACGTGGTTAACTGCATCATTTATATCTCTCCAATATCCTCTGAGATTATGGCATTCCCAGAAAATATGGTAATGATGCGCTTGCTGACGTCCACAAATGATGTCACCAAACATTTAAGTGATCGCTGATCACGATCATTCGGGATTCTTTCCGGCCACGTTTCTTCCTCGAAGACAGTGGGTCCCCACTATACTTCCAGTTTTAAATAATGCGTTGGACAGTTCTTAACCCAAGTTTTGTAGTTTCTGCAATCTCAGAAGTTTTCTCTGCTTGATGCCAATGATTTGACCCTTCTCAAACAGACTGACACCTTGTTCACGACCACGTGATCTGTCTTTCAACATGGTTGTTTAAGAAATGAGAAGCAACTCGTTGCACCAGTTGGGTTAAATAACTTGTTGCAGCTGAAACATAATCGTCCATGAAGTAATTATTCAATAGGAGGCTCGTACCTATTTGCTTAGTTAAATCCAGGTGGCAACCTTTTTTTTTTGGCCAGGCAGTGTATTTTTTATACTGTTTTGTCAAAATATCACCAAATATAAATGTATTTATGTCAGTCTGAACAATTTCTAAAAAAATCACATAGTTTGCTAGACAAGCTGCTTTCAAACTCCAGATGGCTAATAGAAAAAAGCAGCGACACTCAATACATGGCTACTTAACAAGCCATTATTAGGGCAATGAAATTATTCTCAACTGTCATTTACAATTGGATATTTACACATAAACTGTAGACTTTGAATGTTCTTCCTAAAGGAGCACACATATCATAAAGTTTAGATCATTTGAGTTTACAGTCCATGCGGTTCAGAAGCAGTTCCTCCCTTATACTACCTCAATTTCTTTGACCCTCATAATTTTCTTTGAGTGTCTGTGTTTAAGTCAATTTACTGTAGAGCTCTTGCACGTCAACTGTGTTTTACACCGTCTATAAAACTCTCTAGTTATAATGGTGTTGATGGGGCAGGAAGTGAACATGAGGTGTCGAGCTATCTGCCAGAACTGCAATCCATTCAGAGCGCACTTTGACTCTTGGAAGAACGTTTTACACCTAAAGCTGAAAGTACTACAGCTGTTCTTAGAAAGAAGAGTGTGACACCAAAATGTCTGAATTACCTCAAACATACTCTCAAATATAATATTTGAACAGGGAAGAAACAAAAACTTGTACTGAACAACATGTATGCCATTACCAAACATTACTGGCTCATACTGGTGGCTTACAGATACCAGTGAAGCTTGAATGCTGGTGTTTGTATATAGCTACAAATAGTGTTTTACAGATTTTAAAATGTTGTGCTTTTCAACTCTTTTTCTCTTCTGAATTGAACTACACCTTGTATTATTGATCTGCAGAAGTGACAAACAAATATACTAAACTAAATAATTACATTTATCACTAGTGGCAGTACTTTGAGGATTATTTTTTTCTACTAGTATCTTTCCTACAAACTATTCACCTTATTCCTATGTCCTATGCTGCCTTGTGTGAATTATGGACACAACTTCCATCGTGGACCAGAACCAACATTTGTTTATGTGTGAACAGTTTGAGCTAATGTAGTTTCTCCAAGCATTGTGGATTTAATTAAACATGTAGTAACACCACCTGTCAGAGCTCAAACAGGACCGTATAATCATGCTGCTGCCTGCTGCAGACGAGGGATGTGAGGACGACCTGCAGATTACATCTACTAGCATATTTTGCTGTTTCATTGACTCGGTTCTTCCAACGGTGAAATGATGAACAACCTGAAAAGCTCGGAGGCGTATTAGTATCTACACAGTAATAACCATTTTGTTAAATGAAGTGGCACACAATCGTATTTACTTTAAAGCAGAAATAGAGCCAATAACGTGTAGTCAGGGGACGGAGGTGAGGCAGTGCCGCACCTGTCACCATGACAAGTAAAATACTAACAATGATCAGTGCTCTGGTTCACCTCTGGGGGAACTGCGTCATATACAATATATGAAGTAGGCAGTTGGAGCATGCCCGTTGATGTCTGTCTTTATATCGCTGATATACGTTTGATTACACCTGTGCTACAAATGTTGATGTTCTACAGTCTGTCTACTATATTGAATTAATGCGTGTGACATATTTTGTATTTCTAATTAGTCATATGCACACTGAAAATACACAGAGGTGAGGCGGAATGTACCTTGCCACACCGATAGGGGGCAGTGTTGCCCCATAGGGGCAGTGAAACCGGTGCTGTCTCTGCGCGTTCTTCTGTTACGCAGAGGTGCTGGGATGAATCAAACGGTACAATCATTTAAATTTGTTTAGACAAAATGGAAAATAATATCTCAAAACTAAAGGATTTTTCTAAACTAGATTTTTAGTCGAAACAGAAGGTACTAGAGAGAGGAAGAAAGAAAAAGGCTAAATTGAAATATAAGCTTCTATTTTGAGTTCATATATGCAAACATCCGATTGTGGACAGTCAGTGCGTCACCTGTCACAAAGCTCACCGCACGTCACAGAATAGAGCCCAGTTAAAGCCTTAAAGTCCTCCATTACCGAGCTTAGGTTAATTGTAGATAAAATCTTTATACCAAAGACAAACAAATACTATAATGTGCCCTCCATACCTTTGAAATCATACCTGATATTCTTGTCACACTGTTTTCAATCCTTCTGAGGATCTGGCGTCTCTTCTCCGGTGGTTTATTGTAGTCCAGACACAAAGTAGGATGCAGGTTTTCCTCTGTCGGCCACTTGTCAACAAAGTGAAAAGAGCTCACATACAGTGTTTTGGGTGGTCTCTTCAAGTTCATGTTTTTCAGCCACATTATTCTTAATTTCTCATCTGTAGGTAGGAGATGGAAACTGCAGTAGTCCGTCGTTTATTGCGGGTGTTATGTTCC
>NC_056517.1:1602373-1603941 GCF_014905685.2 Nematolebias whitei
TTTATCTGCTAAAGTGAATGCAAATTACTTTCAAATAAACTGCGGTCTGTGCTCTGCTACCATGCTTAACCAATGCTTACTGCTACTTCCTGTGTCTGACAGGAAGTTGTACCATAATCATTTTACAGTAGAGCCCCCAGGAATAAGGTGGACACAATTATGTTTCTTTTTACTGAAAGATACTCACTTTTACAGTGAAAAAGCCTTAATAGTGATGAGCCTAAATATTAAATAAATATTTAAGATAGATAGGACCATAGAAAAGAGTAAAATGGGTAAAATGGTAACCAAAGATATTGTCTGATCAACTGAGTCTTCACTTTAATTATTTCTGTTCAGTTTCCACCTGTCAAGTAAATTTGAAAATGTCTATTTGGGTTTAATACACTGGGGAATTAATGCTGGATTAAAGATGTAAATAGGTCTTTAAGAGACAAATTTAGGATTGCATGTCAACATTTATTTTATACTTGACCTCATGTGAGAATCAGCTGAGGTCATATTTTACAAGATGCTTTAAATGTAGCTGCTAAAAACCTGTATATGTTCTGTAAAGAACAGTTTTAGAACAATGCATTTAGTATTTAGTTCTGTTTTTATAATATTGATTTTTTAAACAGTTATTTTAGGAGTCTAATCAAATGCAATTAATGTATTTATGTGTTTACAGGTTAAACCAAATTTGTAAATATCGTACAAGCCCAAAACAGTACCTTTAGACCTAATCACCTTTGCATTGTTCCACTTGAATGAATCTATTTAAGATTGTGTTTTTCCAGTTTAATAATTTCTCACAACATATGGCGTTCACATAGTCTAAATCAATACCCATCTTGTAGGGTCTCAAAAGAACTGAAGCTAGGATCAAAATACATTAAATGCTTGAACAATGTTCTGGGGTGTTTAACTTGATACCTAATGACAGAAACCACATATTACACACAAGTATCAGTTTATTTTTGATAAACAGTATTACCCGGTGTGTGAAAACAACAATATAGCAATGCTGATAGGGCTAAAGAGAGCTCCCGGGAGGTAATGATGTCAGCGTGTACAGAAATCCATTCACAGGAATGGTCTCAAAAGATTTATAGGTTTGTTGCTGCAGCTGTGATACAGGGTCATGAGAGGTGGCGGAAACAATGCATAGGCTCTGATAATGGCCAGACTGTTTATTTTTATTTTTTTAGGAATTCATTACATGGTCACTTTTATTTCAGAATATAATCCGCTATATTGAAACAAACACAAACTAAAATAAATATATTCAAGAATATGTCAGTAAACAAAAGAAAACCAAGAATGTATAGGCTAAGGAGGTATAATCATAGAGTCAAGAGCATATTTGCTGATTAATAACTTCCAGTTTAGCAGGAAGTGGAGGGGGGGGGGGGGGACGACGACCGCACAATAACTATGTTTGTTAATATGAAAAGTATAGAGAAAATCAAAAAAAGTTTCACTAATTTCACATGAAATTTTCATTTTAAGATCATACAATCAATCAATCAATCAATCAATCAATCTATCTATCTATCTATCTATCTATCTATCTATCTATCTATCTA
>NC_056517.1:1604041-1609741 GCF_014905685.2 Nematolebias whitei
ATATATATACATATATATATATATATATATATATATGTATACATATGCACACCCTTCAATTGAAAACACAAATGACGGAAAAGTTGTTCAGAACCCATTGTTTTTGATGGTTCAGTCTTATTACAACTGCAACACTTCATTAGAGAACAAAGCTGTGTACTTTTACTAAGGTCTTGTACACAGAATAGTGTGCACTCTTACTTTGATAATACACACAGTTTACTGTGCACTTATACTACGGTCATGCACAAAGTATACTGTGTACTTTTGCTAAGATCGTATACACACTATACTTGCCTCTAGGTTTAAGGAAGAAAAAAAAAAACACAGTCGAAAGTTGTATTTCTACTTTAATCCCCGATGAAAGTTCCAAAGTGAAAATTCTTCCACCTAGTATTTGAATGTAGACGGTCAGGACGCTTTATAAACAGTGGTGTCATAGATATACCTATTATCTATCTCACAGCTTGAGATTCCCTTCATTTCCTTGTGTTTACATTCTAAAAAAGAATCTTTGTGCACATGTTCCGTGCCTTGCTTCCTGTTTTTAGGTACTTTTGTTGCAGATTTAGAGCACCACATACTGGCATGGCTAAGCTGTTAGAACGTTTTATATTGTTCTTTTGTGTTTAAATGTGGATGAAAACATTTCTAAAAACTGTCCCATGTTAACAATGACATTAAAATCGATGAATAAAAAAGACTGCTTTGAAATAGTGTCTCCGTGTGGACAAGGTCTGAGAAAACCCTTCTCATAACGTGACGTAGGCTCTAACAACTATAGTTGATGCTGTGTTGTAACTTTCTGATCTGCATGTGCTAAGAGTGATTTTATAATACTAATAATAATAATAATGATGAGCATGCCTATAACTAAGAACTATTTTGTCAGTTAGGCCAGAAGTTCTTAAACTTTACATGTTGGACGCCTTTTTGAAGAAAAAAAAAGAAACTTCAGGATTTACACTATTTTATTATTTCTGTTAGACATGTCAAAAGTGAATAGTTATTGTGTTTTGTGTTATGGAGTGCTTCTTTTTTCCTAACTTTTATATATTTATTTATTTATTTTGCTTTTGTTTGCCAGGTTAAAATGACCTCAGTAGTCACTTTGACAGCAGTACAGCAAGAGGATGAATAAAGAGTTATTATTATGTCTTTGCTAAAATAAAAATGAAAAAGTAGATGTCATTGATCTCTGATAAAATAAACTAAATAAGACAGCAAACACTATCATTGTTTTAGAAATATAAGAATGAAGTTTGAACCTGATCATTTTCAATTTAAATGGAGCTCATTATGTCACAATATTAGAGTCTATAGGGAGCATATTTCTATTGCATATATATTTAAAAACAAACAGTGTAGTTTAATCTGTTCCAATTCATTTAAATTGTTTTATTTGCCACCATATAAACTAGTATGGAGTATAAAAAGAATAATGAAAATAATAAATAAAACATTAATTACTTTTAAATCAATCAGTAATAAAAAAAAAAAAAGTTTTCCAGAATTTGAATAACCATATTCCTCTGGAAAGTACTAAGATTACAGTTTTATTTTTATTTATTTATTTTTATTTTTAGATTACTTTAAATTAATTGGTTAATAAAGGAGGTAAGAACATATTACTTTGATAAAAACAATTGTACTTTTTTAATATATATATTCATTTTTTACATCCTGACATTTATCATCTCGTGAATTCCAAATGATCTCTTTTCTTTCCAACATCCTTTAACGTCCATTGATGTTGTTTAATGTTTAAAACATCTGAGTGGGTTTATATGACAAAAGCACAACTTTGTAACAAGTAATTTAAATTGTATTAAACATCATACTGTCCAAATTTAAAAACACAACACAGAACAGAGTCTTTTAAAATGTCTTGTATTTCCAGCAGTAAATATATTACGTCACTTTGATTTGAAGCATTGGTTTTTTTTGGTCTAAATTTTACACCGTGGATCATTTAGTAAACAGCTTTGCATCAGAAACTGTCATAGCCAGTGCGTACTTTGGATGTCCTGCTGATGTTCAGCAGTAAAAGCAGCATTAATCCCTCTTTGACCGTCATCACTCTGACAGTTTGTTCCTAATTAAAAGTAACACCTCCTCCAAACAGCAAATATGTCCTCCATAAAAGAAACATAGAACTCTTTCCTCTCCGCTTTACATCATTTCTCTTTTGCATCATGAACTGGCTGAAGAGTAAGAAACAGATCCACACTGCATGACATGCAGCCCATGTCCTACGTATGTCCTGTTTACTCAGTGTAACATAAAAACAAGTCAACAAAGTTCATGCTCAATCATCCAGGTACCAAATCCAATAATGATCAGTCAGGTCATCTGGAAAGAAACTGTCCAGATGACCTGACTGATCATTATTGGATAAAAACAAGTCCTAGTGATAAATATGTCTAACATTATTCACCTGCAGATATTTAAGATGCATAATTTATTTAAAATAAAATGTGTCCACGTATTTTCTCCTGTCTTGACTCTGCAGTGCCCCTTAGGCTCTTTCACAAAATAAAATGTCTACAAGGACCAGTTAGTCTTTATGCTATCTCTGGGTGTTTATAAATACAGCACCTATAATCTGGCCATGCATCACACAGACGTGAGGTTTCAGAAATGAAACAAGGATCACAGAACCAAAACCAGTGCAGAGCAGAACTCAGCTGGGCTGGCAGCAGGGCTTAATTTGAGCTGGATCCTGCCAGAACAGGATTGAATTTTTTTGGACAGGGTACATTCCGGTAACTGTTTGCTTGGATCCGGTAACTCTCAGGCTTAATAATAATAAAGTTCTGAACAAATGTGACTGCCTTGAATGAATAAAACATATATCAGATATGTTATCTTAAACTAATTACATGAGGACTAACTTTAAAACATAACGAGCTCCCTAACATCACATCAGAGCTGTCGCTTCACATTTCCACTTTTACTCTTAAAAAAATATCTGCCCCTAAAAGTTCAAAGTCATGGGCAATTTTATTAAGAAACACAAAAATAAAATTGAACGTTTTGTGCTACACATAAGTTCCTGGGCTTTTGTGAACGATCTGCTGTGTGAGTCACTGCAGGAGTGATCTGAGCTGCAGAAAAAGAGACGTGGTCTCGGCTCATTTAGCTATTTGTCGTGCAGGCAGAGTATTTGAAGCGATGTCCAGGACGTTTCTCTGAGTTGAGCAGGAGGACTGGACTCTTTTCTACGCCAGCGACAAAGTGCCAAATATTAGTCAGTTTTTTTCTAAGTGTGGCCAAAAACAGAGCTGCGCTTGTTGTCCCAGGGTGGGGCGACCAAAGCCCCATGATGGTTTTACTGAGGAGCTGCAGGTGCTTTTTCCACAGTATGGCCTGAGGACGCCGGTGTACTCTGTGGCCAGACTGAGGGCAAGTTGCTCTGTCTGCACCTCAACATAGACTGTTCCCACCTTAGATTCACCAAAGTATGGAATAAATATGGAATAAATGATGACAATCTTGAACGGTCCAGTAAAATGTATGATTTATTTATTTATTTTTTCTCAGAAGTCAGATCCTCTCCACCTGTCAACCAGTCCAGTAGTCACGTCAGCAACTGACCAATCAGCAACCTCAATTTGTCCTGAAGTGAACGCCCCGTACCTGCAGAGCTGCAGCGGTTTAGCATTATGAACACTTTACAGTCATAGAGATTTCAATAATAATTGACTTTACATCTTTTGGTTCATGTTAATCTACTGTAATAGACATTTATAAAATACACCAGAATGCATGGAATGGCATCTACTTTATTCAAAAGAGGAACCCCAGACCCCTCCCTCACCTGCTCTTTGCATCCCATCATAATTTAATTTACAAATTAAGCCATGGTTGACATAAAGCACTTTGAGTTAAGTGCGTGACAGATATATTCCTGTTATTGTTTTCCAAACACAACCAATAAACTCTGCTTAGTCTTTGTCCTTAACTATATTTATAACTAAATGCAAAGTTTCTGTGTGTCATTGTGTATCTTCCCTTACATCTGTTTATTGCTGTTTAACTCTGCAACCTCATCACTTCATTACATCCCTGAGCCTCAAAGCCAGCTTACTTTTTCACATGTTGACCGTTTCGCCTCTGTTGCTACATTGCTTTGATACACAAAGGCAGATCAGAGTTGCGTTGGCTCTGATGACTTTCGCCACCTCGGCCCCTTCACAAATCACATTAAGGCAACCAGAAGGCATTTAAGTTATAACTTGTGGTGTCTTCTGAAAGAATCTGCTGAGTTAATATACTTTGTACCTATTTACCCACAAACTAATGGTGTTAAAGGAGCAAATAGTCACAGTTCGTTAAAGAGTTCAACTTGTACCAATTATATGTTTTAAAAAACAGTTTCAAACTAATTACCTTTAAGTTGTTTTGTTAATAATGGTTTCATAGATATTCAATAAATGGAGTTATACATGTATGTGTTTATATGTATACCATGTGTATCATCAGCATTATTGTAGGAATAAAATGTCCTTTCTTTGAAGTTTGACCGGTATTACGGTTAAGAAATACCGGACTTACCGGTCCCATTTTATAAACGTTTGTAATATTTATGTGCTGACGTTAAAAAATGCAATATTCTTTCCAAACAGATATTACTTGGACAGCAAAGAGGATGAAGAAAGGTTCTTTAGAATTGATGAAAGCAGCGGAGTTATACGTACGACGCAGTCTCTGGACAGAGAAGTAACAGCATGGCACAACATCACTGTGATGGCCTCGGAGGTTGGTAGGTACCCCTGTGCATGAGAAAACATAATCTATTGGTTAATTTATAAAAGTTATAACACATACTTGAGGGAATAATCATAATGAGTACAGCTGGTGGTGGGTTTTCTGGTCTACTTTTATCAACTGTCACTCATTTTGACTTTATAAATGACACAAATTAAATAAAGTGCTATTTTTTTGAAGGAATGCACATTGCCAGCAGAATGTGTTATGCTGAGAAGTTATGGAGTCAGAGCCATTTTAATTAAACTGTTAGTGGAATCTCACACACCATTGCAATATCTCACATGATTTAGCATCATTTATTGCTACTGGAGTACGTCTTGTATATTATCGTACTTTCAGCTACCACTGCCCCAAAGTTAACTCAGTAGCTGCATAATTCAGAGATACAGCCACTGTTATGCTGGCTTAGGGTGGTAAGCTGTGGCAGCCACGGTGAACTGGACTGGCATCAAAAGTTGATCAGTTGCAGATCCACATTCAATGATTAGTTTCTGAACATTTCATTAAAATCCATCCAGTGGTCATGGGATGTGCTAAAACACAAACAGCATTGATGCTAACAGGGAATGACACATTTGTAATAAAAGTTTTTTGAATAATGAGTAGCAATAACATATTATGTTTGAGATTATGTTCAGCTGCTACCACACCAAATTTGAACAATATGTCTGTAAACATGCTTAATATACGGTATAGACATTCTTGTCTTGGATAAGGTTAATTAGCTTTAGCAGCAATCTTAAACAGTTTCAATTAAAAACTTTTTTTTTAAAGAACTAATTGTAGATTTACATCCAATTATTACTTTCTAAAGCTTCATTTAAATATCATTATATATTATTATATTACATGTTATTATTGTATGTATTTAAATATCATTATTTTGTTAATATATTAACTGTATCTTTATCATTTTAAAGTTATATA
>NC_056517.1:1609841-1629520 GCF_014905685.2 Nematolebias whitei
ATGAACTGAAAACCAACAATAATTCAATAGTCTTGGTACTATTTTTATTAAAAAATATTAACAATATTTAAATGAATACTATTATAGTATTATTATATTAAATTATTATTAGCTTTTTTTTTTTTTTTACAAATTTCTCATTACTATTGTTTTTAGCCTGCACAATAAAAATATTAAAATATAATTTAATAGTGTTTGAAAACATACAGATTGTGTAAAGCGTATGCTGAGTTGTGGTGAAATCAATATCTAGGTCAAAGCAGAGGCTGAGTTTGATTTTTCTCTTAACTCGTTGTAATTCATATCAAGCTTATCCAACTTGTAGTTCAGAACTGCATTAAAATCTTCAATGAGTTGTGTCACACATCGAGACTTGGACAAAAACAATTAAAACATAAAAGAAATACACTCTGGTTCTCCTTTTTTGCCCATTTTGCTCCCACTAGATAAGAAGACACCCTGAGGGGATCGTACCGTGAGAGGGCAGCCTGGGTTCAAATTCATAGAGAGCAACACAGGAGGTGAAATCAATATCAATAAAAGAAGGGTTCCATAAAAAGCAATGAGAACATGAATCAGCACCGCACATGCTCCTTTTCCTTTAGAATTAAATTGTTATCACATTGTAGGCACAGAACCAAGATGTCCAGCGTGTTATTTAAAGACACTTTAACTGGATGAGATGATTGGACGTTACTCATTCCTTCATATGTTTTAGATTTACTGGGAAGACATTGAAAATACGTTTTTACTGTCGGTCCAGAATCACTTGCCTCCTTGTAACTGTGGTTGCATTTTAGATGCTTTTAATATCCTTTTTTACAAATAAATAGGTTTGAGTTGTGATCTGTTTAGCTTCATTACAGCAGGAGTAGGAATTCTGAGCAGTGGGATAAAAAACATGACATAGCAAACGTCATGGGACGTACGTCTTCTTACACAGATGTAACTACACCACTGTATCTGCTGCCAAAAGTATGCCTTCTAAATCAGCAAGTGTAAACTTGGTTGCATAAAATATATTAAAGGTTATCAAAGTAATATGAGTACATGCTTTGGAAACACCCCAGTACTAACATATGACCCTTTGAGACATGTGTGTTATATTTAACTCCACTTTACATGATAGTGAGATAAAAATAGAACATTTTCATTTAGAAATGTGTGAAAAAGTACAAGCGTTTGCAACACTTCAGTAGGTAACAGAACAACCTTGAAGACCACATGTACATGTGCAGCTGCTCAGTATTTAAACACAATAACCAACAGAAAATATCATATACATTCAATTATGTGTTAAATTACCAATCTAAAGGAAACAGTAGCTATTTGTGCAATGATCATAATGCATTTAAATTGGATTGAGGGTGTTTTCTTATGTCCTTTATATCAAATCAGTCTCAATTGTATAAATGTATTTCCCCTCACTGACAGTTAATTAAATCAATATTAGATCACTCTGGTCAATGGGGATGGCTCTGAATGTTAATGTTCTTGTTTCTTCACCTCTCGTTAGTATTCAGCCATGCAATGCATGCCAAGATACTGAAAACGCACACGTTTTCTTTACCACTTTGAACAGCTAAGCTTTACAGTGTCTTAGAAAAAGGCAAAGCAGCCAAACAATGCAAGCTTTGTGCTGAGATGTGAAAGAAAATACACGGAGCGAGGCTGTGACAGAAAATAGAACGTTGAAATTTAGCTCCTGCTTTTAATTGGATCTCATTGGTACTTAAAAAGTAAATGCATAGCGGACTGTAAATACTGTAAATGCACATTCCACACCTCCTCTTGACACTGGAAATGAAAACAAGCATTACTCACATGCACACTCGTTCATGAGGCTTGGATCTGTCAGATAAAAGTAGGACTAAATATACAGAACATGTGCACCTAGGTCACTTTTTAGGTTTTCACTGATGGTTTTGCTGAGCAAACATGCAACTCCCCCCGTTCTGTTACGCTCAGACTGCAGTTCATTATATCTCCTGGAAGCCGCCCAGTACACCTCTGTCTGGGACACAGGTTCCTCTGGGGTTGGCAGCCAGCTGCTTCATTCAACGGCCCTCACTGTCGAGACATGGACTCCTCCATCCTACTGCTGGTTTTAGACTTTCGTGAAAGGCTTTTCCAGTCTGACAATATTGAAACGCATACTTTTTAAAAAATAATTACTCAAATAGACAACATTATTTCTGACTGACATGCCCTCAAACAGTTCCTATATCCATACAATAAAGCAGCATTGTGCTAATTCACGACAAAAAATATAGTGATTGTGTGTTTGCACTCAACAGAATGTCTAAAAACATATAATTAATTAAGTTTAGGAAAAAAAGCTATTTCTGAAACATCACAAGCAGGAAACAGATGCATATCGAGCGATTGTCACTGTTTTGTGTAGAAAAAGTGCTTTCTAGTTAATTATACACAGAATAAATTATATGGTGTCAAATATGTGAGAAAAAACTGAATAAATAAATAATTATCTTGTGTGGTTTTAATTTAGTAATATATGCACCATTCATATTCTGTGGGCACCGTGTCTATGCTGTGAGCTTTCTAGAATGTTCAGTTTTAGTTTAAAGTTATAACTGTCTTTTCATTCTTTTTTCTTTGTATTAATTTATTTGCTACAGACAACCCCAGTCTTCTCAGACACGTTCCCGTTACCGTCCAGGTTCTGGACATGAACGATAATCCACCCGAGGTACCAACCGATGAGGAAGTCATTGTCTGTGAGAACTCAAGGCCCGACCAGGTGATTCAGCTGAAGAAATGCCATGAGCACAGTTCTGCTTTCACTTTATCTTTATTCACACATGTTCAAAACATTCCTGATCTGAAAGACTGCTGGAAAAAGGAAAAAGGAAGTAGCACACCAGCCACAGTCATTTCCCTGACTGTTTGCACTCGGCTCTTGTTTCTCAGCATTCTGGGCTGCTCAGCGAGGCCAGAACTGTAACGACTCCTACGGTGCTGGAGAGAGCTGCTTAATCATCTCTATTCAAAACGAGCATCTCAGCAGCAAACCATGACAGCTCTAAACCGAAGCTCATTCCAGTTTGCTCTCAGTAGTCTTTGATTCATTCAAATTAAGAAAGTTTTGAGATATAGAGCAATCAGCAGCAAGGAAATGACTGAAAGGCTGGTTCTGCAAAGGATGATGGAGTAAAGACGGAAAGACCCAACTAGATACATTTTTAATAGTTCAAAGCTGGTAGACGTAAAGTTTAATAGAAGTTTGTATTAAATTTGAATTGCAGTCAAATTGTAAGCTCAATGCTCTGAGCTCAAGGGATTAAATAAGAGCTATAATTTCTTGACGACAGTTGACTCCTACATTGAGCAGACGATGAATGGAAAGGAACGCAGCATTAATACTCGTTTTTTCTAAAAACTTTTTGCATTTCATTTTTTTATACCAAAGCAGCAAGTTGTGAAATAATTAGTCAATTGATATTTAATAAAACATCAACCAAACACCTAGTTTTACCAATAAACTAGTGTGTTCAATGCCATGGCACAGTGTGTTAAATCACAAACAGCTTTCTATACGTCTGGGACAAAAAGGATTCAAAAACATGTAAATATCTCTGGAACACCTACTGGTTTTCTTTAAATTGAATGTACATGCCAGAGCCTTTAGTTTTACTTTAAAACCCCAGCTTTGTCTAGTAATGTATAATCAAACGGTTCCTACTGCTTGTACTACGATTCCTACTTCACGATTTTTCACTTATTGCGGGGCTTCAGGGCACGGATCCCCCGCGATAAACGAGGGACTACTGTATACACCATCTTCACATAGTGGGCCAACCAGTTTGATGGTGATAAGATGGTTTCTGGAGTCCGCCCTCTCCCCCCGTCAACTCCTCTGAGGCAGCCATAGCCAAAGTGGTTCAAAACATCAGAGTTCATGCTCAATCATCCAGGTACGCTGGTAAAGACTCTCAGTCGTCCAGGGCGTGGTAAATTCAAACAGGTTGAAGACAAAACCAGATGAACTTTATTTGTAACAGAAGACGTTGTAACAGGAGCTTTAGCTCTTCACGTGAGAAACTAAATGTCTTCTGTTACAAATAAAGTTCATTTAACAAGGTTCATGCTCAATCATCCAGGTATCAAACCCAATCATTTCCAGTAAACTGTTTCCCCACCAAGCAGTAAACTCCTTAAGTGGACCAACCAGTTTGCTGTAGCTAAGATGGTTTCTGGAACTCCTCAGACTGATGAAGCCCTTCGGATAGAGGGCAAAATGTCTCTATAAAAAGTAAACTGTCCAGATGACCTCACTGAGAATTATTGGATAAAGTCCAGATTTTTTTTTTGTCCTACCTTTTTCGAATAATCCAGGCAGAAAATCAAACAATTTCAGTCAGATCATCTGGATGGTTTATTTTTTTGTTGAGTTGTTTCGTCCTTCATCCAAACGACTTGATCAGTCTGAGGAGCGACAACAAACTCAGTCCCACAAGCAGGACACTCACAAATGTGAGCTGATAAAGTCCTTTGGATGAAGGATGAAATGTCTCAACAGAAAAAAAAAAGTCCAGATGACCTGACTGAACTTCGTTGCATATCCTACCTGGATTACTGAGCATGAACTTTGATGTTTTGAACCACTTTGGCTGCCCCAGAGGAGTAGATGGGGGAGAGGGCGGGTCCCAATTCAATTCAGTTTATTTATATTGCAGCGAGTCACAACAGAAGTCATCTCAGAAACCATCTTATCAAACTGTTTGGTCCACCATGGGAGTCTGCTGCTTGTGGGACTGAGTTTATTGTGACTCCTCAGACTGATGAAGTCCTTTGGATGAAGGACGAATTGTTTCAACAACCAAAAGAGAAACCATCCAGATGACCTGACTGAACATTGTTGGATACCAT
This sequence comes from Nematolebias whitei, assembly GCF_014905685.2. NCBI lineage: Eukaryota > Metazoa > Chordata > Actinopteri > Cyprinodontiformes > Rivulidae > Nematolebias > Nematolebias whitei. The sequence goes on from NC_056517.1 coordinate 1,614,732, forward strand.
ATGCTATTATCAAGGTTTATTTTGTTGTTGTTTTTTTTTCATAGAAATTAAAAATATAATTGATCTCATAGCTCAAAACATAATTTGAATTAGTAAATGTATTCAGATGAGACTGGCATGTTTTCTTACATCGCTGGCAGAGAGACGTCTCTGAAAAAAGCTACATATCACTGAATAAATTCAAATAAACAATGAATAAAAATCTAAAACACTTGAGTCTATATTTTCAAAACCAAACAGACACTTGGAACAGATTAGCACTTACTCAGGCATGGATTTCTTTAGATAGCAGACATTTTTCATCTATCAAGTCTTTTTTAAATTTATTTTTATTCCAGTGGCATCGTCTAGTTTTTGTCTACTCTTTGAGCAAATACATCATAATTAATGTGGCTTATCTAACTAGAAAAATAAATAAAAGGTTCCTCATCTGTTTTAATTTCATAAAAAATAAGGACTTTGGCTGTACGTTTAGATAAATGTAAGTATGAAAATGACAAATGTGTCATTTTCATTCAGATTTTGCTTTACAGAAAAAAGTTGAACAGTGCTTAAAACACTATTCCTGTTTGAAACACACAAAAATAACACTTGCTTAAAAGATGAGCAAATTTTATAATGATTATCTTTTTTCATAATTATCATAATATAGGAATAATCCTTATCTAGCAGTCGTTAGTTTAACCAATTACACGTAAAGGCTGACTACTCACCTTCAGACATACCAGCGAAGCCACAACTGCATGTAGCTGGAAGACAATAAGAAACAATGTCACTCTTATTAAGAAATACAATATCTGAGCAATAATATAAGCAACAAGCACCAATAATCAGGACAGGCTCACTCCTCTGTCATTGTACCAGTTTTCTGTTAGAGGAAGCAGAGGCTGTCCCACAAGGTCCATGGACAGTAAAGACCTGTGTGTGTCCTTTCAAAAGAGGTTTAGAAGAACTATTTCTCTCACCGGGTATATTCAATTTATGTTCTTTGACATGTAGAGAGAACCGATGATCATAACATGGTGCCATAGGGAAAGCGAGTGCTGCTGTGTCGAAGTCAGAATTTACTTTGTGTCTTTTGGCCAACAGGTGATCCAGACTGTCACAGCAGTGGATAAGGATGACTTTGCCAATGGACAGCGGTTTACTTTTGCTTTGCCCAGCCAGCTACCAGTCAATCCCAACTTCACCTTAAAAGACAATGGAGGTAATCAAGTTAATCAAACTATTTGTGAGCATTTCTTATGAGTTTTGCACGTTACTCGCATGGGGCTCCATGTTGTTCCCATAACCAAGCTATGCTGATGAAGATTTTCAGTCATCCAGGACATGGTAAATTCAACAAAGTTAAAGACACAAACAACTAGACTTTATTTGTAACAGTAGAAGTTTCCCTTCTTATCCGAGGAGCTTTTTCAATCCAAAGAACAGAGTGTGTGGTTCGAGTTATAAAGCTGAGGTGAGCTAGATACTTATGCAGATTGCCCTATCACTCCTCACAACAGAGGTTTGTTAGGGTCTTTGTTCGTCTGACTCACAGGCCACTCTGGTCACATGGATGAAATTCCTGATAGGAGTGAAAATGGCTGGGTGTCAGACCTAAAGCTGCATTATGAGTTTTTGAAAGCTGAAATTTGGAATGTGCGATATATACGGTACACGGTAGAAACGATAGACATTTAGCTTATGATAGAGACCTATCTTCTACCGGCTTACTGCAGTAATGCTGTGTCTGATGTAAAATCAGAGTTGTCAGTTTTAATTGTTTTAGCTTTAGAGATTGCATTTGAGTTTAAAAAAATAAATAAATAAAATAAACCTGCTCTCTGATCTGTGAAAAGAATGCTGTGTTGTATGATTTTACAGTGAGACCCTCTGGTCAAAGCCACAGAGGAAACTGGTCGCCATTTTGTGTCAGCTCTCCTTTAAACAGAAGGAGACGCCCACTCGAGGGTTGGAGGGTGAAGTGTTTTCAGTGTAAAATGCTGCTCTGTTGCTGTTCATTTCTGAACACTGGAAACTGTTAACAACATATTATTTTGTTTAAAAGATATGGCTAAAACTACATTTGATAACTTTTGCACTGTTTTGCGCTACAAGAAAGAAGCCTAATACTCAATTTGTTTTTTTATTTAAAAACTCTCTGGACCAAGTAGTAGAATTTTCTTCATTGCAATTATTTTTTGGTATAGCAGTTTTCAAAATAAATGATGGCAAAAGAACACCCTATGCTTTGTTTCATTCCTATTGTAAGTTTTATACCAAAACATATTGTGATATATATCGTTACCGCCACCCATCACAATACATATCGTGATATGAATTGTATGCCTTATCGCACATCCCTAGCTGAAATCTGAGACCTCCTCTGTTAAAGATGGTTTCTCTCGTTTTACACCAATGGCTTCCTTCACTACCCCTCTAAAACCATCTGTCTTCTTGGTCCAACATAGAACATGTTGGTCCTCAAATGAGTGTCCCTTCTCTGTGAGGTGAACAGCTGAGTCTTGTTCTGAAGAGCTGGCTCTCCTGCGTTGAGCCATGTTTGTGTGAAGAAGCTGTTTGGTTTCTCCTCTATAGAGATCTGGACATTTCTCGCTGAACTGAACTGTATATCACGCCACTCTGTTTGTGTTTGGGTGTTTTGTCCTTAGGGTGCACCGGCCTCTGTCTGAGAGTCCTGTCGGGTTTGAAATGAACAAGTTCAGTTGTTTTTGTCTTGAAGTTTTTTTAACATAACCAAGCTACTGTAAGTTGTCCTTGTTTCCTCATTCTTTTGAAAAGTAGAAACATTGTTACCATATTAAATGGGTGTGGTAAGGATGCAGATGCTGCTGGGATATGTGTTGATTCCAGTCTGTGATAAGCAGAAGTCATAGAGCTATGGCATGTGTGCACTTTCTGTTGTCAAATGGATAAGCCACTCGGCCGCTCCCACTCTCCGCTTCCTTTGTATTATACTGGGCCTGCCTTTGGCCGGCAGTGAGCGTTGCCATAGCAACAATTTCAGTGTCAGGTGAATACCTAGCCCTGGGGTGGGCTGCAATCATAGGGCTTTTATAAGCTCTCAGCCAGAAGATCTTACGGTCGCCTGCTGAGGAAGAAGAGTTCACAGCGCTCCGGATGCCAGGGAGCAGCATAAAAACAGAATGGAAGGTCACATGAGAGAGATAACAAATAAATAAATAAATAAATAAAAAGCCAGGGATAAAAGAAGATAGCTGTTTTTAGCTCTTTGTCCAATTGCTTCCTGTAATAAGCTTTTGCTTGCATACTTTCACTACAGCGTTGCTGCTTTTATTACTGTAGTTCTGCATGCTGCATGTCTAGCACTGAGAGACATCTCTCACCTTATGTCTACACACAACTGGTAAAGATCATAGGATTCAACGCAAGCCAAGAACAGACTGCAGCTCTGCCCCAGGGACACTACTCACCTTTAAGGCAGAGGAATAACTTAAATAGACAAAAGTAGTGCGTAAATAGGACCAGTTTAATACATTATAACCTCAGGCAAGTGTGAAGTCAACTAATTAAATAACAGAAATGGATGTGTGATGGTATTTAATAAAAGAGAAGACAGGATATTTACTTTACTTAATCAGTTTAATTTGATTCTAAGCCACTGATGTTACAGAAACTATAATTCCTCAAACATTTAAACAATATACCTCTTGCAAATGAAGTCTGTTTAAACATTCAGAGCCTGGTGTAAAGCCTCGGGCTACCGTGAGACGTTTAAAATCCCAACTCTTTGAGTGTTCATGCTTTTGCTGTTCTCTGTGGACGCCATCATGTTTGTTTGTTTCTGTAAGAAGCATCTTGCTAAAAGAACGGAGTTTTGTGATTAAAAGCAGTTCTTGCTTTTCTCATCGCAGCGTTTATTTTAATAAAAAGGGAAGAGACAATAAGTGAAACAAATAACTCTTCCAAGATGCATTTTGATTAAACAATGTAAATGAATTATACTGGCTGCACTGTTCTCAACATAAAGCCTTGGTTTTACATTGATGAACAGAAACAGAGCATTGTTCCACTTGGTGCAGAGTCCCAGTTAAACAGATAAAATGCTTGTTTTTCTTTCATAATACCAACAGTTGGAAACGTTTTCTGCTTTGGCAAAATGATCTTTGGGAAACTTGTAAGATTTGTTCTAAAAATATATTTATCTAGTTGTGAGTATCACCAGAGCACACAGGGCAGGAAGCTCTTCTTTTTTAAAGGATTATTAGCAGATTTTACTTGATGTGGCGTTATTGAGCCATATAGTTGGTGTTTCGGTTCCTATATGATCTTTAAAGCTTTTGATTTTCTGATGAAATTATTTGGATGAAATGAACTAAAAAAAAGTACAACTTTTATATGCATTGGTAAGAATTTAGAGTTTATTATTTACTCCTCTGAAAAAATGATAAGAAAGTAGCACAATTTAAATTTTTACAATTTACAACTATTTAGCATTTAAATGTATCCTGCTTGCACCGTTATATTCTACCATGTTGTTTTTTATAGCTCTCTTTAGGACGTTGTAAATATTCACTTGTGGCACTTTATTTTTGTACCCTTATTGCATGCTTGTAGTATTTCTTGTTTGTTTGCTCTTTGACTTTTTAGTGATTCAAATCTGTTCTTCTCATCAATTTCATGTTAACCTTGTGATACAAATAAACACAGCTTGAACTTGAACACATCTTTTTTTTTTTTTACTTGAACACATCTATGTAAAACATGTCTGTATGTGCGGCTTTAACAAAAACCGAGGGGATATCAGCAGCACTAGATCCTTAAAGGTTGTGTCCCTTACCAAGAATAAAGAAAAAGGGTGTTGGGCACAAAGTCATTCCCCAAAGAGCACAGTAAGAACTGCCCCTTAGGTCCCCTTCACTCTGGACGACGATCCAGTTGTGCTCTTTACAATCTATACCATATGTGTCAAACTCAAGGCCTGGGGGCCAAATGTGGCCCTTGTTGACATCTTATCTGGCCCCCAAGATGTTGTTTTAAATGCAAAATACTTTTATCACTTTACTTTTTTCAGTAATATTTGATTATGATGTCAAAAGTACAACAGAGAACATCAAATGAGACCAATCAAACTCTTGTTGAGGAACCTGCGACCAAGAAAATATGTTGTGTGTCTAACTTAACCCTGTACACATTAACATAGCTTGATTGTCAAACATAGGAAGGAGGACCTGCTGTGATGGCCTCACGCCTTTGCTCCTATACCTTTATCAAGACAAGGTCATAGAAACAACGTGGGGTATACATGGAAGTAGCATCATGCTAGCATGGCGTGATCTTTAAACATGCAGCTGCATTCTGACAGTTTGAGAGCAATAGAATGCAGATAGGTAGTAAAGATGCAGCGATGCATGTCAGGGACAAACCAAACAGCAGGAAACAACTATCTGGTTGGTACTGAGTGTAGCAGCATCACGGCTGACTTCACTCTTAAATAGTTTTTTTAGCATATTTGACACAATCCAGCCACATTCTAATAGAAGGTATAGATCAGGGCTGTCAAACTCACTTACAAAACTGGGCCAAAGTTAAAACCTTTTTCAAACTAAGGGCTGGTTTCAGAATCTACATTAACTACAAGTGCTGCATTTGGTCAGAATGTTTGTAGATGGTTATTTGTAATGAAAACCCTAAAGCATCCTTATTACTCTCTTGAAAACCCAACCAACACTTTGCAAAGATCATTGACTTTCTGACTGATTGTTTTAAGTCATAGAAAGGCAACTATCTAGTCTGATGAGGGGCCTAACTTCATTATTGTGTTTTAGTTTTTTTGTTTTAGTTATAAACCATTAAACATCGTGGGATTTTTGAGAGGTACTGCACAGGCTGAACAACTGGGAGATACAAGTAGAGGCAAGACTGAGGTGTTTTAGACATGTCCAGAGGAGGGACAGGGGTTTGGACATGTCCAGAGGAGGGACAGTGCTTTGGACATGTCCAGAGGAGGGACAGTGGTTTGGACATGTCCAGAGGAGGGACAGTGCTTTGGACATGTCCAGAGGAGGGACAGTGGTTTGGACATGTCCATAGGAGGGACAGTGGGTATATTGGTAGGCATGTGTTAGAAATGTAGCTGAACATACAAAGAGGAGATAAATGGATGCAGTTAGAGAGGACATGGAGAAAGTTGGAGTGAGGACTGAGGATGCAGAGGACAGAGTGAGATGGAGGAGGACTCGCTGTGATGATCCCTGAAGATGGAAAAGCTGAAAGAAGAAGAAGAAGAAGATGCATTGTGGGGTTCTGGTACTTTCTCCTGGAACTTACTTTCTTAACTTGGAGCCTTTTTGATTATTTTTATGAGCACATTTTGATTCAGCAAAGCAATATATATGGTTATTTGTCTAAACGGGGGAGAGGCAGCTGCCCTGAACAGCCTCTAGCTCTTTCTGTTGACCGGAGAGCAGCTCCACTGGAGCAGTTAAACCCATCAATCAAGATCACCAATTGGCTAGCTTTTATCCAAAGAAAGAAATGTGTGTTTAAGGATCTCCCTTCGGACTGGCTTTGCTCAGACTGACACATAACTGATTAAATATTCAGCAGCTTATCAGTGGAAACAGTCTCATTTTTGGACCTAAAACTATAAAAAAAAATAAAATGGGTTTGTTATGTACGTCACTTTTTTTTTTTTTTTTTTGCATTTAGAGTAATTTATCATGCACCTAAATTTGGTGACATCCCTTTTATCCCGTTCGTTTCCATCCACATTGTTACCTGCATAAACCTCTGTGAAAAGTTTCAGCAGCTGCTTTCAGGCTCAATGTGGCCTCAGTCACATGTTCTCAGTCGGATGCTGCATTTGCACTTGAAATAAAGAGGAAAAAGTACAGGCACAATGCAGCAAACTGTCGACTCCTGTGTCTGATAATTAAAGTAAGCTCCTCACACTCAAAGCAGCTTCTTTCATTGCTGGTGTTGCAGACTAACAGTTGGTAGCTGCTCTGTGCCAAGGCCTAATACATCCCTCTGTTGTTGTGCATCTGAAGAAAATCCCTCAGTCACTCACACCACTAACGCTCTCATGACCTCCTTTCATGCTCAGTTAGTATTTGCTTGTGCAGGCTCTTCTTCAAACTTGACTTTCTTCTGGTTCTGAGTGCATATTCATTTTATTTAAAGGAGAGAAAAACAGACTGAAGCCCCATTTAAACCTTACTAGTTAAATAGGTGCTTATATCTGCAATTGATTCATTCACTGTATTCATTTTTGATAATTTAACAATCATATTTTGTTTCTAAAGAACCATTAGTTAAATTGCCATAGATATTTTTTTCAGAAATGTTACCACTTATGCATATCAGATATCTTCAAAGCTATTATCTTGTTACTCTTAGTGCTTTTGTTCCTACAGAGACCTGTAACAGCACCAGTCCTCTTTCACTAAATCAGATAAGTGCAGTGTTTGAGTGTCAGCCTCTTTTTGAGCTAAAATAAAACTTCAATCTTTGTGAAAATGAAGCCAGGGCTCTTTAAACTCGTGGATGTGTTGATGCAGGTAAAGTGCTGGATGAGCCACAATAAGTGTAGGTCAAACTCATACAACATTACAGACATCATTAATGCAAAAAAAAAATAAAAAAAGCTCTGAAAAATCAGTGTCATAATTTCTCCTAGAAATCAAGATAATCTGAATCCATCTTGGTCTTGTTATCTATCATTTTAATTACATTTTTGTCCCCATTTCAGGGCGACCAGAGGGAACTGGTAATATCCTCCATCCGATCATCCGTACATGCATAATTTAAGCGTGAGAACTTGAAAAATAAGTGAGGTATCAACTTCAAGTTTCATGTGTGCCTTTATCTGGCTGTAAGAAAAGTTCCATTCAAAAACTGAGCTGCCACGTCAAAAACAACTACCACATGTTTGTGTGTGTATAGTTTAGAGCGGGGGGAGATGCAGCCGAGATGCAGCCGAGATGCAGCCGAGCTGCGCCCGCACCGGCAGCCCAGAGCAGGGTGGGGGTAGAGAAAAAAGCCGAGCTGCGTTTGAAGCGGCAAATGACACAATGTAACCTTTTTTATTGTTTTGTACCGGCAGCTTAGTGCGGCGTGGAGACTACTGAGATGCGTGTTGTTTGTTTTTAGCTAGCTAGTATTGTGCGCAACTAATTAGCATTACGCCAGTACCGACAGGTGGGGGGGGTGCGCAGTTCGGTCTGGTCATTCGGCACGCTTGGTTCTGCTAACGGGGCAGGGTCCCACACTTGTATAATGGTAGGGAAGACACTGACGTAATATGTCATGAAATTAGCATATTGTGATATAATTTAATTTCATGGGCAAGCTTTTTTTTACTGGTATTATCGTGAACGATAGGCAGAACGGTGGTGCAACTGGTAGAGCTGCTGCCTCTCAGCGAGCAGGTCGTTGGTTCAAACCCCGGTCCAGGGTCCTTTCTGGGTGGAGTTTGCATGTTCTCTCCGTGCATGCGTGGGTTTTCTCCGGGTACTCCAGTTTCCTCCCACAGACCAAAAACATGCATGTTAGGCTGATTGGTAACTCTAAATTGTCCCTAGGTGTGAGTGAGAGAGTGAATGGTTGTTTGTCTCGTTTGTCTCTATGTGTCCCTGTGATGGACTTGCGACCCGTCCAGGGTGTACCCCGCCCCTCGCACAGTGATTGCTGGACATGGGCACCAGCGATCCCTGTGACCCAAAATGGAATAAGCGGGTAAAGATAATGGATGGATGGATGGATGGATGGATGGATGGATGGATGGATGGATGGATGGATTGTGAACGATATGATATGGCCCAGCTCTAATATACAGTATACTGTGCACATTTTGTGAGCTAGATAACTTGATAAAAAGGCAATGGGCCAACTTCCATTTTGGTGTGTGGCTACATCTAGGCGTAAGAAATGTTCCTCTCGAAAGCTGAGTTCATGTAATTGCAGATTGTTGGTGTTTCCGATGGGGCGGGTGGGGCTTCACTTCTGCACCTAGTGGTGGATACAATTCTCTCTCCTCTGGCCAGAATCTGTCACTGCACCATCTCGGAAAAGAAAGCATCCATCCATCCATCCATCCATCCATCCATCCATCCATCCATCCATCCATTATCTTCTACCCGCTTCTTTCATTTTGGGTCATGGGGGTCACATGTGCCCATAAACTACTTCTGTTCTTATACACAATGTAATCCCTACCCACTTGAATAGAGTACCATGCACTCAAATCATTGCAGTTTACTTGCATTTCATGTTTAATTCCAATCCAGAAAAAAAAACACTTACTTTGAAAACTACAAACATTCACTATTCACATCCTTCAACAATGTGAGACATCAGCATATATCTTGTTACTTTAAAAATAGCAATTAAACAAAGGGTGTTGCGTCTACATAATGTACATAGCTAAAACTGAATTATTGTCTTCTGATAGCAGTATGAGAAGACTTTTTTTTTTTTTTTTTGAGAGGGCGTGAGAGAGTAGAACAGCCTGTCACATGGTTTTATCAAAATTACATAGAAAGAAGCTAAAGTGCAAGGACTGGGATTGTCATAATTATTACTTTATGTTTATGATTCACCTAAAATCTGGCATTTGGAGAATTAGACTAAAATACTGTAAAACAGGTGCTGTCTGCATATCAGTGCTCAGGCTTGTAATATTATATTTTTACGCTATATTTTTTTAAGTATTGCATTCCTAACTGCAAATTATTAAACACACCCCATATTTAATTCAAACATGCTAAAACCCATGATTATAGTAAAACCAGCTGGAAAAACTTTTTATTTTTTTAACCAGGAAAATTGTAGTGATTAAAGTCATAATAACTGTCAAAATATGTCTTTTTTATGTTTTGATTTGAACTTTAATGCTTGTAACACAACTTCTACATCAATAATTATGTGCTTGCATGTTGATTTATTCAAACTCATCAGGGATTTTGTAAAACTTGTGTTGGAAGATAGCAAATATTTCTTACCTTTGCTCATCAACTCATATTGTCCACAAAACTTAATTTTGTTGAGTTACTCATTTAATACAAAACAACTGATAGCCTTCTGTCAATGAATGGTTTTTATTTAGTTATTATTTTGTCAAAAAATAAGACATATTTCCATAAAAGTTAAATCAAAAACATTGAAATTGTATTATTAACTGCATAAAAATAATTGTTATATCTACCAAAAATTATGTTTGGAAATAAATTAGTTTGATCCCAATAAACAGTACGTCCAGACACTACAGGACATCATTTGGGATTGTTGAGATGGCAACTATAAGGTTTGTCTAAATAACTATTGCAAATGACAAGTCACGGTGTGTAAGCCTTCAGCAGTGTCCATTATCTTGAAGCATTATGATTTCATAGGAAACACACTGAAGTGGACTGAGACTCAAAAGTGCAAACATGACTAGAACCATCAAAGTCAATTACAAAATAGAGAGTTTAAATGCTGAAAGACAGTCAGTGTTGCAGACAATACTGTAAAACTACATATAACAAGAATTAAATGAATTAATACAGATAAAAACGGTTTTGTATGATGTAAGTGTTGTTTCTTGCAGGTTCCATGTAGCCACTGAAACTTCCTGTAAATATTCACAGGAGGAACATGGAGACAGCTCTTACAAATAAAGCATTTTGATTTAGACAAATCGTGAATATCGTATCTCAGAAGAAGCCTGCTGCTACGTGCCACTTCGGAGTGAAAACTGCAAACATACCAGATGATATGAAATTTGAAATAGTAGTTGCCAACTACCCCCAAAAAGAAAACTGGTGTTCTATTTTGGAAATAAATTAAATTATACAAGGGGTAGGAAAGCAGGTGAAGGTAGTAAAATATACTTCTCTTTCATACAGTAACAAATCAAGAACACTGTTAAACCGAGGAATCGTAAAGCTAGGCACAGAAAAAGCTGACACAAATAAACCAACTTGAATATATGAACAGAGGATCTGGCAGTGATTGAAAGCAGCTTGGCTGAGTGTGCACTGAGGAAATGAGAAACTGTAGTCAAGGCAAGTGTGATGTTTAACACAGTACGAGCTGATGTGAAAAATGTAAAGCTCACTGAAGAACTAACTCTGTTTTGAAGTCAAACAGAAAAATGGTGTACAATTAGCAAAGATACACAAAGAGAACAATTCAAAGCAAATCAAAAACACAAAACAAACATTAAATTATAATAAAAATGTATCAGCTCACAACAAATTGCACATTAGGTGTCTCATAATTATGTGATTAAGATACGTCTGGCTGTGATGTATTTGATTGAACAACAAACTTTTGTCAAAGTACAAAGTGAACATTTTCAAACTCCTTGGAATTAACTCTAAATTTTCTAAAAATCACAATAAGTTAAAGTTACATGGGCGCTAATGAAGTTCTTTAATACAACACAAACAGTAAGAGTAAAAACAACAGCTCTGGTGACTATCTGCCACATCTCATATATGAGTTACTCACCTCATCTCACTACCATCTCTCCAAGACATGTCCAAACCTCCACTGGTCATCAGGTCCTACTGCCTGCCCCTTCTTCATTCTTTTCAGAGCTTTCCAAACTTCACCCTCATTAATATTTCCCACTTCCTGGTCCACAGTTTCTATGACCTCTACTCTTCTTTCTTGTTCATTCTCTTCATTCATTAACTCCTCAAAGTACCCCTTCCATCTTCCCATCACACTCTTCGCCCTTGTTAGAACATTACCATTCCTATCTTTAACAAGCCTAACTTGCTGCACATCCTTTCCAGCCTGATCCCTCTGTCTCACCAGTTGTTCTCTTCTCACCCTCTTTTGTGTCCAACCTCCCACACAACTCATCATGCACCTTCTAATTTGTCTTTGCTACCTCCCTCTTTGAACTAAGTTGCATCTCCTTATATTCCTGTCTCCTCTCTTCAGTCCTCTCTCTGTCATATGTCTTCATGGCTAACCTCTTTCTTTGAACATCTTCTTGCACTTCACTATTCCACCACCAGGTTTCCTGATCATCCATTCTCTGTCCAGATGACACACCAAGTACGTTCCTACCTGTCTCTCTAATTACTGTTGCTGTAGTAGTCCAGTCATCTGGAAGCTCTTTCTTACCACCCAGAGCCTTTAACAGCTCCTCTCTGAACTCCTAATAACATTCACCCTTTCTCAGCTTCCACCATTTGGTCTTCTCTGATATTACTATTTATTTTATTTCCGTCACAACAACATTCATTCTACACACAACCATCCGATGCTGTCTGGCCACGTTCTCCCCTGCAACAACCTTACAGTCTCCAACCTCCCTCACGTTTCTTCTTCTACACAGAATGTAGTCGACCTGCGTACTCCTTCCTCCACTCTTAGGGGTCGCTCTATGTTCCTCCCTCTTTTGGAAATAGGTGTTGACTACAGCCATTTCCATTATCTTGGTGAAATCCACCACCATCTGTCTTTCCTGGTTTCTTTCCTTGACACCAAACCTACCCATCACTTCCTCATCCCCTGTTTCCTTCACCAACATGTCCATTCAGGTCTGCTCCCATCACCACTCTCTCCTCCCTGGGAATACTCTCTATCACTTCATCCAGATCTTTACAAAATGTATTGTTCTCCTCTTCGTAACATCCGACCTGTGTAGCATAACCACTGACAACATTTAGCATCAGACCTTCTACTTCTGCCTTCAGACACATAACCCTATCTGACACTCTTTTCACCTCTAATACATGATATACAAAGTCATCTTTCATGACCACCCCTAGTCAATTTCTCTTTTCATCCACACCATGATAAAACAGTTTAAACCCTGCTCTATTGCTGTGAACCTTGCTGCTCTTCCACTTTGTGTCTTGGACACAGAAAACATCTACCTTCCTTCTCTGCATCATGTCAGCCAGCTCTCTACCTTTGCTTGTCATTGTCCCCACATTTAGATTCACCACCTTTTGTCCTTAATTCTTGACTTTCTTCTCTCCCTCTGTCTCCTGACATGTTTCCTTCCTCATTGTTGTCGACTAACAGTAGCACAATTTACGCTGGCGCCTTATTTGTCAACAGCACCCGTGGCGGTCGTTAACGTGAGCCTCAACATATATGGTATAGTGTCGCTTAGATGAACTCGCATTATAGATTTGCCCAACATGTTTTACGTTGGATGACCTGACATAATCCTTACCATGTACCTGGCCTTGGGATCGACACAAGAGATGCACCTTTTTTGTGCTTCCTAGTGGTTGGTTTAGATTATCTGCTACATGAGAAGTAGATCTTCCTCACATTAAAGATGTACGACATGTAGTTTGGTTTTAGTCGTGTAACAAACTGTATTTGTTATAAGTAGATGTACCACAGAGCTTTCTGTTATGTTTAGAGTGGAAACTGCAGAGAACCAGATTCCATCAGCAGCGCCTACAAACACCCACCAAAGTTTTCAAGAAATGCATTAAAGTGCATGTGTAGGCAAGTGTGAAGTCTGCAGAGAAGTGCTTGTCATGTGTTTGTTGGTTTATTTATTTATTTTCATCTCACTGAGTGTCAGCCATATACTGCATATTTTATTTAGCATCTGATAAATACTTAGCATATCAGAGATATAAAGTTATGTAATTGTTCCATCAAATGTATGTAAGAAAACGAGAACCATCAGCCATATTCATCTACTCCTTTCCATTGTCTTTTTTTTTCAACTCCAGCAATTTTTTTATAAACTTCATAGCTTGACAAGAAGCAACTAGAATTCATATATGGTACAAAAGTTATGCAAGTGACACTCCTCATCGTGCTGATACTTTTGGAAAAGTGAAAAATGAGGCCATTCGCCAGCCCTGACTTAGCATGCTCCGTGCAAAGAGGAAATCCAGAGGGTGTGTGGGACCTCACATGCCATGCATACTAATAGTGTTTTTCACGTGTTGGGAAACCAGACAGAAAGAAGAAAAAAGGATAATTTATTGGTGGTGTTTTGCAACATAATGTAAACTGAATTGTTCACTATATTTTCATTTGAAAAGGGTATTTGATTTTTTTTTTTCTCATTTACTCAGTGGTGGCATGTTGCTCCACATGCCACATAAACTGTGAAATCTTGTACTGGGCTTCCTTGGAAGTGGATGTGTGGATGCAGCAGTGTGGCTGCAGATGGCCCATTTCAATGCTGCCTTAATCAACAAGCACACCGCTCTCCTCCAACCACCTGCGACGAGACGGTGTAATGTGAATCACCATAACATAATCAATGTGAACTTCCTCACTGTGGTCAGTACAAGGACCCATGTTGCTGTGGTTCTGTGCCTCGGCATGTCAAGTCTGTTACGATGAGCGTCACAAACACAGAACGCAGTTGTTCTCTCTTTGGCTCGGCTTCAGTCGTCAACCTCGTGACACTCTGTGCTTTTGCTCAGACATCCAACTCCCCACTTACCCCTCTCCTCTGTCATTTCCAAATCCTCATCGCTCTTAGATGTTTGCATCTCTAACAGTGCACTCTCTCAAACCCTCCACCCAGATTCATGCTGACACGGTGATGTGTCGAACCTGACTTCATAACGCTTGAAGTACGTGTTGTCTTTCCAACTGTCGATCATTCTAATTATTCATGGATGGAGCTGGGATTGGTGTGGGAGGCGAGGTCTCAGAGTAGCAGCTCGATAGTACAGCTCGGCGGAGGTGTTCTCACTGGCTGGAAAGAAAAGGTTGCCCTTGTGCACGATTCAGCATTTTCAGACCTTAAATCGTGTGAGCATGCATTTCATTGTGCAATGTGTCATCTGTGAATTTTTAGTTGGTAAGTATTGTAGAGTTATTCATACAGCTAC
>NC_056517.1:1629620-1630689 GCF_014905685.2 Nematolebias whitei
TGAGACACTTGGCTTGCCATACCAAGCCACCGTTGTGTCACTCCAGAAGTCCTTGAGCAAACATCAAATCAGTTGCATTTTGCCATGTTGCCCAGGCAGAATGCAACTGATTTGACCATTAAAGTGCATTTATTAGGGAAAAGTTCAACTGAGACACACCTTTTCTATAATTACAAGCAAACAAATAATTGTTTTTAAGTGTTAATCTTGTTAAGTCCTCCCGTGCACACTCCCGTGGCTGCCTTTTGGCACAACACCAGCCCACGTTTCCGGGTGATCAGCGGTGACACATAATATGTGCGACTTATACTGATGTGCAACGTATACGGCGGAAAGTACGGTAATCTTATTATCATTATCTGACTAGCTCCTAAGTTCAATAAAGCCATTTTTTAAATAATAATTCGTTGTGAACAGTATGTGGAGGATACATTTCTCATTAGATAAACACATCTGTGCTCATATTCAAACAAGAGTTATGGGTTTTGGTAGATTCAAACTGTTATATTGGTTGAGTTCATATGAAATACAGAAAGGCTTAGAGTGACTCTTAGACTTGCATTATTGTCTGTTCAGTGAGTCTAATGTTAATAATTTATTGGCATGACAGCTGGGACATAAGAAAAGAACATTATTAATGGTGCATACACACTGAAATGTAATTTTACATACACTCAATGGACATATTTTTAGATACCCTTGTTTAATACAATTGCTTGTGCAAATTACGCTAATAACAGTTAATTAGCCAATCACATGGCAATACCTAAAGGTCTTTATATATGTAGATGTGGTGAAGACAAGTTGAAGTTCAAACTTGGTGAGTCTGTGTGAATTGTCATCTCCTTTTTATTTATTATTTATCCACTGTTGGCTTTCTGTAATCCTGAACCAGTCTGCCTATTCTCCTCCAACATCTGATACTAACAAAGGGTTTTTCGTTGACATAAATGCTACTCACTGGATGTTTTCTCTTTTGTGCACCATTCTCTTTGAACCATAAAGAAGATTGTGTGTAAAAATCTCAGCAGATTAGCAGTTTCTGAAATACTCAGGCCAGACTGTCTAG
>NC_056517.1:1630789-1632434 GCF_014905685.2 Nematolebias whitei
GTTGATCAACAATAAATAATTCTTGATTAATTATTTTTTAGCTTAAATCATCTATTTTACAATCAAAAATCACTTGTTTTACTATGATTTAGAAGGAAAACTGTAGTTATTGAATAAATTAGCTTTTCTAAGTCATAGTAAAGAAATACAAAAATGTGTTACCTTGAGCCATCAATACTTGTTTTCAAGATTATAAGATCAATTACTCACTATTTTAAGATAATGTCATACAATAATTTGCCCAATTGGATATTATCTCAACTTGCATTATTTATATTAAGTAAAGCAACTTGTCACCTAGAAGTTTACAAAAATCAATAGTTATTTATTTGCCTATTGGTATACTTGAAAACAACTGTAATGTATTTACTTATTCTGGAGTAAAAAAAAAGGCTTGCAAACTGTAACATTACATTACAGTCATGCCAACATGAAGTCATCCAGACAGCCGTTTTTCCAAAATGATTACTGCTAAGACAAAAGCACAAGGAAATGCACGGACAGGTAGTTACCGCTCCTTTCTTGAAAGTCAGAGGAGCTTCCTGACTGTTTCCAGTATCACACGTTGCATTAAGTGGCAAGTTGAAGACAGAAAGATCTGTCTGGGGAAAGCTTTATTAGTTTTCTTTTATATTCTTTTAATCATACGTTTTACTTAAATCATTTTATTTGCATGTGTTTATGATTCTCAGTAATGATTATGGTTTTACTCATTATTGTTTTTCTTTTATCCTCACCTGGCTGAGATGCTGAAATGTGCCATAAGGTCATTGCCGATGCAACGGGGTGGTGTCACATTTCCCCCTTTATTAAACTGGTTTGAACTGTTTTTGCCTAAGGGGGTGGGGGGTTTCCGTCACATACATAAAGCATCCCTGCTTGCAAAGTTGATAGTGATATTTGTAATAACAAATCCACAAACGGGGTATGTCAGGTGAATTTTGTGGTCAAACGTTATGGATGGTTTTATTATTGTGGCTGAGAACGTTCTTCCCCTCTGCCCTGAGAACAAGAAGCTTGGTCGTCTCCCAAAACGGAACCAAAACACGATCTTCTCTCTGCCCATGAACCATAAGTTTGTCTGAATTAAAAATACTGTGTAAGAAGATGGCAGCTGGCTTCATGGACACCCCTGAACTATGTTGAACTCTGAGCTGAGTGGAGTATAAAAGGAGCAGACAATGCAGCTCGTGGCTGGTTTTATTTTTCCTTGACTGGTTTTCACATGTATATGACTTTGTATGTTAATATATATGTTGTTTATGTAACCTTAGAACTTGCAAGTAAAATACCGGTTAAAAATCTGCACCTGCCATGAGAGTGTTTATTTTGAGTAAACAACGTCAGAGAACAATAAGATTTCTCCTACAAAATGTTTTTTTTATTGATTTTATGAAGAAAATAAAACACACTTCTGCAACAAAATAGTTAAAATACACATATATACAGCCTAACATGATCCATAATCTGCACTCCTTTATAAATACACAATATAATCTGTAGTAGATTGGAAGCAATTTTCAACATAAGTAGCCACATGGGTGAATGTTGATAAATATACCATGTCTATGACATACTAAAGGAATCTGTAAATAGTGATATATATATATATATATATATATATATATATATATATATATATATA
>NC_056517.1:1632534-1633902 GCF_014905685.2 Nematolebias whitei
GTAAAATCCAATCCAATTCATGTTTCCTTGATTTATTGATAGTGTGGGTTACCACTTCTGAGGAAGGGGCGAACTGAGTGCCTCCGCGGCTGGAGGTGGGGCCTGGGGTCCGGAATAAGACCCGCAGGACACACACTGACCAGCAACAGCTGACTTAACATAAAAATAAACTGTATTCCATGTACATATACATATAAATACAAAGTATGCCGTAGTATATATAATAATAATAATAATAATAATAATAATAATAATAATAATTTATTTGTATAGAACCTTTCAAACAAATGTTACGAAGTGCTTCACATTAATCAATTAAAACATCATAAATGACATCAGAAACACAAAAGTACACCAAATCAATTAAAATAACGCAAACAAGAAAGAAATTCAAGTATTAAAAGCCTTATTAAACAAGTAAGTTTTAACTAATGATTTAAAAAAGACAATGAAGAGGCCTGTCTAACATTTAGAGGAAGAGCATTCCACAAGTTAGGAGCCCTGACCATAAAAGCCCTCCCTCCTTCTGTCACCAGTCGAGTTCTGGGATGGAAAGTAAGAACAGATTTAAGGATCTGAGATTGTAAGAGGGGATGCAGGGGGTAAGAAGCTTGGATTTATATGATGGTGCAAGACCGTTCAGGGATTTAAAAACAAACAATACATTTTTTAAATCAATTCTAAAAACCACAGGGAGCCAATGCAACGAGGACAGAACTGGAGAGATGTGCTGATATTTATGGGACATTGTGAGAACTCTAGCTGCAGTGTTTGTTCTAGTTGAAGGTGATACAGAGAAGTTTGGGGCAGACCAGAAAATAAAGAGTTACAATAATCAAGATGACAAGAGACAAATGTATGAATAAGAGTTTCTGCATCAGTTAAAGAGATAAATGTTCTGATTTTGGCAATATTCTTAATTTGAAAAAAAAAATGCTGTTTTAGTGATGTTCTTAAAATGTTTAGAAATCCAAGATCAGAATCAAAGGTTACCCCCAAATTTTTGGCTTCATGAGTGCAGTTCAAACCATGAACAGAAAGGGACTGAACTATTAAATCCCTTTTGGCCTTGGGTACAAAAACCATCACCTCAGTTTTATCGTTGTTGAGTGAAAGAAAATTATCAGACATCCAGGTTTTGATGTCTGTAAGGCAGAGATAAAGTTTATTGTGTGTTTAGAGTGTGGAGAGGTCAGATGGGTTAATAGCCAAATACATCTCGGAAAGAAACATTGAATTTATCAATAACCTGACCGAGTGGTAGCATATAAATAGAAAATAATAGTGGCCCAAGACTGGACCCTTGGGGGACACCACAGTTGAGAGAAGCTGAACTGGAGGAATTACTGCCAGAAATTACCGAAAAAG